>NC_053022.1:129969693-130269693 GCF_003073215.2 Triticum urartu
GACCCCTCCTCCAAGTCGTCCGCCGCCGCCGCCCTGGCCTTTGAAAGCCGCCACCCCCCTCTCGACCTCCACACACCGCCGCTGCAGCCCCGCCGCCGAGCCGCGTCGTGCCACCGCCCGTCGCCGCCGCCGTCCCGCGCTGCACCACCGCCTCGCCGTCGCCTCGCCGCCGTCGCCCCACCACCGGAGCCGCCGAATCTCGCCGCCGCTCGCCGGATTTCCGCCGCTGGTTCTCTGGTTAAACAGTATAAAACCGTTCAATTTTTCTCGGTTTTTTAGATCGGTTTAGTTTAGATCTGTTTTTCGTTTTAGTTTTACTTTATTTAGCGAACGTTCACCGGTTAGATCATTTTAACGAACGGTTTTTGTTTGTTAGTCTCTGTTAACGGACGTTCGGCCGATAGATTTTTTCTTTTTAATTTTATTTTTCGGCTAGGAACCTATCCGCGAATACTTTTCTTATAGATTAGTCCATGATCTTCAAAACCCCGTTACGTTTTACTCGTTTGTCCAAATCCAGTGAAACCAACGCCAAAATCTTTGTCTTGATCCCCTCTTTCTAGATAATCAACTTGAACATGGTTTTGACAATTTAAAATTTGGTTTCAAGCAGATTTGAATTCGAACTTTTTTTGATCGTAGTTTGAGTTTTGTAGCTCCGATTCGATTGATTATTTGTGCAAATCGAAGCTCTTCATTCAGACTTTCAGTTCAGATCTTTTCTCTTGTTTTTACTTTTGAATATTATGCTTGAGTGCTTATGTATGCTATTGTTTGTTCACGATAGAGTTTCCGAAGTGCGAGGCTTGCTACTACGAATCATTAGGATTTTCCGAACGTCAGCAAGGCAAGTAGCACTTTGATCATATCCCTTATTACCCAGTTTTTTGTGCATTAGTTTCAACCCTCAAACATTGCATGAGTAGGTTTGATTAACATGTGGGTATTGGGAAGTATTTGATGAGGTAGAACCTATTGGCTTATATCAAACCCTGGGTATTTACTACGTATGCTTATACTGCTATGCTATGCTCGTAGACGTGGTTTGGTTTGAGAGAATTCATGAAAGATGTGAGAGATTATTGTTATCTAAGGTTTAACTTAAGGTGGCTACTTTAATACACATATGGGTGGATTGGTTTGTGGGCACCTGGGGAACCCAGTGTTGTCCAAGGAGATCCCGGGGAATCCGTGTGATTATCCTATGGTTCGCCACCCAGGCTCAAAGGGATCATTATGTTATTCATGCTGGAAACTTCCATGTGCAGCCACAAGCCATTATGGACTCTATCATAGTTGAGTATGTTGTGTGACCTCTTACAGTGGTAGACTAGTAGATGTAGGGGATGTAGGTGGTACTGTCTACCCGTCGTAACGAGCTAGCGCTTCTGAAAGACTGTGTATCAGTCATCCGTTTCTCAAACATCATGCAGTGCGAGAAATAAAACGGAGGAGATCGAGTCTTGTGGGGAAAAGTGCGCAAACCTCTGCAGAGTGTACAAACTAATCATGGTTAGCCGTGTCCCCGGTTATGGACATCTTGAGTATTTGGTGCTTGAATTATTATGTTGATCTCATCACTCTACATAATTAATTTTGTCGGATTGTTAACTTTTAATTGGGATTGAGTTGGGGTTACCTTCTCAATGTTTTCAACAAATTTTGTAGTTAAATAAAATATATTCCATTGTTGTAGGGAAAAACTAGCTTTATGCAAATGATAACCATAGAGCCTCCACCAGCCATATATGCATGTAGTGATAGCTGTTATTTGTTCATTGCTCTATAGTGTTATCTTGCCAGCATATACCATGTGCTGACCTACACAGGCTGCAACGTATTATGTTGCAGAATTTTTAGACGAAGAGTAAGGTGCGCTAGGTCATTGTCATGCACTTAGTTTTGCCGTGGAGTTGGATGGACTCTACTACCTTCGAAGCTTTCGTTGTTATCTTATTTAGATGGCCTCCAGCCATATTATTGTAATAAGTTCTCTTTTGAGACATTCGATGTAATAAGTGTGTGATTGAACTTTGTTATAAAACCTCGAGTACTATGTGTGTCAGCAATACCAATCCAGGGATGACACTTAAGCACAGAGACTTGACTGTCTGAGGTCGGGTCGCTACAAGATGGTATCAGAGCACACACTGACTGTAGGACGCGACCACTAAGACAAGCCACATGATACTCTTCTCTACTCATTTCTGACTTCTCTCCATTTTCTACTCTATAGATGGCGGACCCAAGGAACATGTTCACTCAACCAGATGAGGACACACCTTTTGGACGACACTTGAAGGAAGTCACTAGGTACTTAAGCATCAGAATACCAAGCTTCACCGAGACCTACGCTGCCACTTTACCAGAAGAGGAGCGCTGGATGATTCGAGTTCATGTTCTAGGAAGGACGTTCACACCAGTTATTGAGCCCATAGAGTTTTCCTTTGATGCACCAACCTGGAGTCTAGGAAAGAGCATGGCCGCCCACATCGCCATCGAACGTATCGGCGAGGTATACAACAAGGAGCTTAAGGACACCATCTACTAGATATGTGGACGTCGAGATGAGCAATGGGAGATGATTTGCACCAGGAAGGATAGATCCATTGCAGCCTACATCCAGGAGTTAAATCAGCACATCCGTCGACAGGAGAACCAGATGTGCGCCAGCATGATAGACATGAAGAAGGTGATGACCAAGAACATGGAGCTAGAAGAGGAACTCAAGTCTACACGCGATGGATATGAAGAGGAAATTGCTGTACTACTGGAGAAGAATGAAGACCCGAAGAAGAATCTAGGAATATTCATGGGAGATCCCACACCAGAAGAGGACAATCATCCCGAAGACTACATCATAATCGACGACACCAACTCAGACCCCGATAGTGATGATGATTATGAAGATGAAGCTGGAGCAGATATCATGGAGTCTTCCACCGATCAAAATTTCTAGTCGACCACCATATTACCATTAGTATTCCCCCATGTATATAGTAATAGTCCGAGCATTTTGTAATAGTAGCTTAGATCGATTGTAAGATCTTGTTTGAATTGAGTGGTGTGAAATGAATGTGTTTGTCTCATGTGCATATGGGTAGTGAATTTCTCCTTGGACCTCACTCTATTCTGTTCTCACCCCTCTAAACCTATCAGATGCCTCCGAGACATGACCTCGGATTTGTCTTCCCACCGGAGCTCACTCAGTTGATCCAACAGCAGAATGCCTTGATGCCGTTGCTAGTCCAGAACCAAGGCAACAACAAAAATCCACCGCCACCACCTCCAGTTGACAACTTAGCCCGTTTTCTAAGGTTGAATCCGCTGGTGTTCTCTAGTAGCACCGAGCCGATTGTTGCTGATGACTGGCTCCGCAAGATTGGAAGGGAGCTGACCACCACAGGTTGCACCGATGCTGAGAAGGTGCGCTTGGCCGCACATCAACTGGATGGACCCGCATCCTCATGGTCGGAGAATTATACAACCACTTTCCCCGTGGCTAATGTCACTTGGGATCAGTTTCAGCAAGCTTTCTGCACATCACATGTCTTAGCTGGAGCTATGAGTATGAAGAAGCGTGAGTTTCACAACCTATGCTAGGGAAATCGTACTGTGGCACATTACGTGGATGAGTTTAGTAAGTTAGCTTGTTATGCCCCAGATGATGTGGCCACAGATGCCATGAAGCAGGAGAAGTTTATGGAAGGGCTGAATGATGAGCTGAGTATGCAGTTGATGGTGGCAGCATTCACTAACTACCAGGAGTTGGTAGACAGGGCTCTTATGATTGAAGGCAAGTAGCAGCAGATAGAGAGCCGCAAAAGGAAGTATGGACCGGGGAAGTACAACTCTGGAGCTCAGCAGAAGCCTCGTTTTACCCCAAACTCGGGAGGGCATACTCATCATAACCATGGAGGCCACACTCACAATGGAGGAAGTTCGCATAACCACAATGGTCCTAAGAATGGAAATGGGAATGGAGGAAGCAACAATCAAAACCGTTCCAACCCAGCAACACCCGCTAAGAAGGACCTAAGTCATGTCACTTGTTACAAGTGCGGGAAGACTGGACACTATGCCAATGATTGTTCTGAGCTGAAGAATGGCAATGGAAATGGAAGCTCTGGAAAGAAGCTCAATCCCTTCACCAGAGGTCAGGTGAACCACATCAACGTGGAGGAAGTTGAAGAGCAGCCTGACGCAGTGATAGGTAAGTTTTTGATTAAGTTATTTACCACTCTCGTTCTTTTTGACACTGGTGCATCACATTCATACATATCAAGGGGATTTGTGGACAAGTTTAAATTGCCAACCTTAGCCCTTAGGTCACCCATGTTAGTAAGCTCTCCAGGAGCAGAGTATATGACCAGCCGATGGTGTGATTGGTTACCATTAGCCATTGTTAGCCATGTTTCCCCCTCAGATCTAATAATTTTGGAATCACAAGGATTGGATATAATACTAGGAATGGATTGGCTATAGAAGTATGGAGGAAACATCGACTGTGCTAGTAAGTCAATTTTACTCACCACCTGAAAGTGCAACTATCCCTGGGCGGTTTTGGTAATTCCTAACAACATATAACTCATTGAGCTAATGCTACTTAAATATAAACATTTCAGGAAAGCTCAATGATTGGCATGGCATGGATGAGAAAACCGGATCCCTCAAAATTCTAAGGACAAAGAATTGGCTCAAGCTCAAAGCTCATGACTCTACATTTTTCATTTTAAGTGGTCCAAGATCACATTGAGTCCATAGGAAAAGCCAATAATATTAAGAGGGGATGAGGTGTTGCTTAATGAGTTTCTTGCTCAAAGTTCTTAGTGATATGCTCCAAAAACCCTCAACTACTTTCCTAAATCCACATATGTCTCAAACCAAAAGTCAAACTCGGCCCCACCGAAACTCTCTATCCGGCGCCACCGAGTTCAATTGACATAGCCACTGCCAGAAACCCCAATCTTTTCGGTCTCACCGATAGGGATCTCGGTCTCACCGAGATGGGATTGTAATCTCTCTGTTTCCCTTCACAACGTTTCGGTTAAACCGAGATGAGCGATCGGTTCAACCAAGATTGCAATGCAAACTCACTGTTTCCCTTTCATAACGTTTCGGTCCTACCGAAAGAGCGAATCGGTCCCACCGAGTTTGTCTGACCAACTCTCTGTTAGTCCATTACCAAAATCAGTCTCACCGAGTTTGTGTAATCGGTCTCACCGAGATTACGTTATGCCCTAACTCTAACAAAATCGGTCCCACCGAGTTGACATGTCGGTCCCACCAAAAATCCCAACGTTCACATTTTGAACTAAATCGGTCTGACCGAGTTTCATGATTCGGTCCCACCAAGTTTGGTGATTTGTGTGTAACAGTTAGATTTTGTGTGAAAGATATTTATACCCCTCCACCCACTATTCATTCATGGAGAGAGCCATCAGAACATGCCTACACTTCCAACATACATTTTCTGAGAGAGAACCACCTACACTTGTGTTGAGGTCAAGATATTCCATTCCAACCACATAAATCTTGATCTCTAGCCTTCCCCAAGTTGCTTTCCACTCAAATCATCTTTCCACCAAATCCAAATCCTGTGAGAGAGATTTGAATGTTGGGGAGAGTATCATTTGAAGCACAAGAGCAAGGAGTTCATCATCAACACACCATTTGTTACCTCTTGGAGAGTGGTGTCTCGTAGATTGGTTAGGTGTCACTTGGGAGCCTCCGTCAATATTGTGGAGTTGAACCAAGGAGTTTGTAAGGGCAAGGAGATCGCCTACTTCGTGAAGATCTACCCGAGTGAGGCAAGTCCTTCGTGGGCGACGACCATGGTGGGATAGACAAGGTTGCTTCTTCGTGGACCCTTCGTGGGTGGAGCCCTCCGTGGACTCGCGCAACCGTTACCCTTCGTGGGTTGAAGTCTCCATCAACATGGATGTACGATAGCACCACCTATCAGAACCACGCCAAAAATCTCCGTGTCTCCAATTGCGTTTGCACACTCCAAACTCCTCCCTTTACCTTCATAACCAAAAATAAGCATCCAATCACATAAGTGACTATACAAAACATTCACATACACACCTCAATAAACAATTACATGCATTATAAACTAGGAGGAATGATCATCTAATCATCTACTTCTTCTAAGGCTGTCGTCACTACTCCGTGGCTCAATCCCTTGTTTGGGGCAGGACGAAGGCACTTCGTCATGTCAACGATCCACCTATACATATTGTAGCTTGTGTACGCGTCCTTGGCCACGTACTTGACGTGTTCTTCATCCAGTCTCTGCTCCCAGGCACTGTGGCACGCGATCTTGTCCTTATTGCACGCAACTTTCATGTTCTTGTAATAGGGGTCGATGATGGCCGAGGCGAGGTCAACCAAGAAGTTCTGCTTGTTCTTTGGGCTGCCCCAGACCCTGTAGTGGTGATGGTTGTCGACAAGGTTCTGGCAGGCCAAGCCTGAAACCTCGAGTGCTTTTAGATCGTTGATGATGTACATTGTAGCGAAATTGTAGTTGCGACTCTTGATAAACCTGGCGAAACGCTCGCAAGGCCTTGTGGCCAGGCAACAATGGTAGACAAGGCCGTGATGGCGCACGCACAACTGGGCGACGACAACCATCTGGTCCCGCCCGGCACAACCACCAATGAACTCGAGGTTGAAGCCGACCACATGGTACTTGTCCTCGGCAAGCAACTGCTCCATAGTTTGGATGGAGGTTTTCACCGAGATCGACTCGTTCGTGTACACCACCGAGAGGTCCTTCCCCCTCACATTGGTGTCCACTACATGAGGCGAGGTGAACTACCGTCCATTGTCATCATCAGCCATGGGGAACGTAGTTGGAGCCACGGGGAGCGACATTGCAGCCGCTGGATATCCTCTTAGTATGTGTCGTCGTGGGTGTGCTTGATTATTGTGTCTCGTGGGGCGCGAGAGATGAAGGTAAATGGCCGAGGGAATAAATGGGGGCTTGATATGTCTCCAATGAATCTATAATTTATAAAGTATTCATGCCATGTTTACAACAATTTTATATGGTTTTGGTATGTTTGCATGGAACTAACCCAGACTAACGCTGTTTTTAGCAGAACTACCGTGGTGTTGTTTTTTGTGCAGAAATGAAAGTTCTCCAAATGAGCTGAATTTTTTTAAAGATTTTTTGGAACAAAAGAGACCCCCGAAGCTTCATGGGAAGGCCAAAAGAGCCACGAGGAGGGCACAACCCACCAGTGCGCGCCTGAGGGGCCTGGCTTGCCCCGGTAGGTTGTGCTCACCTCGAGGCCCGTCTTCGCGTGAAACCGACGCCAAAAAATTCTATAAATAGAGAAACCATCAGAAATAACCCTAGATCAGAAGTTTTGCCGCCGCAAGCCTCTGTAGCCACGAAAAAACAATCTAGACCCCGTTCCGGCACCCTGCTGGAGGGGGAAATCATCACCGGTGGCCATCTTCATCATCCTGGCGGCCACCATGATGAGTAGGGAGTAGTCCACCCTCGGAGCTAAGCATTTGTACCAGTAGCTATGTGTTTAATCTCTCTCTCTAGTGTTCTTGAGATGTCATGATCTTGATGTATCGCGGGCTTTGTTAATATATTTGGATCAAATGTTGTTTTCCCCTCTCTATCTTGTTGTGATGAATTGAGTTTTTCCTTTGAGATATCGTTTTTATCGGACTGAATACTTTTATGGATTTGAGAGCACTTGATCTATGTCTTGTCACTCAACTCGCAGATTTCCTAGGTGACACTGGGGTAATCTATGCATAGGGGTTGATGCATGTTTTCGTCCTTATTTCTCCAGCAGAAATCTTGGGGCACTCTTTGAGGTTCTTTGTGTTGGATTGAGTATTATGAATCTGAAATTGTTTGATGTGTATCATATAATCAACTCACGGATACTCGAAGTAACATTGTAGTATCTAGGTGACATTAGAGTTGGGTGATGTGTATCATATGGTGTTATTTTTAGTATGAACTCTTGATTAGATCGATCGTAAAGAATAGCTTGGTGTTATTTTAGGACGAACTCTAGGCTAGATTGATTGGAAATAATAGCTTTGAGGTGGTTTTCTTTCCTACAAACAATTTCTTCTTATGTTCTCCACTAGATAGGAACTTTGGAGTGATTCTGCATCACACGTTGATGGATGGTTATATGATCCACTTATATTAGCACTGTTGAGAGATTGCACTAGCGAAAGTACAAACCCTAGACCTCATTTTGAAGCATTGCAATACTGTTTGTGCTCCGTTTTATCTATTGCCACCTTGCTGTTTTTTATTGTTACTATTAAAAAAATCAATATCTACTATCATTAGTACACTTGTATCACCATCTCTTCACCGAACTAGTGCACCTATACAATTTACCATTGTATTGGTGTGTTGGGGACACAAGAGACTTTTTATTATTTGGTTGCAGGGTTGTTTGAGGGAGACCATCTTCATCCTATGCCTCCCATGGATTGATAAACCTTAGGTCATCCACTTGAGGGAATTTTTCTATTGTCCTACAAAACTCTACGCTTGGAGGCCCAACATGAATCTACAAGAACAAGTTGTGTAGTAGACATCAAGCTCTGTTCCGGTGCCGTTGCCGGGAAGGTGAGTTCTTGAAGGTATATCTTTAGATCTTGCAATTGAATCTTTTAGTTTCTTGTTTATCACTAGTTTGGTTTTATAAAAAGAAAATTGTCGGATTTCGGGTTCCGGCAAAACCCTTAAGGTTTGAACACTGGGGTGCGCGCAAAGATCACGCCCTCAAACACTTCACGATCTCTAGGCTAGGCACACGAACTCACAACACACGAGACACAAGATTTATACTGGTTCGGGCCACCGTTGTGGTGTAATACCCTACTCTAGTGTGGTGGTGGTGGATTGCCTCTTGGGCTGAGGATGAATAGTACAAAGGGAAGAACAGCCTCTTGGGAAGAGGTGTTCTTGTGCTTGGTGTACTTGGGGGTGGTATGCCTTTCCCTATGATCTGATCCGATGCCTAGCTATGGTGGTGGCTAGTCCTATTTATAGAGGCGCTGGTCCTCTTCCCAAATATTGAGCGGGAAGGGAGCCAACAACGACCAATTTGAAAGGGGACAACTAGTACAGCTTATCCTGACAAAAGTAGTCTTCGCCTGCCAAAGGCTCTGGTGGTGACGCCGTCTTGGGCTCCACGGTGACCTCCATCTTACCATCTTGCTGGTCTTGGTCTCGTTGCACCGATATGGAAACCTTTGTCTGATGCCTTGGAACTCCTCGCCCGCACTTGCCTCCTTAGCACCAAAGAGGAAACAAGGACACTTTGTGCGCTAGCGCCCGCCTGGTCTCGATCGTCATGGCTCACGTCATGGGAACCTCACGAGGTTTGCCTTGCCTTGATCTCTCCATCCCTCACGAGCCAGCCTGGTGGGGCCGCTCCTAAGGAGGTCTTGCGTCATCCACCTCGGGAGGCTTGACCCGTCGCGAGGGTCTTGAATCCTTGCTGGTGAGGATGGGCCGTACGGGCCCACTCAGAGAGCCACGCCGTGAACCACAGGCAGGCAAGTCTGGGGACCCCCGTTCCCAGAACGCAGACAGTAGTCCCCGGGCCCAAGGCGCGCTCGGGCTTGGCTTCGGGGCGAAGCCGAAGGGCAAGTGCGGAGCGCCGCGGGCCCCATCAGCCTGCGGCCTTGGATGACGCATGGCGGTTGATTGGTCGTGGGCGTCTCTGCTTCCCCATGCTTCCTCGGCAACTGCCCGACTGTCAAAGGCTGGCGTAGACAGCGCTTGCCTTCATTGCTTCCTTTCTCCTTGCTCTAGATCCCCTTACTTGCTCCCTGCTTCTGAAATCTCTATATCTACTCCCATCCCTTCCGCATTAGTGACCAATGGCGCCCCGGAAGGTCAAGCCTGCCTCGTCGCCGGCCTGGTACGAGCCAGCTCTCGACGCGCCCAATGTCTCGGAGAAGAACCTCGCCGCCACGCACTTGCTGATGGCGGGGGAAAGCAATGAGAGGGGGAAGACTGGGCTCCGGGCCGGCTCCGATGTGCCGGAGCCCGAGGGAAGCACCTTCTTCCCTTTCTTCATGAGCAGCATTGTCGGAGGGTTGGTTCCCCCCTTCTCTGACTCCTTCTGCGAGGTCCTTGGCCACTATGGCCTGCATGCGCTGCATCTTCATCCCAACTCCATCCTTCTCTTGTTGATCTTCGCCTACTATTGCGAGGCGTACCTTGGTGTGATGCCATCCGTGGCTCTGCTGCGCCACTTCTTGTTCCTCCGCATCAACGAGTGCCATACCTCCGGGTGTGCCAATTTCATCACGGCCGGCAAGGCCAACTAAATCTCGAAGACTGGGAAGAAGGCCGACGGCTTCAGGAGCAAGTGGGCCATGATGGACGCCAAGTGCGTCCACCCACGCTTGATGCTGCCAATGGAGATGCCCTAGTCCGACAAGGGGTGGTCTCGCGCGAAGCTTACTGATGAGCGGGCGACATTGGTGGTGGAGCAGATGAACACCGACCTGAAGCCGGGCAATGCGAAGGCGGCAAAGTTGACTAGGGCCATGCTCCTGAGGGAATTCCTGGTGCTGCGTGTAGCCCCGCTTCAAGATCGTACGCGCCCCTTGTGGGAGCTTGGGGTGAAGAGGACAAGGTTCGCCTCAGCTCAAAAGCCTTGTTCGATGATGAGCTGGCTGTGGCTCTCCACCTCCTGGTTGGGGACGACCAGGAGTACCCGCCGAGTGTCTTCACTCCCTTGTTCCTCCGCAAGGACGGGGCGCAGGTCGTGGACGCCATGCCGACCTTAGACGGACGCGGGCTAGTGCCGCCGGCGCCCACCGGGGCCCTTGCGGCGCTAACGCCGGTGGATCTGTCTTCTGGTGAGTCTTGTGAGGGAGGAAGAGGAGGAGGAGGAAGACTCGGAGGTGACCCCTGAAGGGATGGGGGAGACCTCCCCTTGAGCAAGGCTGACATCCTCCGCACCCTTCCTGACGACGACGATGCTGACGCCCACCAGGAGAAGGGAGAGCCGCCCATGATCCCGACGAGGGACCGATTGGCGCTGATCTCCCGTGATGCTCCTTCTGCTCCGGCGCCGCCTGGAGCCGCTTCCGGCCCAACTGCTGCTCCTGCTTCTGCTCCCGGAGCTGGCGCGCCTGCGCCTTGGGTCACGAAGCTCTCCGGCTTCAGGCTCCCGAAGCGGAGGGACTATGCCACGGTGGATCAGTAAGTGTTCTCGTCCTGCCTTGTTCTTGCTGCTGATGCTTGTTTCTGACTCTTCTTCCTTGTCGTGAAACTAGGCCGACACCTGCGGCAAAGAGGAGAAGGGAGAGCGAGGTGGTGCTGCTTGAGCCCAGGTCGCCTCCTACGGCTGTGCCCCTCTCCATGAGCAAGGATGGGGATGGTGTCCGTGCTTCTCCCGCCCGATCATCCTCGCGCGGCTGGGTGGAGAATCCTCGGGAGAAGTCAACCCCCGAGGCCCTGCTGACTCGGGGGTGCCAGAGTCCGGCTCGGGTGCTGAGGTCCAAGAGGCTCGGGAGCCTCCAGCCTCCCAGGACATGGTGACGATGCCTCTTCCTCCTCCTTCTGTTGTGTTGCTGGCCCCAGGTCCCTCTGCTTCTCCTGACGTCCTGGAGCGGGCCCTTTCTGAGATGGCCCGGTTGCGAGTGCGAGAAGATCTCCAGAGTGCCGAACCCCTCCTAGCGGCTGGGCGCCTGGAGCTGGTCTCTGGTTGGCTTCATTCTGACGTGTCCATTCAGGCAGCGCTGAGCCAGGTCACGGCGACCTCTAAGGGGGAGAAGCGAGCCGCAGCTTAGGCAGCAGTTGCTCGTGAGGCAGCACCAAAGGACACCGAAGCCGCCCAAGGTCGCTGCCGGGAGCTGGAGGCCGAGCTGAAGATCCCGCGTGATGAGCGTGCCGAAGATTCCCGTAGCCGTAAGGAGGAGGAAGAGCAGATGAAGGCCCGGGAGGACGCCGTCAAGGGTCGCGACACCAAGCTGGAGTAGCTGGCGCAGGCGCAGCTGATGAGCGCGGCTGGGTAGAGAAGCTGGAGCAAAAGGTGCAGGCAGAGAATGCCGAACTTGACGCCCAGACAAATTTTCTGGCCGAGGACCGTGTGGCCTTCGCGCTTCTCAAGAAGAGGTCTCGCGAGGCTCTGAAGTCACTCTATGAGAAGGGCTTGGAGAAGCCGCTGGCCACCAATGAGGACGGCCCTGCCCAGTTGCTTCCCTACTTGGTCGAGGCGCTTGAGGAAGTCGTGCGCGGCACCGGCCCCATGGCTGAGCAAGAGGCTCGCGTCCTTTCTTCAGCCGCGCTGACGCACGTCTTCAGCCACCTCCATCTTCGTGATCCTACCGCCCGCCTTGACGAGCTGCTGGAGCCTATGGCTGATGAACACTGCGCAGCCGCCGCCGCAGCCGTGAAAGGTCAGGTGGAAACCCTGCTGAAGAGGTTCGACGCCTTCGCCCCCGCGCCTTCGAACGGTGGTGCAGATGAAGGCGACGCCACCCAGGAGGGGGCGCCTCTTGCGGGTGCCGGCGGTATCCAGGGGTAACTGGCTTGCGGCTCCTTTCTTGTTGAAACTCCTGCAGCATGTAGCGTGCCTCGTGGAGGCGTTTAAACTTGTGTTGGTATTGTGAGAACAATATGTCTTGTAATATTTTCTTTGAGAGTTTGTGGTTTTCTTCCTATTCGCTTTACATTATACGTTGGTAGAGCCCGGCCACGCGCATACCTCAGCCGTCGTTGGGTCATCCGGAGACCAGGACGAGCCCAAGGAGTGAGGGGCTACGTGACTAGTTAGGCTCCTGAGTCGCGATGCTCAGGAGTCCCCCTTGACGCGCAAGCAGCTTATAGGAAAGAGACGCGGGGATAGATCTAGTGTTCTACGTCGACAGGGCCCGGCCCCGCTGTCGGTGTCAAAACCGGCGGATCTCGGGTAGGGGGTCCCGAACTGTGCGTCTAGGCCGGATGGTAACAGGAGGCAGGGGACACGATGTTTTACCCAGGTTCGGGCCCTCTTGATGGAGGTAAAACCCTACGTCCTGCTTGATTGATATTGATGATATGGGTAGTACAAGAGTAGATCTACCACGAGATCAGAGAGGCTAAACCCTAGAAGCTAGCCTATGGTATGATTGTTGTTGCTACGGACTAAAACCCTCCGGTTTATATAGACACCGGAGAGGGCTAGGGTTACATAGAGTCGGTTACAATGGTAGGAGATCTACATATCCATATCGCTAAGCTTGCCTTCCACGCCAAGGAAAGTCCCTTCCGGACACGGGACGAAGTCTTCAATCTTGTATCTTCATAATCCAGGAGTCCGGCCGAAGGTATAGTCCGGCTATCCGGACACCCCCTAATCCAGGACTCCCTCAGTAGCCCCCGAACCAGGCTTCAATGATGATGAGTCCGGCGCGCAAATTGTCTTCGGCATTGCAAGGCGGGTTCTCCTCCAAATTCCGTGTACCTGTTGAATAGTGTCCGGTTTCTTGTAAATGTAGTGCTCCTTGGCTTCTACGCCCAATAATGGCTGTTTTCCACGTGTTAAATGAATACAAAAAGTCAAGGAGTTTTTTTATATTTACACCCCTAGCCACGTGAATGAGCCGCCTATTTAAGGGGACGAGGATTTAGATCCAAACCACACCTTCTCCCCTCCGCGAGTATTCATCAGATCGTATCCGACATAGGTCCATTCCATCATGGCCGGCTGCCATAGCTCCTCCTCCCGCCCTTCCAGCCCTCAGCCTGGAGATTGGAAGAGGTGCTCCATCCCGCACAGCGAGCTAGTAACGCTCCAGGCCAAGGGATTTCTCCCCCCGGCCTATATGGTCCCGGTTCGAGCCGGACTTGCCACCTATAATGGCGGAGAGCAAGCGGAGAGAGCCCCCAATCCCTCCAAAGGAGAGCGGGTATGCCTTGTCCCTTACTTAATAAGAGGGCTCGGATTTCCAATTCATCCGTTTCTCCGGGGGCTCCTGGAGTTCTATGGCCTCCAGCTACACAACCTCACGCCTGCCTCCATATTGCATATCGCGGGCTTCGTAGCCCTTTGCGAGCTGTTTTTGGGCTGCGAGGCTCATTTTGCGCAGTGGAAAAGGCTATTCTGCCTCGTGCCCCGTTCTAAGAAGGGGTCAATATATCAAGTGGGCGGAGACGAAGTGTGGCGCATCGCCGGGACCGAATATCTATCCGGAACCCCAAAGAAGGCGTCCGAGGACTGGCCTTCGGAATGGTTTTATATAGAGGACGTCCCGCTACCGGATCCTGTCCGGATCGGCCTCCCTGAGTTCGACAGTGCTCCCCTAAAGAAGCGCCTAAGCTGGCGTCCACAGAGCCCTCAGAGGGAAAGTGACAGGGACGTTCTTTACCTGATGGGCCGGATAAGATTGTTAGCTCATTTCGGACTGACCATGATCGTGGTCATGGCCGCATGCATCATGCGAGGGGTGCAGCCGCTTCAGTATAGAGGCCGCCCCATGTGGGACTTCAACGGGGAGGACGACGCCACCCGCCATGGCCGTAAGGGGCCGGATTCGGCTGCCGCTCTAATAAAGGCCTTGTCCGCTTTATACAAGGGAGAAGAGGAGGAATTTCTGCGCGTTAACCCACAGGGTGGATTTTCTATGTACAATCCCCAGTGTTGGGTAAGTGGACACTTTTACTTGCCCATCCGTTTTATATTCCCATTGTTAAATATTCAGTCTAACGACTTCAACGCAGGAACTGCGCCAGGCTGTTAAAGAAATAAACAGCCCTCCTCCACAACCCGAGGACCCGGGACGGTCCCTTGACCCGGCCTCTCAAGAGGACCCGGACTTATTGTGGAGCTGGTTGATGGGGTGTTTCATCAATTGAGCAAGGACAACGCCTTGGTGGCCATTATGCCCGATTACCCAGGGCCACTCCCAGCCTCACAGGTAACTGAGACCGAAGTCCCAGCACTTTGAAAAGGGATCTATCCTCGCGTGTTTTCGATTGCCGTATGACAACCGTGTTTTGTAGGGGAGGTCCCTGAGACAGGAGGCCGAGCCTACGGCGACTAGCCAACGAGGGGCGGCAAGGCCCCGCGGGCTGAAAAGAAGTGCGGTCCGGACTGAGATGCCGGCGCAAAGGTATAGCGCGCCATCTTATTCCCAGGTGTTATTCCTTCGAGGCATATTAATGCTCGTGCTCTCTTCAGGACGAAGAGACGTCGCCGGACTATATCCGGAGAGGCTGCCAATCGCGTCTCCACCAGCCAGGCTCCAAAGCCTAGTCTGGAGGTGGAGGCGAACACGAGGCGCGCACCGGACGCTCCTCCGATAGAGGATGCGGACAGGTTGTCTGCCACCAATTCCGAGGTGGAGAGTGCCATGAACCATAGGCGTCGCCGGACAGTTCTTTGCGACGCTTGTTTCTCCCAAGAGGCATTGGATGCCTTCAATTCAGGAGACGCGTACCTCCGTGCCACTCAAAATGGTCTAGCCAGAGCCACGGAGCAATATGTAAAAGACATACGGGTAAGAAAATTTTGGTAATTATATATATATATACCAGTAGCCCCCGAGACTTGAAACAGTTAGAATAACTGATTTAAGGATCATCTGTTATGCAGGTTCTTACAGAAAAGAATACCCTGCTGTCCCAGGAGCAAGAGTGCAAAGCCCAACTTGAGGCCGCACTAGCCGCGGCAGGGGAGCCCAAGGAGACCCCCTCTGGTAATATACGCTTCGAAAGATAAGTATTTTGCGAAGTGCGGCGTGGGTGCAAATCTGACAAATGAAATTGCAGATGGCGCCGGATTAAATCCGGAAGAGCAACAACTCTGACGCCAGCTGAAGGCTGGTGAGAGCATGCTGACAAAGGTGAGGCAGGAGAAGAACGATCTCCAAGATGCCAACACCAAGCTGGGCGTTGAACTGAAGGATGTTCGTGCCCAGTTGTTGGACTCCGTGAAGGAGAATCAGCGGCTTCGACGCGGCATATATAGTAAGTGCTTAAACGAACTTTGAAAAAAGAGTTCAGCGAGGAAGTCGACTAACAGAGGAATGTTTGTAGGTATGCTAACAGGTCGTCCTGCAGAGGAAATGCCTAGTTCTATGGGTGACCTTCTTCCCAAGCTCTCACAACTGCACGAGCGAGTTCGGCAGGTGATGCAAAGCGGCGCCCAGGCCTTGTGGCCATCCGTCTCCATGCCCGAAGGCCTTGGAGAGCTTGTAGAGAAGCTGAAGGGAGCGCGGCGGCGCTTCCGATTGTGGAAGATGTTGGCCTACCGTCAAGGCGCCAGGGAGGCCTGGGCCATGATGAAGACACGGTACCCGAAGGCTGACCCAAACCACTTGGCCGAGGTCAGACCCGTGGGGCCCGATGGGAAGGAGATCCCTGTGAGCTTAGTATACGGCCAAGTAGAATTGGCCACAAAGTATTCCCATCAGGACTGTAAACTAGATAGCCTGTTAGATGGTATTGAAGAGGAATACAATCAGTCAGATTGACCATGTAATTATAATTGACATGTGTAATGCCTTCTAGCCGGATTGTAGATCATTTTTCATGGCCGACCTTTTCGCTTCAACCTCGGGACCCGACAGTCCGGAGTGTGTCCAAATACCCTCGCGGTTATATAAGAACCGGGGTATGCATGGAGACCAGGCGTAGGGGTCATTAGTGCTTGAACAGACAAGTGCCCAACTAGTTATGTTATATTACATGGTTAGTAAGAAACATCTTCTAGGGAGAATAGTTCCGTTAGGGGTTCCTTTCCCTGGGAGGCATGAACTAAAGTGCATGTCCATTCTGCGAAAAGAGGAGCAAGAAAAACATCTGGGGACGTATAGATAAAAAAGATCATCTTTAGTTCACCGACCGAATATTCCCTTAAGAACGCTAGCTTTCGGCTTCACCCAGTCTGAGGTACACATCCGGCTGACCCGGCAGTAACAATCGCAGAGGTGCTCCCTTTACCACCTAGCCGAACAATCGGGAACGTAGGGGTAAGCACAGGAGCCAAGCAACCCAGCTAGGCCAAAACTTAAGTCATATTGATGCATATCATGGCGAATAAAAGGTACATGCAGAAGTGTGACACATGTGTTGGGCATGAAGCCCGTATAAATAAGCTTCTGTTTAAAGAAGCCCCCAGGTTTAATGAGCGCGGATAGCGCGTCATTTTATGAGCCTTTAAAGGCTATAAGAGAGAGAGAGAGGAGAAGGAGAGAAATGTAAGACAGAAAGTATGTAAAAAATGGACAGAGGAAGGAGACGAACACAGAGTCCGGCGCTAGGCATAGAATCTTCGGAGACGGGCTGCGTTCCATGGGTTCGGCTCGAGTCGGTTATCCGATGCATCTCGCAGGCGGTATGCTCCACCAGTCAGGACTTGGTCAATTATGAAGGGACCTTCCCACTTGGGCTTGAGTTTGTCCTTTTTCTTGTCCGCCATGCGTAGAACTAATTCGCCAACGTTGTAATTTTTGGCTCGTACTTCTCTTCTTTGGTATCTTCGAGCCTGCTGTTAATAGAATGCGGAACGGGCTTTTGCCACGTCTCGCTCTTCCTCCAAGGCGTCCAAACTATCCTGCCGATCGAGCTCGGCTTCTCTTTCTTCGTACATGCGCACTCGAGGTGAGTCATGAATTATGTCGCAGGGCAAAACTGCCTCTGTGCCGTACACCATGAAAAATGGTGTGTATCCGGTGGTGCGATTCGGCGTGGTCCGCAGCCCCCAGAGTACGGAGTCGAGCTCCTCTACCCAGTGCATATTAGATTCCTTAAGGGACCGCACTAATCTGGGTTTGATGCCGCTCATGATAAGACCATTTGCATGTTCGACCTAGCCGTTGGTTTGTGGGTGATAGAGGGAAGCATAATCGAGCTTGATGCCCATGTTTTTGCACCAGAGTTTTACCTCATCGGCCGTAAAGTTCGTGCCGTTATCAGTGATGATGCTGTGGGGGACGCCATAACGGTGTACAACCCCGGATATAAAGTCTATCACCGGTCCGGATTCGTCCGTCTTAACAGGCTTGGCTTCTATCCATTTGGTGAACTTATCCACCATGACCAGTAAGTATTTTTTGTTATGGGTTCCGCCTTTAAGGGGTCCAACCATGTCAAGCCCCCAGACCGCGAAGGGCCAAGTGATGGGGATAGTTTGGAGGGCGGTGGGTGGCATATGGCTTTGGTTTGCAAAAAGCTGGCAACTGACGCATCGTTGGACTAAGTCCTGGGCGTCTGCCCGGGCCATCGGCCAATAAAAGCCTGTGCGGAAGGCCTTGCTTACAAGGGACCGAGCTGCAGCGTGATGTCCGCCGAGTCCGGCATGAATTTCAGCCAGGAGGTTCCGCCCTTCCTCTTCGGAGATGCACCTTTGTAGGACTCCGGTAGTGCTTTTCTTATAAGGGCCATTTGCATTTCTGTCCCTAACTCGAACCACCTAATCAGATATACCCCTAATTCCAAAGCCTGCTCAAAAATGCCCCTCCGCCGTGATGTGCCCTTATAGAAATGCCCCTCCGAGCCGTTTCCGTCCAGTCAAGGTTGTTTGACCGCTAACGTGCCGTTTCTTTGACATTTTTGCCCCTCCTGCCGTACATCTGGGCCCAACTAACCGGTTCACTCTCTCTCCCCTCTTTCTTCTTCCTCGCGACGACAGGGGCATTTTTGAGCATGTACTGGATCGGGCGTTTCCACGGTCGGAGAGAGAGGGGCAGGTCAAGCACGGCGTGGTGAGCGATGTCTACGGCGGGCACGGCGGGGATGTCTTCTACGAGCTCGTCGGTGGCCGCCAATGTAAGTTTCAGTGTCGATTTGGGGGAGAGATGAGCATATTGCGAAATTAGGGTTCATCAATTTGGGTTTTTTTGCTGCTGTTAGGTTGATGGTGTCGGCATAGTTCAGTTTCAATCGGAGTTTTACATCCCCGATCTGACATTCTGTGGCCTTGAGGTTCGCTCGATGCAGCGGTGCCCTGGCCACGGGCTTATTCCTGCTCGTCGTGTCGCCTGGGGAGGAGCAAGCTCCGGCAGAAGGTTTCTCGGCTGCCCTCTTGATGTAAGTGTTTGGCTTTTAAGCTTGATTCGATTCTGCTCTTTCCCCTCTTTCTAATTCGATCATTGATTTTGCAGCTTCCTGATGAATGTGAGTGGGTTGTATGGATTGACCCGCCACCGACCGAACGTGTTGCTCGTGCATTTGAGGAGCTTCATGCAGGATTGGAGAAGAGCTGGCTAAAATCTCATGATTTAGAGAGGAGGGTGATGTATCTAACCGAGAAGAACAAGAAACTGAAGCTGAAGATGAAAAAGAGGAACGAGCTTATGCAAGCATGGGAATTTATCATAGTTCTTGGTATTAGCATTGTGGTCACATTTGTTTCTGGGTGGTCTAATAATCCATACTAAATGGATTTCTCTTTGTAGTGTATGTTGTGATGGAGCTTGGTGTGGGTATGTATTATCACAGGACAATGCTGTGATTTGAGAATGTTGTGATGTTGCTATTTGGAAATGAATCAAGAATCTTGCTTTGATCGATGACTGGAAAAATAGCATAGATTGAAATATTTGAACAAATTATCTGTTGTGACAAAATAGGAGCTCACAAAAATATTTGAAAGTAGCATCTCACAAGATAGCAGCTCACATAATATTCCAAACTAGCAGGTCACAAAAGGAGCATTGCACATTCAAGATAGTATCTCACAAGTTCACCATTACATAAGTTCATAATTTCAGCATCACAAAAGGAACAACAAAAACAGCAGTGCCCTACATGATTCCAGTCACAGGTCTTTCATCTTCTTGCTCCCGGTGTTGCAAGCAGGGTTAGTTAAGAGCCTTGAACTCCTCCTTGTGGTGACAGTTTTGCTCACTTCTTTGCTTAGCTGGTTGCTTCCAGTTACAGATCCTACTGTAGGATCTGGTGCAAACTTGAGCCTCTTCTTGGCTGGTGACATCCCTCTATCAGCTGCCCTTTTGTAGTTCTTCCTTGGGCTACAATTGAAATGAGAACATTAAATGCAGCAAAAAGGAAATGAGAACATCAAATAAAGCAAAAAAGGAAATGAGAACATCAAATAAAGCAAAAATTGAAATGAGAACATCTATAGCAGTTGCACCTTACAGCAGATGACACTGTTGGTGCATCTGTAGCAATTGGAGCATCAGGTTCAACCTCTATAGCATTTTCAGCATCAGGTTCAACCTCTATAGCATTTTCAGCATCTGTTTCAACCTCAGTAGCATTGTCAGCATCTATTTCAGCATCTAAATGATCATCTGTTGCATTTTCAGCCCCCTAGTGCTCTTCTTCCCCAAAAGCTGGGTCAATGGATTCCTTGCAGTGAGTGCCATGATGGCCAAGCCTTCCACACCTGCCACATTTCTTTCTCCTTCCTCCAAGTCCTTTCCCTCGGATTTTGCCCTAATTCTTGTCTTCCTAGGTCTACCAGGGGCCCTGTTTTGCAATGGAGCAGACAATTTAAACCCAGGGTCCACCACATCCCACTGTTGTTTGCCCTCCATTGCAGGAAAATTTTCAGCATAAGTAGCATTGAATCTAGCAACAGAAAAGTACTCATGTACATACTGATCAATCTCACTTACTGGGCCTCTCATTGAAGTAATAAAATACAAAGCATGTATGCAAGGCTGTCCAGTTAACTGCCACTTTCTACAACTGCAAGTCCCAGTGGCCAAATTTACTGGATATCTCCACTCTCTCTTTTCCTTGTCAACTGCTGTGATCTCTGCCTCATATGTGCTTCTCTTCACTATCTCCATATCAAGGTCCTTAGATTTTGCATGAAGCATTTTCATGACTTTGGGGATTATGATGTGGCCAATGAATGTAGCAGCTGCAATCTGCTGTCTGAGATCAAACTTCTCCATTATAAACTGTCTTATTTTGTCTAGCAAGTCCACAATGTGTACACCCTTCCATTTTTTAATCTTTGAATTAAAGGACTCAGCTAGATTGTTATTAACATAATCTACTTTACATACTTCATTGAACAGTGACCTTGCCCATAGCTTGGTATGATGCTCCTCTAAGTACTCCTTCACACCAGCCTTACTGTGCAACTGCCTAAGATGGTAGTTGTGTTTCTTTATGCTGTATGTCAATGAACAGGGCCATAAATTTTCATCAAAGAATTTTCCTCTAAACTTTTTTGTGAAATTTGCAGCCAAATGCCTCATGCATTCTCTATGCTCCACACCTGGGAACACATCTTCCACTGTAGTCTCCAGGCCTTTGCATGCATCAGTGTGGATAACAAGACCTGGTGGGTGTCCTATAAGCTCTCTTAAGTTCTGAAAAAACCAAGTCCAACTATCTATGTTTTCACCCTCTAGAACTCCATATGCAACTGGGAAGATCCAATTGCAAGCATCCACAGCACATGCACTAACTAGTTGCCCTCTAAATCTGCCATTTAATGCAGTGGCATCTACTGCAAGATAAGGCCTACATCCATTCAAAAAACCTTGCCAACATGCTTTGAAAGAAACAAATACTCTTCTAAAGCACTCTTTCTGTCTACTCTTCCCATTTAGTTTGTACTGCACAGTGTGTTTATCAATGGTAACTACACTACCAGGAGATGCTTTCTCCACTTCTGCCTTGAAGGTATACAGTAACTGGAAAGAGTCAACCCACTTACCATAGATATTGTCAAGTGCCATTTGCTTCCCATAGAATACTCTCATATATGGAACTGCCAGGCCATACTTCTTCTTCAAATTTTTCTGCAATTCTGTTGGTCCCACTTCTGAATCCTCTAAAACCCAGGTCTTCACAGCATCAGCAACCCATCTACTCTTAGCTGACTTCAATCTTTTTCTCCTATTCACACTAGGACATGTATGAGCAGTTTTGTTCACCTTAACCTGCATTCATGAAAGTTCAGACACATGTTAGAACCTATGTACTGCAACAAGAAAACAAAATACAGTATCAATGCTGCTAACTATAAGCACAATGCAATGTTAGTTGCTATATATTAGATACCTGAAACAGTGTGCTATGTCTCATTAAGGAGGCATGCATCCTCCATTGACACCTCTTATAAGCACAATGCACTGTCAACCTAGTACTGTCACTCTTGTCTATCACAAATTCACTTTCAGTCTTTATTGAGAAGGTTGCAAGAGCATTTCTACAGTCTAAAGCACTGGAAAATATTGTTCCCTGTGCCAAAGAAGGATCATCTCTATTGTATTGCACATCTGGTCTTTCCTCATCAGATGTTTCAGAGTATCCCATGTCCCTGTCCTCCTCCTTCTCATCTTCACCTGCCTCAGCAAACATGCCTTCAGGGGGTGGAACATAATCTTCCCCCTCATCATCTTTCTCCTTGCCCTTCTTCCTTGTTACAAACTGTGGAAACAACTTTTCATCCTCATCATCACTTGGCCAATCATCTGGTAGTCCCTCTTCAGTATAGGGGTCAACTGAATCTCTACTCTGAGAGGGATTTGCATTCTTAGGAACTTATACAGTAGGTGTTCCTGGTGCCTGCATGGAACTGCTGCTGCCTTTACTATGAGCATTTTTTTCCTGCCCCTTGATTGGCTGGTCCTACCTTTATCTCTAGACCTAGACTGAGATCTTGTTCCTCTGCTCTCTGGCTCTCCTCTCTTCGTTTGTATGACACTGATTTCTAGTTTAGCAGGGAAATAATCATGTATTGCAAACATGATACCAAGCTCATCATCGCACTGGACAGGGACCCAAGCTGTTTTTGTCAATGTCCCAGTACCTGAATTCCACTTCATCATATAGACCCCATGGATATTGAGCACATATGGCAGATCTAAACTGATTAAAAGTCCATTGATTGTCAGCAACAAAAGGAAAAGAGAATCCTGTATTGGTTGCTTTTGTGCCAACTCTAGCTAAAAGTGTGGTTTCCATTCTACATTCCATCCCAACTGCTCTATCGAGGTCGAGCCTACGATGACCATGGAAAACAGAGACAGATCCCAACGCCATGAGCACTATGAACTAGGTCAACAAATCCCAAATCGAACTACAAATGGCATGAGACTCCGCCAGATTAGAAGAGAAAACTTACCCCGCTGAAGCATGCTTCTGTGGCTGCGGTGTGCTCCCTCGTTCGCCGTCGCCGCCGCTGCCGCCACAACTGCTATCCCCATCCATCCGCCGCCGCCGCCGCCGTAGTAGAGTGTCGTGCAGAGTCAAATCTGAAGCTCCACCATGGCTGCCATCAGGAGATCGAGCCTTGCGAGTTGGATCGAGCGAGCTAGGGTTAGGGTTATGGCGGGAGGCGATTTGGGGGAGAAAGAGAGAGCGTGCGACTCAGGCGAGAGAATGAGAGGGAGAGAGAGTGAACTGGTGACCTGGGCCCAGGTGTAAGGACAGAGGGGCAAAAATGTCAAAGAAACGGCCGCTTACCAGTCAAACAGCCTTGACTGGACGGAAACGGCACGGAAGGGCAATTCTATAAGGGAACATGACGGCGGAGGGGTATTTTTGAGCAGGCTTGCAAATTAGGGGCAAATGTGAGTAGTGGGTTCGAGTTAGGGATACAGATGTAAAAGACCCTTCTTATAAAGCTCTCCCTCATGGACTTTATAGGCTTTAGATTGCCGCACTATGCAGCGTGCCTCATTTTAGTCCTCAGCGAGTTCCTTCCTGGTAAGGTAGGCGAGGAATGGTTCTGTCCATGGGGTGATGACGGCCATTATTACGTGGTCTGAAGGTGTTATTTCATTGGCAGAGCCTCCAATTATGTCAGAGTGTTCGGTGTCGGGCAGTGCGGTTGGGTCCGGGCTGTTATTGCCAGGTTCCCCTTCCCATACTATGGACGACTTGAACAGCCTTTCCAAGAAGATGTTGGGGGGGACTACATCACGTTTTGCGCCGATGCGTGCCAGGACATCTACCGCCTGATTATTTTCCCGGGCTATATGGTGAAATTCGAGCCCTTCGAACCGAGCTGACATTTTTAGGACGGCGTTGCGATAAGCTGCCATTTTTGGATCCTTGGCATCAAAGTCTCCATTTATTTGGGATATTGCGAGGTTCGAGTCCCCGCGCACCTCTAGGCGTTGAATGCCCATGGATACTGCCATCCGAAGACCATGTAAAAGGGCCTCATATTCGGCTGTGTTGTTGGAGTCTGTGTACATTATCTGGAGTACATATTGAACTATGTCTCCTGTGGGGGACGTCAAAACAACGCCAGCCCCTAGACCGGCCAACATTTTGGAGCCGTCGAAGTGCATGACCCAGTTTGAATATGTGCCGTACTCTTTAGGGAGTTCGGCCTCCGTCCATTCTGCGACGAAGTCGGCCAAAACTTGCGACTTGATAGCTCGCCGTGGCTTGTAAGTTATGTCGAACGGGAGGAGCTCAATGGCCCATTTTGCAATCCGGCCCGTCGCGTCGCGGTTGTTTATAATATCGTTAAGTGGCACTTCCGAGGCTACTGTTATTGAACACTCATGAAAGTAGTGTCGCAGCTTCCGGGATGCCATAAATACTGCGTACGCAATATTTTGATAATGCTGGTACCGTGACTTGCACGGAGTAAGGGCAGTGGACACATAATAGACCGGCTTTTGAAGGGGGAATTTGTGTCCGTACGTTTCTCGTTCGACGACGAGCACTACGCTTACGACCTGATGGGTTGCTGCAATGTATAATAGCATTGGTTCGCCAATGTTTGGCGCGGCCAGGACTGGGTTTGTTGCCAAGATGGCTTTTATTTCGTCGAGTCCGGCCGTGGCTGCATCCGTCCACTCGAAGTGTTCGGTGCGCCGAAGTAGGCGGTAAAGGGGTAGGGCCTTTTCTCCTAAGCGGGAGATAAAGCGGCTTAGAGCCGCCACGCATCCGGTTAATTTTTGTATTTGTTTGAGGTCCTTCGGGATATCCAATTGTGACAGAGCTCAGATCTTGGCTGGATTTGCTTCAATTCCTCTACAGGATACAATGAAGCCCAAGAGCTTTCCGGCTGGAACGCCGAAAACGCATTTTTCCGGGTTGAGCTTGATGTCGTATGTTTGGAGGTTATCGAATGTTAGCCTCAATTCGTCTACTAGAGATTCGACATGTCTTGTTTTAACGACCACATCATCTACGTATGCCTCCACTGTTTTGCCGATCTGGTTTTCCAGACATGTCTGAATCATGCGCTGATATGTTACGCCGGCGTTTTTGAGCCCGAAGGGCATTGCGTTGAAGCAGAATGGGCCGTATGGTGTGATGAATGCCGTTGCGGCTTGGTCTGACTCTGCCATCTTTATTTGATGGTAGCCGGAGTATGCGTCGAGGAAACACAACGAATTGTGTCCTGCGGTAGCGTCGATAATTTGATCGATGCGGGGGAGAGGGAAGGGATCCTTTGGGCAAGCCTTGTTAAGGTCTTTGAAATCAACGCACAGGCGCCAGGATTTGTCCTTCTTTGGTACCATCACCAGGTTTGCTAGCCAGTCCGGATGTTTTATATCTTTGATGAATCCGGCCTCCAATAGCTTGGCTAGTTCCTCTCCCATGGCCTGTCTCTTAGGTTCGGAAAAACGCCTAAGAGCCTGTTTGTCTGGCTTGAATCCTTTTAGGATATTTAAGCTGTGTTCGGCCAGCCTGCGTGGGATTCCTGGCATGTCTGAAGGGTGCCAGGAGAAAATGTCCTAGTTCTCTCGTAGGAACTCTCACAGTGCGGCGTCTACATCAGGGTTTAACTGTGCCCCGATGGAAGCTGTTTTATTGGGGTCCGTTGGATGGACCTGGAATTTGACTATTTCGTCCGCCGGTTTAAAGGAGGTGGACTTGGATCTTTTATCGAGTATCACATCATCCCTATTCACCATGGAGCGCAGCGCAGTCAGTTCCTCAGCTGCTAGGGCTTCGGATAGCGCCTCGAGGGCCAGTGCGGCTGTCTTGTTTTCGGCGCGGAGTGCTATGTCCGGATCACTAACGAGAGTGATGATTCCGTTAGGCCCGGGCATCTTGAGCTTCATGTACCCGTAATGGGGTATTGCTTGGAAGACTGTAAACGCTTCCCGCCCTAGCAGAGCGTGATATCCGCTACTGAACGGGGCCACCTGGAACATGACCTCTTCGGACCTGTAATTATCCGGCATGCCGAACACCACATCTAGTGTGATTTTTCCTGTACAGCATGCTTCCCGACTGGGGATTATTCCTCTAAAGGTTGTGCTGCTTCGCTCAATGCGGTTCCAGTCTATTTCCATTTTTTGAAGGGTTTCCTCATAAATGAGGTTCAATCCGCTGCCGCCATCCATGAGTACCTTGGTAAGACGAAAGCCATCCACTATTGGACTGAGGACCAATGCGGCTGGTGCTCGGGCTGTTCAGAATTTAGGTTCATCACTGGCGTTAAAAGTAATAGCCGTGTCACTCCATGGGTTTATTGTTGCTACTTGGTAGACTTCGGCAAGGCCGCGGAGTGTTCTTTTTCGCATATTATTTGATGCGAAAGTCTCGAAGACTGTTAATACCGTACTAGTTTCTCTGGGGTGGCTTTCTGTGGCTTCTGGAATTAGAAGATCTTCGCCAATTTTTGCCACCTGCCGGAGTATCCAACATGCTCCAAGGCTGTGAGTTGGTGTGGCGCCCTCTGCACTGTGAATTTTACAGGGTCCATCAAGCCATCCTTCCAGTACGGTTCCGTGCCCTGTAGAGGGCTTTTGCTTTTTGGTATTGAACCCGGGTGTCTGACGATGATGCACCCTTTTATTTCGAACCGAGTTTGTATTCAAGGCCGGATTGTCCCAAAATTTTGTTTCAGTTTTCCAGGCGCTTTCCATCACATAGTACTTTCGTACTATGGACACCAAGTCAGCGAAGCATGTAATATCACGGCGACTTATGGCGTTGAGGATTCCCTTGTCCGTGCAATTATTGCAGAAGAATGAAATTGCGTCTTCCTCGCGGCAGTCCTTTATCCTGTTCATAACCAGGAGGAATCTGGCCCAGTAATGATGTACTGTTTCTTCGGGCTCTTGCCTAATTTGGGATAGATCGCTTATGTACGGGTGGATGGGTGGAATCAAATCCGAAACCTCACCCAATCTGAGACCCAGGGGCCAAGGAGTTTCCGAACTCGGATGTTTGGATTCTTGGATGCTGCCCAATGAATCTAGTCCGTTGCCTGACTTTAAGTTCAGGTCTTGAGTGATGTCCTCCCCTCCACGGGTATCTGGCTTGGAGGGATCGGGAATCCGGACATAACTAGTCCTTAAGATAGATGAAGGGTCTCCGCACTGTCCCTCTACCACGGCAACGTGATGGGTGACCTGGGGAGAGTTAATCTCTCTTAGATCGGGTTTAGGCCCAATCTGGTCGTAATCCGTAGCGACTCCCAGGGCGGAGATGAGATCCAAGAGCTCGTTTAGGGAAGAGAGCTCCATTGGATCTAGCTGCTCGGCGAATTCCGAGCTGACGTGAAGATTGCTTTCGATGACCCAAGAGGTCATCATCGGCGCAGCAGCTAAACAGGCGGTCATAAGAAAACCGCCTAGCCGGAGAGTTTGGCCGACAGCCAAAGCTCCCTTAGAAACGGTGCCGTCTTTAAAGACGGGATGAGGCATCCTTCCTGATGGCGACGGCACAGAGGAACTCTCAATGAAAGCACCAATGTCGGTGTCAAAACCGGCGGATCTCGGGTAGGGTGTCCCAAACTGTGCGTCTAGGCCGGATGGTAACAGGAGGCGGGGGACACGATGTTTTACCCAGGTTCGGGCCCTCTTGATGGAGGTAAAACCCTATGTCCTTCTTGATTGACATTGATGATATGGGTAGTACAAGAGTAGATCTACCACGAGATCAGAGAGGCTAAACCCTAGAAGCTAGCCTATGGTATGATTGTTGTTGCTACGGACTAAAACCCTCCGGTTTATATAGACACCGGAGAGGGCTAGGGTTACATAGAGTCGGTTACAATGGTAGGAGATCTACATATCTGTATCGCTAAGCTTGCCTTCCACGCCAAGGAAAGTCCCTTCCGGACACGGCACAGAGTCTTCAATCTTGTATCTTCATAGTCCAGGAGTCCGGCCGAAGGTATAGTCCGGCTATCCGGACACCCCCTAATCCAGGACTCCTTCACCCACGCATACCTCAACTGCCGGTGGGCCGACTGGAGACCAGGACGAAACCAAGGAGTGAGGGGCTATGTGACCAGTTAGGCTCCTGAGTTGCGATGCTCAGGAGTCCCCCTTGACGTGCAAACAACCTTCATACCTTTGCCCTCGCCGAGGCTCGGCTTGGGGGGCGCGCGCGACGACCAGGTCCGGGGGACTTGGTTGGGCGGCGTACGCTCGGGCATGACCCGAGCATAGCCCCCGTGCCCAGCCCCCTTGCGCGGCTCTCCCGAGGGGAGGCTTTGCGATGAGGCCAGACACCGAGCCCGTAGGCTCCCTGAGGTTGATAGGGCCGTGAGGCCGCCCTCAGTTTTTTATCACCAGGATGGACCATGGCGCTTCCGCACTTGCACGGGCATAGCCGCTCCTCGGCAGTGTCGATGGCCAGCACGGAGCATGGTGCTTCCACTGGTACATGGGAGGGGACTCCCTACTGCGGAGAGCCCCCGGGGTGTGTACACCCCTGCCCTGACACGGGGCTTGCACGGCAGGGCTAGACGAGGTGTGTCTGGGCACTCGTGAGTCAGTGCGGGACTCACGAGGCCCTACCTCAAGGCGGGTTGCGCCTGGTTTTGGTTCTTGTTCGCTGTGTTGGTCCTGCGAGGTGGTCAGACAACATGCGCCGAACGAACCTCCCAAGGTTATCGCGTGAGAAAGCCAAGCACCAACGGCCCCAGGAGGTGACATGAACGGGGCCGGCCTGCTAGACAGAGCTCAGCCGTTGGATTTATCGATGCTGCAGGGATGAGCCCGAGCACAGACACCGTGCGTAACCCTCTCACGTGAAGGGTCCTGAAGAAAGATGACCGGTGTGCGGCTCCCGCGGTGGGTGACAATCAAGCAGGTGATAACCATAGATAGATTAAGCATGGAAGGCAAACTAGCTCAGGTAAATGCATGAACGATACGTGCCACTGGGTCAGGCCCGAGCAGCTTGTGGATGATGCAGCCCGAGGGCGCCCCCAGCAAGGTAAGCTAAAGACATAAACAAGGAGCGATACATGCCACAGGGACGGACCCACGCGGCCTAGGAATGATGCAACCCTGAGGGCGCTCCCAGCTAAATAAACTTGGAAAATGTCACCTGGTTTCGTTGAGAAGGGGTGCCTGGGCAGCTGAAGGTACGTGGCGCAGGGGTTGCTCCTCACGAGCCACCGGGGCCCTGAGCCTCGGGAGGCTCTAGAGGCTTGGGCCGCCTCCTGAGGACCGTCTCCATCTCCGCCAGGACTGCATGGTGTCTGGCCTCCTGACCCACCATGACGCTCCGCAGGTTGCACTGGAAGGCAGCAGCCACGCTCGGCAGGACGAAGGGCATGTGAACGTAGCTGTGAGGTGGACCTTCGCAGCGCCCAACACGCGAAGGCCAGAAGCGCTCCTGAGTCGCGGCTCGGTTGAGCCCTGGTATGTTGATGCAGACGCGCAGCTCACCACCCTCGCCTGGGTGGGGAGCAGCGCCAGGTGGGCGGCGGTCACCGCGTATTACTCTTGCTTCCTGAAGCTCCTGAGATACCTTGGCGATGAACTCCTGAGCGCCGGGCGCTCCTTGCCCAGCGTCCTCCTGAGGGAGACGTGCCGCGAAGCATGCCTCCAAGTGATGCCCGAGCGCCTCCCTCACAACGTTGGCAAGGTCCGAGGCCCTCTAGAAGAGAGCCCCCGAGCCCTGCCCGAGGAGGGCGCCGGGCACACCTTCCTATGCAGTAGAGGGAGGCGCCCTAGGTGCGGGCGCTGATCCTGATGAGGTACCAGTTGTGGTGCTGCCCTCCTGAGGTCTGGTACGGAGTAACTGCTTCTTCTTCTTGGGGACGACCTCAGGAGGGTACCGAGCTGCATTGTTGTCGGGGTCTTCAATTGATGCTGCTTGGAAGGCATGCTCAAGGGAGCAGACCACATCTCTCTCTTCGCAGGGGACCGTGATGATCCCGCCGCTCCCTGGCATCTTGAGGACGTTGTTGAAGCGTTGGATGTACTTCTGGAGGGTCTCTCCCAGTTGTTGCTTGACGCGGCGCAAGTCACCCGCGGCCGGGGGGCGGGGGCGAGTGCCTTGGAAGTTGGCGATGAAGCGGTCGCACATGTCATCCCAGGAGGAGATCGAGCCCGGAGGCAGGTTTAGGAGCCACGAACGAGCGTCGTCCTTGAGCGCCATGGGGAACCAATTCGCCATGACTTTCTCGTCGCCGTTGGCCTCCTCGATGCTCAGCTCGTAGAACTGCAAGAACTCTGCAGGGTCGGGGGCCGTCATAGCGAGGAGGCAGATCCGCCTTGAACTTGCCCGGCCAGGCGACGCTACGCAGCTCGGGGGTGAAGGCGCGGCAGTCGGCCGTGGTCACCTGGGCCCATCGTGGAGGCGGAGCTTGATCTTGGCGCCCGCGCGCCGCCTCGGCAAGCGGTGCAAGGCCCTGCCGCGGCAAGCGATCCTGACGTGGAGGTGTGGGGAGTGGTGGAGCATTCTCTTGTGGTCGAGGAACTTCTTCAAAGCTTCTTTCTTCACGCGCGGGTGCTTGGCGCGGCGGGTCGCACCGCGGTGCTGCCGCGCCTTGGCGCCAGGGCGCTGTCTTGGTGCAGAGGTGGTGGAGGTGTTGTGTGAGCTGCGTCGCCCGCAGCTGGTGGAGGACGAGGTAGCGAGAGGGACGGTGCAGGGGAGCCCCCTGCGGCATTGACGAGCTCGGTGATGCGGTCTAGCCAGTCCTCGTAGAGGTCGTTGTCGGTGTCAAAACCGGCGGATCTCGGGTAGGGGGTCCCGAACTGTGCGTCTAGGCTAGATGGTAACAGGAGGCAAGGGACACGAAGTTTTACCCAGGTTTGGGCCCTCTCGATGGAGGTAAAACCCTACGTCCTGCTTGATTAATATTGATGATATGGGTAGTACAAGAGTAGATCTACCACGAGATCAGAGTGGCTAAACCCTAGAAGCTAGCCTATGGTATGATTGTTGATGTGTATGTTGTCCTACGGACTAAAACCCTCCGGTTTATATAGACACCGGATAGGGTTAGGGTTACATAGAGTCGGTTACAATGGTAGGAGATCTAAATATCCGCATCGCCAAGCGTGCCTTCCACGCCAAGGAAAGTCCCTTCTGGACACGGGACGGAGTCTTCAATCTTGTATCTTCATAGTCCAGGAGTCCGGCTGAAGGTATAGTTCGGCCATCCGGACACCCCCTAATCCAGGACTCCCTCAGTAGCCCCTGAACCAGGCTTTAATGACGACGAGTCTGGCGCGCAGATTGTCTTCGGCATTGCAAGGCGGGTTCCTCCTCCAAGTACTTCATAGAAGATTTCGAACACAAAGATAGTGTCCGGCTCTGCAAAATAGGTTTCCACATATTGCCATAGAGAGAATAATATTTACACAAATCTAATCTGCTGACGCACTCCGTAGTGTGACATCACACTGAAAGCACAAGTGCTCCCTAGGTGGTTTTGATAATTGATGACAACATATCTCTTGTTGGACTAACATTTCTATCTAGCATGTTTCAGATAAGTTCAACAATGGAGTGGCATGGACTAAAGGTTGTGGGAACTCCTTCAAGATGCTAAGGACAAAGGATTGGCTAAAAGCTTCAAGCTCAAGACTCTTCATTTTACATTTTAGTGATCCAAGATCACATTGAGTCCATAGGAAAAGCCAATACTATCAAGGAGGGATGAGGTGTTGCTTAATGAGCCTCTTGCTTCATGTGCTTAGTGATATGGTCCAAAATCCTCAGCTACTTTCCCATATCCACATATGACCTAAACCCTAAGCCAAACTCGGTCCTACCGATTCTTTCTATCCGGCGCCACCGAGTTTCACTTGTCATAAGCCACTACCAAACCCTAGAAATTCGGTTCTACCGATAGGGATCTCGGTCTCACCGAGATGGGATTGCAAACTCTCTGTTTCCCTTTCGTAACTTTTCGGTCTCACCGAAAAAGCGAATCAGTCACACCGAAATTGCAATGTAAATTCAGTGTTTCCTTTTTGTAACTTTTCGGTCTCACCGAAAGAGCAAATCGGTCCCACCGAGTTTGCCTGACCAACTCTCTGGTTAGCTTATTACCAAAATTGGTCTCACCGAGTTTGTGTAATCGGTCTCACCAAGATTACGTTATGCCCAAACCCTAACCATATCGGTCCTACCGAGTTGCATGTCACTCCCACCGAAAATCTCTAACGGTCACTAGGTTTACCTTTTCGGTCCGACCGAGTTTGTTGATTCGGTCCCACCGAGATTGGAAAACTGTGTGTAACGGTTGGATTTTGCGTGGAGGCTATATATACCCCTCCACCTCCTCTTCATTCCTGGAGAGAGCCATCATAACACATACACAATTCCAACTCATATGTTCTGAGAGAGAACCACCTACTCATGTGTTGAGACCAAGATATTCCATTGCTACCATATGAATCTTGATCTCTAGCCTTCCCCAAGTTGCTTTCCACTCAAATCTTCTTTCCACAAAATCCAAATCCTATGAGAGAGAGTTGAGTGTTGGGGAGACTATCATTGGAAGCACAAGAGCAAGGAGTTCATTACCTACACACCATTTGTTACTTCTTGGAGAGTGGTGTCTCCTAGATTGGCTAGGTGTTACTTGGGAGCCTCCGACAAGATTGTGGAGTTGAACCAAGGAGTTTGTAAGGGCAAGGAGATCGCCTACTTCGTGAAGATCTACCGCTAGTGAGGCAAGTCCTTCGTGGGCGATGGCCATGTTGGGATAGACAAGGTTGCTTCTTCGTGGACCCTTTGTGGGTGGTTGCTTCTTCGTGGACCCTTCATGGGTGGAGCCCTCCGTGGACTTGCGCAATCGTTACCCTTCGTGGGTGGAGCCCTCCGTGGACTCGTGCAACCGTTACCCTTCGTGGGTTGAAGTCTCCATCAACGTGGATGTAGGATAGCACCACCTATCCGAACCACGGGAAAAACATCCGTGTCTCCAATTGCGTTTGAATTCTCCAAACCCTTCCCCTTACATTCTTGCAAGTTGCATGCTTTACATTCCGCTGCTCATATACTCTTTGCATGCTTGCTTGATATGTATTGTGTATGTTGAAATTGTGCCTAAAACTCCACTCAAACCAAAAAGGCCTAAAAATTGCAACTTTAGCACTAAGTGTCTAATCACCCCCCCTCTAGACACATCTACTTCAAGGTCCTACAAGTGGTATCAGAGCTTTGGTCTCCATTGCCTTGGTTTAATCACCATTGGAGGAAGATGGATGTGTCTACTTTAGGGAGTCTTAGACATAGAGTGCCTATTCTTGATGGAGAGTATTTTCATGAGTGGAAAAATGAGATGCTTGTAATCTTCAATCAATATCATTTGAACAAGTACATTGCTAGCCCTTGTGCACCTCATATTGATCCTTTGCATCCTACCCTAGATGAAGATATTGACATGATTCGCAATCTTAGAACTATTGAGCTCATCATTAGAGGATTGCCCAAAAATCTGATTGCTAGTTTGCCTACTCTTAATTGTGCCTATACTATATGGAAATTTCTTGAGGAACAATTTCCCGATCATTCCTTGAAAACTTTGGATGAAATTCTCCATAAATCTATTGCCTTGAGTAAGATGAACTCTAGTGATCCTAGTTTTGGTAATTGTCTATTTGAACTTACCAATCTTAAGCATGCTAAAGGAGATGTTGGAATCATTAGTGATATCATATTCGAAGCTATAAGAATTCATAAAAGTGACCACTTTGATGATCATTTATCTAATGCATTACCCTCTCTAGGAAATGATGAGTCACAAGATCATGATGAACATGGATACTATGATGATGATGATGATGATAGTGACTTCGATCTTGATGATGCAATGAGACATTTTGGTCTTATGGCAAATCTTTGGGGATATGAATCAGGAGGAAAGGAATGGGTTCTTGATAGTGGATGTACTGTTCATATGACCGGAGATGAAGAGATGTTTCGTGAGCTTGCTGAAAATGACGGCCCTCGAAAATATGTCACCTTTGGTGATAATTCAAAGGGTAAAGTGGTTGGCCTTGGTAAGGTGGCCATCTCACATGATAGTTCCATTCAAAATGTCATGCTCGTTGAATCTCTCGGCTACAACTTACTTTCAGTATCTAGACTTGCTGATTTCAGTTTGAATGTCCTATTTACTGAGGTAGATTGCCAAGTATTTCGTTGAGACAATCATAAAATGGTCTTTACCGATATGCGTAGAGGTGATCTTTACATTGTCAATTTCTCTAAAAAGGCACAACCTAAAACTTGCTTTGTTGCTAAATCCTCGAAAGGTTGGTTGTGGCATAGACGACTAGGTCACGTTGGCATGATAAACCTTGACAAGCTTATTAAAGGAAATCACATCCTTGGAGTTAATGATGTCATATTTGATAAGGATAGACTTTGCAGTGCTTGTCAATCAGGTAAATAGGTTGGAGGAAGACATCCCGTGAAGAACATCATGACCACAAGGAGGCCACTCGAGCTACTTCACATGGATCTTTTTGGTCCCAACGCCTACAAGAGTCTCAGTGGAAATTCTTTTGGTCTAGTTATAGTTGATGATTTTTCGGATTTACGTGGGTGTTCTTTCTTAATGACAAGTCGCAGGTCCAGAAGATCTTCAGAAACTTCGCTAGGAAGGCCCAAAATCAGTTTGACGTGAAGATCAAGAAGGTTCGGAGTGACAACGGAACGGAGTTCAAGAACGCAAATGTGGACACCTTTCTTGACGAAGAAGGGATTTCACACGAGTTCTCGGCTACGTACACACCTCAACAAAATGGAGTTGTTGAGAGGAAGAACCGGACGCTCATCGAAATGGCAAGAACGATGCTTGATGAATACAAGACGCCGAAGCACTTTTGGGCAGAAGCGGTTGACACAGCTTGTCACGCAACAAATCGCTTATATCTTCACAAGCTACTCGGCAAGACGGCATACGAGCATCTCACCGGTAACAAACCCCAAGTTGGATACTTCCGAGTATTCGGCTCAAAGTGCTACATTCTTGATAAGCATCGTCGTTCAAAGTTTGCTCCTAAATCTCATGAAGGTTTTCTACTTGGTTATGGCTCAAACTCTCACACTTACCGTGTCTACAACAATTTCACCCGAAAGGTTGAAGAGATGGTAGATGTGAAGTTTGATGAATCTAATGGCTCGCAAGTAGAGCAATTGCCAATTGATGTAGGAGACAAAGACCCTTCAGAAGCAATCCAAGACTTGTCCATTGGCAAAATTCGTCCAACGGAGGTGAAGGAGAGTACTTCATCCGTCCAAGTGGAAGCTTCTACTTCGCGACAAGGTGAACCAAGAATCGACACGGAAGCACCCACAAGTGGGACACACCAAGATGAAGAAAACGAGGAAATACATCAAGACGAACATCAACAACCTCCTTCTCCACCAAGACAAGAGAACGACGATGTCAACAATGAAGAAGGCCAAGAAGAATAACAAGATGAAGAAGATGTTCAACGAAGACCCAAGCAAAAGCTTTCAAGAGTTCGAGCAAGAATTGCCAAAGATCATCCCGTCGAGTAAATCCTCAATGATATACAAACCGGGAGAATCACTCGCTCAAAAACTCGTTTAGCTAACTTTTGTGAAAACTATTCATTCATCTCTAGCATTGAACCTATGAAGGTTGAAGAAGCATTGGAAGATCCGGATTGGATAAACGCTATGCATGAAGAGCTACACAATTTTGAGAGAAACCAAGTTTGGACATTGGTTGAGAAGCCCGACAACAACCACAACATCATTGGTACCAAATGGGTGTTTCGCAACAAGCAAGATGAATATGGACAAGTGGTTCGCAACAAAGCACGTCTCGTCGCCCAAGGGTACACACAAGTCGAAGGTATGGACTTTGGTGAGACATATGCTCCCGTTGCTAGACTTGAGTCCATTCGCATCTTACTTGCCTATGCTAATCACCATAATATCACCTTGTACCAAATGGACATTAAAAGTGCTTTTCTAAATGGTGAAATAGAGGAGGAAGTTTATGTCAAACAACCTCCCAGCTTTATCAATCCTAAGAAACCAAATCATGTTTACAAACTTCACAAAGCCCTTTATGGTCTTAAACAAGCTCCTAGAGCATGGTATAAATGCTTGACCAAGTTCCTTATTACAAGTGGTTTTGAAATTGGTAAAATTGATTCTACTCTTTTTACTAAAAGGGTTAATGGAGAACTATTTGTATGCCAAATTTATGTCGATGATATCATATTTGGTTCAACTAACCCTCTCTTTAGTGAAAAGTTTGGAAAGCTAATGTCAGAGAAGTTTGAGATGTCTGTGATGAGTGAACTAAAATTCTTCCTTGGTTTGCAAATCAAGCAAACTAAGGAAGGTACATTTGTCTCTCAAACAAAGTACACCAAGGACTTATTCAAGAAGTTCAATATGCAAGAATGCAAAGGTATGTCTACACCCATGCCTACTAGTGGACATAATGATTTGACCAAAGATGGTGAACCAGTTGATCAAAAGGTTTATCGCTCTATGATTGGTTCATTGTTATACCTATGTGCTTCACGTCCCGATATTATGCTAAGTGTGTGCATGTGTGCACGATATCAAGCTGCTCCTAAAGAATGTCATCTTAAGGCTGTGAAAAGGATAGTGAGATATTTAATCCATACACCAAATTTTGGCATTTGGTATCCTAAGAGGTCTTCTTTTGATCTTGTTGGCTATTCCGACTCGGATTATGCCGGAGACAAGATTGATAGAAAGTCCACTTCGGGTACTTGTCAATTTCTTGGTAGATCTCTTGTGTCTTGGTCTTCCAAGAAACAAAACTCGGTATCCTTATCCACCGCCGAAGTGGAATACATTGCCGCTGGTTCATGTTGTGCTCAATTACTTTGGATGACCCAAACTCTTAAAGATTATGGGATTTATGTGAAACATGTTCCACTACTTTGTGACAATGAAAGTGCTATCAAAATTGGTCATAATCCTGTGCAACATTCTCGAACTAAGCATATTGAAGTTCGTCATCACTTCATTCGAGATCATGTTGCTAAGGGTGACATTAACCTTAAGCACGTTCGCACCGATAAGCAATTAGCGGATATATTTACTAAACCACTTGATGAGAAAGTGTTTTGCAGGTTGAGAGGAGAATTGAACATCATTGATGCTTCGAACTTGGAGTAGAAACTCCATTGGATACATGCAAGACATGAGCTTATGACTAATCCATGATATATCTCTTATGATAACTATCTTATGTCTTGGATATATTTGTACCTTGCATGTTGTCTAACCCATGTAGGTGCTTGGTTGATTCTAATTCCATGAGATTGCGACTCACTCACATCTTGAGCAATCTCTACATCACCAAGACTCTACACAATGGTGGTTGAAGACAAGGAAGCACAAAACCATTCAAACATATCCTTTGACAAATTCTATGATTGAGCTTCATGATTGTCTTTTTTGGATACACAAGTGCTCTTCCTTGCAAGAACTAACCCATGTAGGTAGATGAACTCAAACTCCAAGTGGTGCTCCCAACTCTTGATGAGCTACATCAACCTTGAGCACCCACACAAGTTCAACTACATGAGCAAGAACCACACCACCACCCAAGGTATGTTATTCCATCTTAGAGAAGCTTTACTCCAAGACATGAGTCAAAGCAACTCAACAAGATGTGAATACATCAAGATGCTTAAACAAAAAATGGTAACCCCATTTTGAGCCTAAACGATGAGTATGACCTATGATCAAGTGTTCTCACTTGACTCCTAAGTCAATATACTCTAACATAGGTGACTATGTCACCGCCCAACTCTAGATGAAGTCCTCTTGTGTTCTTTTCTGTGTTATTGCATTTGTCTCATGCATGTTTAGTTTCTTTCTCTTTTTCAAAAAAAACTTCATCTAGATCTTTCAGTTTCTTCTCTTTTCTCTTTGTTTTTGTTCTGCATTTTCTGCATTCAATTCCTTGCAAATCCTTTAGGCAATTCATTGCAAATCTTTGTGAGATCCTACATGTCTAGTGAGATGAGGTGACAAGTGTTTTTCTCTGTGTGAACTCGGTTTCACCGACTTGTAATTTTTGGTCCAACCGAATCTTTTCGGTGCCACCGAAACATACCACTCGGTGCCACCGACTTCGCAACAGGAAAAATAGTTTGCCACTTGTTCTATATTTCTTCTGATCTAGCTCTACTCAATGAATCTTGTCCTCTACAAGCATCACAGTTTTATCCATTGCTTTGTGCTGAGTCTCAAGGACCAAACCTATACGACAGATTCCAGAAAGCCCTTCTTGGAAATTGATGTCAAAGGGGGAGAGAGAGATCACATCAAAGCTTGTAGGAGAGAGAGATCACATCAAGGGAGAGAAAAAGTCTCAAGGACCAAACCCACAAGAGAAAGTATTAAGGGGGAGAAAGAGATTTCCAGGGGGAGAGAAAATACTCAAGGATCCCAGATGCTTGATGTTCAAGAGGAGAGATGTCACATGTCTTTTTAGGGGGAAAGACATGTTCTTATGTATTTTTCAGCTCTGATTTTCTGTTTCCTATCTTCTCCCAATATCCCATGTAAGATTCAGGGGGAGCAAGACACCTAAGGAAAAGAAATCAGAAATCAGTCAAATTCATTGCATATCTTTACTCTTGGGGACATGTTAAATCCAATGTGATACCTTGTACTCACTCTCTACATGTCATCCCAGTCTTGGTATTCTTGTGGTTTCTTTTGTTTGCTCTGGCTAGTGGATGTACCTGTGTTATCTAACTTTGTTTGTGCAGGTTTATTCCATCCTAAGCCAACTCAAAGACTACAAGGTAAGTGTATGCATCAAAATCATGAGTATGAGAAATTCTTGCTTATGTACATACTGTTTGCAAGAAGGACTCATGAGCATGAAGGTATTTTCCTTGATAATCTTTTGCTCTGATGCATATGGCCAAGATACATGTAACACATTGCCTACTCTGTCATGGTTATGCTCTCACATGCCTCTATATTTCATATTTACATGAGTGCATACATGTAGGGGGAGCCTATGCTTGTTACATGTCCTTCCAAAGCTTTACTTGTTGTTCTTTATATCTTTATCTAAAGCTTTGATGTATGTTGCCATCAATTACCAAAAAGGAGGAGATTGAAAGCACAAGTTCTCCCTAGGTGGTTTTGATAATTGATGACAACATATCTCTTGTTGGACTAACATTTCTATCTAGCATGTTTCAGATAAGTTCAACAATGGAGTGGCATGGACTAAAGGTTGTGGGAACTCCTTCAAGATGCTAAGGACAAAGGATTGGCTAAAAGCTTCAAGCTAAGGACTCTTCATTTTACATTTTAGTGATCCAAGATCACATTGAGTCCATAGGAAAAGCCAATACTATCAAGGAGGGATGAGGTGTTGCTTAATGAGCCTCTTGCTTCATGTGCTTAGTGATATGCTCCAAAATCCTCAGCTACTTTCCCATATCCACATATGACCTAAACCCTAAGCCAAACTCGGTCCTACCGATTCTTTCTATCCGGCGCCACCGAGTTTCACTTGTCATAAGCCACTACCAAACCCTAGAAATTCGGTTCTACCGATAGGGATCTCGGTCTCACTGAGATGGGATTGCAAACTCTCTATTTCCCTTTCGTAACTTTTCGGTCTCACTGAAAAAGCGAATCGGTCACACCGAAATTGCAATGTAAATTCAGTGTTTCCTTTTTGTAACTTTTCGGTCTCACCGAAAGAGCAAATCGGTCCCACCGAGTTTGCCTGACTAACTCTCTGGTAGCTAATTACCAAAATCGGTCTCACCGAGTTTGTGTAATCGGTCTCACCGAGATTACGTTATGCCCAAACCCTAACCATATCGGTCCTACCGAGTTGCATGTCAGTCCCACCAAAAATCTCTAACGGTCACTAGGTTTACCTTTTCGGTCCGACCGAGTTTGTTGATTCGGTCCCACCGAGATTGGAAAACTGTGTGTAACGGTTGGATTTTGTGTGGAGGCTATATATACCCCTCCACCTCCTCTTCATTCCTGGAGAGAGCCATCAGAACACATACACAATTCCAACTCATATGTTCTGAGAGAGAACCACCTACTCATGTGTTGAGACCAAGATATTCCATTCCTACCATATGAATCTTGATCTCTAGCCTTCCCCAAGTTGCTTTCCACTCAAATCTTCTTTCCACAAAATCCAAATCCTATGAGAGAGAGTTGAGTGTTGGGGAGACTATCATTTGAAGCACAAGATCAAGGAGTTCATTACCTACACACCATTTGTTACTTCTTGGAGAGTGGTGTCTCCTAGATTGTCTAGGTGTTACTTGGGAGCCTCCGACAAGATTGTGGAGTTGAACCAAGGAGTTTGTAAGGGCAAGGAGATCGCCTACTTCGTGAAGATCTACCGCTAGTGAGGCAAGTCCTTCGTGGGCGATGGCCATGGTGGGATAGACAAGGTTGCTTCTTCATGGACCCTTTGTGGGTGGTTGCTTCTTCGTGGACCCTTCGTGGGTGGATCCCTCCGTGGACTCGCGCAACCGTTACCCTTCGTGGGTGGAGCCCTCTGTGGACTCGCGCAACCGTTACCCTTCGTGGGTTGAAGTCTCCATCAACGTGGATGTAGGATAGCACCACCTATCCGAACCACGGGAAAAACATCCGTGTCTCCAATTGCGTTTGAATTCTCCAAACTCTTCCCCTTACATTCTTGCAAGTTGCATGCTTTACATTCCGCTGCTCATATACTCTTTGCATGCTTGCTTGATATGTATTGTGTATGTTGAAATTGTGCCTAAAACTCCACTCAAACCAAGAAGGCCTAAAAATTGCAACTTTAGCACTAAGTGTCTAATCACCCCCCCTCTAGAGACATCTACTTCAAGGTCCTACACACACCATGGCCAAGCTTTTATTTGAACCGTTTTACTGTCCCATCTTAGCGCGTTATGCGAGGCGGTTTCCTTGGCACGTCTTGTTAAAGCAAAGATCGTGTCCCCTTATTCCGGGATTCTCATCAATACGGGCGTGGGTAACCCAATCGCGCCTTTGATTACGGCGCTTGGGAGATAAGCGAGTTTTACCAGGCTGGTGGGGACATGTAGTTGCGTCCACCCATATAAGGGGATAAGGATCCACCTTTTCACCTATGCCTTCTTCGTCCTTCGCCTATCCATTCTTGCGCACTCGAGCTCCAGCGCCCAAGTCCACACTCCTCACCTCGACCTTCTCCAGCCATGTCCGGAGCGGGAGGCAAGTGGATGGTCTCCTCCATCACGGAGGGACACATCAAAAAGATGAGGAAGGCCGGATATCTGGCTAGCAACATCGCGCACCGGCTTCCCGAAGCGGGGCAGCTCATCCCCACCCCAAGGCCCCATAAGAGGGTGGTGTTCCTCCCCCATTTCCTCCGCGGACTGGGCTTCCTTCTCCACCCATTTGTCTGGGGGCTCATGTTCTACTACGGCCCGGATTTTCATGATCTGGCCCCGAATTTTGTCCTCAACATCTCAGCGTTTATCGTCGTGTGCGAGGCTTTCCTCCGCATCCGCCTCCATTTCGGCCTATGGCTCAAGACTTTCAACGTCAAGCCGAAGGTGGTGCGCGGCAACTAGGCGGAGTGCGGAGGAGCCATGGTGGGCAAGATGGCCAACGTCCTGTGGCTCGAGGGCTCCTTTGTAGAGACCCTGAAGGGGTGGCAATCGGGGTGGTTTTACATCACCGAGCCGCGCGACGCCGAATGGGTCGCACCCCCTGAGTTTCAGTCCGGACCCCCAACGCGGCTCACGTCCTGGAAAGAGACGGGCCTGTCATGGGGTAAAAAAAGGAGAGCTGACCAGACTCCAAACATGCATCAAAACCCTGGTGGACAAGAAGCTCAAACTTGTCAACGTAGTCCAGGTTATGCTCATCCGCTTGATCCTCCCGTGCCAACAACGGGCTTTCAACCTGTGGGAGTTCGATCCGGCACGGCACCAAACTTTGAGCAGGCTCTTTGACATGACGTACGAAGATGCCTGGAAGGTGCTCTTTAAGGGCGCCGTGGCTCCCGCATCCACTACTGAGGATCGCGGATTCAGTGCACAGCGTGACGCTCTTGCGGTAAGCTGTTTTTTTCCTTTTACAGGGTATCAGTGTTTCATAGTTTGACTCTATGTTGAGTCTAAGCTCCTTTTCCTTTGACAGGATTGGCAGGTGACGTCCAGACAGATCAACTGTCCGGCTCCTTTGCCCGAAGGCCCAGCGGACGCTCAATTGGCGAAGCTGCTGGTTCTGGCACCCTATGTGGTGCCGGAGAAGAAGGCCAAGAAGAAGGCCACGGGGACTCGAAAGAGTGCCCGACGCCCGGAGGTGTCGGATTCATCATCCGACGAATCCAAGACGCACTCCTCCCACGAAGATGAGGAGGAGGAAGAAGAGACCCCTCCCCCTCCAGTGGGGGAAGGGAAGAAAAGGAAGGCCGCCCCAACTGGGGAGGCCGAAGGGTCCAGGAAGGCGAGAACCCCTCCTCTGGACTACTCCACCAACGCCGACGACGGTGAAGAGGAGTGGCCGCCCAGGGCCAAGCCCCTGGCGAAATCGTAAGTATCCGGATACCGGAGTGATCTTATAGTACTTGATTATTGCACAGCTTTCCCTTATGTCGGATATGTTTATGCAGCGCACCCAAAGACCGGCTCGACGCGTTGTCGAGCGGCTCACTGGACTCGTCGGACGTGAACTCGCTTCTGACGGCTTCCTCCCCCCGCCCTACGGACGACACCGAAGTGTTGTCCCAGCAAGTTCCAATCCGGGAGGAGGTGGTCCTGGAGGCGCCGCGAGGCGATCTCCCGGACTCTAGGAGTAAAGGGGACGAAACCCCCCAGGGCTCCAAGTCTGGCCCTGGGCCGGACACCGCTCCGGAACCTTCAAAGGTTCCAGAGTCCGGCGGGGGACCTCCTTCCAAGAGGAGCAAGCCCGCCGTGCCGGTGACCTCCGTCCAACCGGAGGCGCCGGACAATCTGTTGGAGGCGCTCCAAGGCGCCTCCCTCGACGAGGGGCACCGCACTATTATGAGTGCGGTGGTCCAGAAGGTTCAGTCCGCCAAGAGCGGACCGACTGAAGCTTGTACAAGCCTTTTAACAGGCTTTGAGGTAAGTAAAGAATGTGTAAATAACATTACCGCATAGACAATAGCCCCTGATGCTCTGTTTGGCGTTCGGGAAGAAAAGCCGAATAGAGGATCAAATAAAATTCACAGGAGTCTAACAAGAAGAAGTCAATATGCGTGTGCAGGCTTCCCTGCTGGCGTCCGCCGCACTAACTGCGGAAGTGGACGTGCTAAAGCAGGACCTCGAGCGGTCCGAGCAAGAGCTCGGACGTGCGAAGAAGCAGCTCGAGGATAGTGAAGGTAAGAAAATACCTTGTATAAATGTGTATAAAAAGGTGCAATTGTGAAAAATGACAGGAGTATCGTGGCTATTGTAGGGGCCACGTCTGAGGTGGCGACCCTGAAGCAAGCGCTGCTCGAGGCCGAGAACAGGTCGGCCGCGGAGCACACTGAGCGAGAAAAGTATGAGGCCGAGGTTGGCAAGGTGCGGCAAGAGCTCCAGGCTCTCATGGAAAAACATGAGAGTTTGGAGCGTGACTCAAGGACGCGAGCGTCCGAGCTCGTGGCGGCTACTGAAAGTGCCAAGGCTGCCAAGGCCGAATCCCAGAAGACCCTCCAGGAGTTGGATGAGGTGAAGAAGATAGCGGCGGGTAAGGCATTCTTTATGCAAAGTAAACACATAAGCGTGAGTTACTTGTTACTTACCCGAATCCGGAGTTCTCCAGGCGCGTTCGCAGATCTTCCCCGGAGTATATCTGATGCCTCCGCATTCTATCAAGCCGAGGAGGGAAACTCAACAGAGAAGGTGTTCTGGTCTCAGTATGCTGAGGCCGGACACCCCGTGCCCCTGAGCGACCAGTTGAAGCAACTAGTCGAGCTCCACAAGGCGGCCGAACAGGCCATGAAGGGCCTCATAGTTCGGTTGTGGCCTGGAGAGGCTTAGCCTGGGAGCTATTTCGGGCTGGTGCGGCGGCTGGTGGAGGCCTGTCCAAGGCTCGAAGTCATCAAGCGCTCCGTCTGCATTGAACGTGCCCGTAGGGCCTTTGCCCGTGCGAAGGTGCACTGGGGCAAGATGGATGCTGAGAAGCTTGTGAAGGACGGGCCACCGCCGGGGAAAGAGCATCGCAAGCCCGAAAATTATTATAAGGATGTTCTGAAGGGTGCCCGCCTTGTGGTGGATGAATGTTCTATGGATGTAATTTTTGAATAAAACTTGCTCGTTTTGTCCTGTGCGCTGAAAACTTGCTCATATGCGCTTAAGCAATGCTGTTTGAATTTAAAATATTACCTTCTGTGCGGCTATTTATCAATTCTGAGAGATGGCGAGTCATCGGCTTCTGCCCCCGTGCTGCTAGTGCTGGGGTGTTCGGGGATAAACCTGAGGGCTCTTTTCCCCATGTTTGAGTCCTTCGAGGGAGGCACTCAGCCCAACGAACAAGGCAATCGGACTATAATGCGTGAACACTCTCACTTAGCTATAGAATTCTATAATTTTAAATTTCGGCGAAGCCCCTGGTATTCGGAAGACCGAGTTCGGGGCGCTATCCACGCCTTGGCCGGACAGAACCGACTCCTCGCCCTAAGCGGCATAAGTCTTTAAGGACTCGAAAAGACCTCTCGAACAGCGACCAGCTCTCGGCTCATCATGACAGTCAGTTTTAGCTTTTCCACTGAGGTGCTCAACCAAGCTCAACCGGGGCACAATCGCAGTGGTTCTCCTAGTGTTGCCTTAGCCGATATAGCGGAATGTAAGGCACCAAAACATAGGAGCCAGGCAAACCCAACTATTGACCCAAGACATGATTCGGAGCCGATGCATATAATGCTATAAGTTCGGGGTGCCACACTTGTTAAAGTGTGCAGACTTCTCACACCATGTTGAGGGGTATTGAAGCCCCTGGCGTATTTTGGCCATACCAAAGTGTACGGGTGCAACATGTCGTTAAGGAACATATATAAGTATATAAAAAAAGAGTAATGCAAAAATAGACAAAAGCTATGCATTGTTTACTAAAAAGAGCTGCGATCAAAGCAGAATGATATAAATAATGCGATAAGAAAAAGGTTGGACTATGTAACATGTCCGCTCCAGGGGCAAGCTGCGGGATAATATGCGAAACAGGTATACTTCTCGTGATAGAGACCACCTAGGAGTTCCATAATGCGGCGTGGCTTGTCTGCTTCCCTGGTTCTTGCATCATTTGTGCGGCAATTGAACTACCGAACAGGCCTTCCGAAGAGTGGAGTCCTGAAAGTAAGAGAAAATTAAAAAATCGGCAGCCCCTGGTACGGTTGAAGCCGTGTTTTGGGCGTGCCGTGATGGTGCCCCTCCCCCTGTGCCCATGGTATCTCTAGAGCGTAGTTATGTACGCGAAGTACTGACGTCGCCTTTTTGCGAGGGTTGGGGTTGGGGACGCATTGCCATTTTAGTGATCCAAGATCACATTGAGTCCATAGGAAAAGCCAATACTATCAAGGAGGGATGAGGTGTTGCTTAATGAGCCTCTTGCTTCATGTGCTTAATGATATGCTCCAAAATCCTCAGCTACTTTCCCACTTCCACATATGACCTAAACCCTAAGCCAAACTCGGTCCTACCGATTCTTTCTATCCGGCGCCACCGAGTTTCACTTGTCATAAGCCACTGCCAAACCCTAGCAATTCGGTTCTACCGATAGGGATCTCGGTCTCACCGAGATGGGATTGCAAACTCTCTGTTTCCCTTTCGTAACTTTTCGGTCTCACCGAAAGAGCGAATCGGTCCCACCGAGATTGCAATGTAAACTCTTTGTTTCCCTTTTGTAACTTTTCGGTCTCACCGAAAGAGCAAATCGGTCCCACCGAGTTTGCCTGACCAACTCTCTGGTTAGCTATTACCAAACTCGGTCTCACCGAGTTTGTGTAATCGGTCTCACCGAGATTACGTTATGCCCAAACCCTAACCATATCGGTCCTACCGAGTTGCATGTCAGTCCCACCGAAAATCACTAACGGTCACTAGGTTTACATTTTCGGTCCGACCGAGTTTGTTGATTCGGTCCCACCGAGATTGGAAAACTGTGTAACGGTTGGATTTTGTGTGGAGGCTATATATACCCCTCCACCTCCTCTTCATTCATGGAGAGAGCCATCAGAACACATACACAATTCCAACTCATATGTTCTGAGAGAGAACCACCTACGCATGTGTTGAGACCAAGATATTCCATTCCTACCATACGAATCTTGATCTCTAGCCTTCCCAAGTTGCTTTCCACTCAAACCTTCTTTCCACCAAATCCAAATCCTATGAGAGAGAGTTGAGTGTTGGGGAGACTATCATTTGAAGCACAAGAGCAAGGAGTTCATTACCTACACACCATTTGTTACTTCTTGGAGAGTGGTGTCTCCTAGATTGGCTAGGTGTCACTTGGGAGCCTCCGACAAGATTGTGGAGTTGAACCAAGGAGTTTGTAAGGGCAAGGAGATCGCCTACTTCGTGAAGATCTACCGCTAGTGAGGCAATTCCTTTGTGGGCGATGGCCATGGTGGGATAGACAAGGTTGCTTCTTCGTGGACCCTTCGTGGGTGGTTGCTTCTTCGTGGACCCTTCGTGGGTGGAGCCCTCCGTGGACTCGCGCAACCATTACCCTTCGTGGGTGGAGCCCTCCGTGGACTCGCGCAACCGTTACCCTTCGTGGGTTGAAGTCTCCATCAACGTGGATGTAGGATAGCACCACCTATCCGAACCACGGGAAAAACATCCGTGTCTCCAATTGCGTTTGAATTCTCCAAACCCTTCCCCTTACATTCTTGCAAGTTGCATGCTTTACATTCCGCTGCTCATATACTCTTTGCATGCTTGCTTGATATGTATTGTGTATGTTGAAATTCAAGTAGTCTAATCACCCCCCTCTAGACATACTTTCGATCCTACAAGTGGTATCAGAGCTTTGGTCTCCATTTGCTTTTATTTCCATAGCTTTTGGTGGTCATAGCCTTGGTTTCACAACCTAGGAGAGTATGGCGTCTAGCGAGGGAAATTATCACCGTAGAGGTCCTTACTTTTATGGTACTAATTTTGCTAGTTGGAAGCATAAGATGAAAATGCATATTCTTGGACATAACCCCGCCGTTTGGGCTATTGTGTGTGTTGGATTGCAAGGTGAATTCTTTGATGGGAAAGAACCGAATCGTGAAGCTACCGCGGATGAGTTGAAGATGCTACAATACAACGCTCAAGCTTGTGATATCCTCTTCAACGGATTGTGCCCCGAAGAATTCAACAAAATCAGCCGTCTTGAGAATGCAAAGAAAATTCGGGATACTTTGATTGATATGCACGAAGGTACCGACTCCGTCAAGGAATCCAAATTGGATGTGCTTCAAAGTCAACTTGACAAGTTCAAAATGAAGGATGGTGAAGGTGTCGCTGAAATGTACTCTAGGCTTGCTCTTATCACAAATGAGATTGCTGGCTTAGGGAGTGAAGAGATGACCGATAGATTCATCATCAAGAAGATCCTAAGAGCCTTGGATGGAAAATATGATACTGTGTGCACATTGATCCAAATGATGCCCAATTACAAAGATCTCAAGCCAACGGAAGTCATCGGAAGAATTGTTGCTCATGAGATGTCACTCAAGGATAAAGAGGAACTTCACAACAAATCAAGTGGTGCTTACAAAGCCTCATATGAAGCCCCCACATCATCGAGTGAGAAACAAACCTTTAATGAAGAATTGAGCTTAATGGTGAAGAACTTCAACAAGTTCTACAAGAGTAGAAGCAAAGAGAGAAGCTCCAAATCAAGGTCCTACAATGACAAAAGATCTTCTAGTCGAGAGCAAAACTGCTACAATTGTGGAAGGCCCGAACACTATTCCAATGAGTGTATGGCCCCCTACAAGAGAAGAGAAGATTCTCCCAAGAGAAGAAGTAGAAGAGAAGAATCACCATCTAGAGAAAGAAGGAGTAGAGATGATAGTTATGAACGAAGACCCTCATGGAGAAGCAAGGATTCGGAAATAAAGGACAAGTCATCAAGGAGCTACACAAAACAAAGACACCAAGCTCATGTTGGTGAATGGGTATCCGGCTCCGACTCCGACAACCACTCCGAGAGAAGCTATCACTCCGACTCCGAATATACTCAAGATGAAGGTGTTGTCGGTCTAGCACTTGTGACAACCAACTCCTACGACATATTTGACTCACCAAATGAAGGAGTTGGAACATGCTTCATGGCTAAAGGCCCAAAGGTATCACACCCCGAGTATGTTGATTTCAATAGTGATGAAGATGACTTGTTAGGTGATGATGATTTACTTGTTGACAACTCTAGTGATGAATACTATGATGAAACGTCAATTAATCATGCTAATCAGGATAAAACGAAAGACAATGATAAGGAGAAGAATGAGTCTCTAACTAAAGAACTAAACACTCTTAAGTTAGCTCATGAAACTATCTTAGGAGATCATCGAGAACTTTTAAGGACTCATGAGAAATTGCGCTTTGAAAAGCTCAACCTTGAGCAAGAGCATGAGTTCTTAAAAGCAATCAATGATGATCTTCGCAAGAAAAGTTCTTCTTACATTGCCAAGCATTTACTCTTATCCACTTACATGCCTCAAGTCAAGTCTAGTAACAAGAACAAGAAAGATTCTTCCTCTAGTAGTAACAATAATCATGCTAAATCCAATATTGTTGCTTCTAGTAGTTCTCTTGATTCAACTAATGATTCTCTTAGCCAAGTTACACTTGAGCAAGAAAATAGCTTATTGAAGGGAATTATAGAGAAAGGTGTTTACAAGAGCCTTGCCGGAAGTAAGCAATTCGAGGAAATTGTACGCAAGCAAGGAAGGCACCGGAAGAATCAAGGTGTTGGTTTTGAACGAAAGTTCAATGCCAATGGAGTTGAGTGGGAAGAAGATCAATACCCCAAGACAAAGTTTGTTCCTCAACAAGAGGAGTATGATCCTACTTCTCTCAAAGGGACACAAGCTCAAGATGATCTTCCATCACAAGACCACAAGCAAAAAGGCAAGGACAAGCTTCAAGAGGAGATTGATGCATTTGAAGAAGCTCCTAAGGCCTTGGTCAAGTGGGTTCCCAAGACTACTTCAAGTTCCACTTCATCAAGTACAACTACAATACCGAGGATTCCCATCAAGATGGTGTGGATCCCAAAGAAGAAGAACTAGAGAGTTCTTGAGGGTGACTCCGCCAACATACTTCACTCTTATCATCTTGGCAAGAACAAGTGCAATCAACTTCCACATCTTGCACTAGTTCAAGGAGTCACAAACCCTCTTGTTGGTAAGACAAGGGACAAGGTAACCTAAAAGCTTTCATAGACATCATCTTGTGTGTGCATCACTCTATGTCTATGGATATCCTTGTTTGTTCCTTGTGGGACTAACCCGTGTAGGTATTGAAAGTGCAACTCACTCCAATGGATAGCTCCAAATGATCTACATCAACATTGAGCATCCACATATTCAACATCTACATGAAGTCATCATCGACAAAACCCAAGGTTAGTTCATCCCGCTTAGGGGGGATCTCACATCTAGGGGGAGCTTTACTCTAAGAATTGAGCTAAAGCAACTCTAATGGTGTACACAACAATGCTTTATGTAAAAGTGGTAACCCCACTTGTGCTTAAACGATGAGTATGACCTATGATCAAATGTTCTCATTTGACTCCTAAGTCAATATACTCATATATAGATGACCTAGTCATCGCAAATTGTTTGATAGATGCTAGAATTGGTTGTGCATGCTTTTCCACATATTTCAATTGCCATTTTATTGTGTGAGCATGTTGATTGCATATTTTACTCATTCGAGGACATCCACTTGTTGTTTTGATTGATTGGTTTTCTTTTCTTTTGCCAAGTGGATGGACAAGAATGCCTAAGAACCCTCTCTAGCTATCTATGCTTTTCTCGTCTCAAACTCTATTCATGCTACATCACAAAATTTGATCAAGTCAGATTCGAACCACTCTGTGTGAGGAGCACTCGGAGTCCCCGTCATAGAATTAAACTTCCAAAACTTCTTTGTGTGTTTCGGTCTGACCGATTCCTCCATTTCGGTCATACCGAGATCACTAAGTCGATCTAGGTTTTCAATCTCGGTGCAACCGATTTGAACTTTTCGGTCACACCGAGTTGCTGTAACTGTCAATAGTTATGCATCTCGGTGCCACCGAATTGTTCCACTTGGTCACACCGACAGGGTTGGGCTATATATACTCACGGGAAAAAATTTGGAAATTTCTCCGAAACCCCTTCGCCCATGCGTAGCTCGCTCTGCCTCCTGGGTCTCCGGATCGTCCTCCTCGTCACCAGCCGCCTCCTGTCGCTGGTCTCCGCCGCCGTCAACGGAATTCTTCCCCGCCGTTGCCGTCGTAGCGAGTTCATCACCGAACTAGGGTATGGACTCAATCACAGTGCTATCCCCGTCCGATTCCTAGCACATTGTGTTCATTATGATTCTTACCACGATTGAAACGCTTCTATCCAGTCAAAACACTCCATAGATTAGAGTTGAATCGAAAATTTAGGGTTAGGTTTCCACCGAAACCATCTCGGACCCACCGGGTTGCAAAACTCGGTTCCACCGATTCGGCCAAGGCCATTGCACATGTGGTTCTCGGTCTGACCGAGAATTGCAAATCAGTGTGACCGAGTTCAGGACTTTGTGAAACCCTAGCAGTCTCGGTGCCAGCGAACTGTGACTCGGTCTGACCGAGTTCACTAGTTTAGGTTCCAACAGCTGCTTCGGTATCACCGAGTTTGCGAATCGGTTGATCTGAAATGCTTTCTGTGGAAAACTAAAACGAAGTTTTTGACTCATTCTTTTGCAAAAATCTCTGTATTTTGTGATGCTCATCCACTCTATCTCATCTACAATCTATTCACAGGGTCTGCTGTCAGTGTTTGCAACATGTCTGACCAGAGTGACAGCCAGAACAGGTCAGAGGAGCAGGTTCACCTGAGTGAGGGCACTAGTCCCTCTAGCAGTTCAGATGATGGTAGCAGGAGCACCCCAAGCAATTTGCCGAAGGCTGCCACTAGAGCAAGCAAGAAGAAAACTTCAGAGTCTGAGGATGAAGACTATGTGGCCACTGAGGATGAGGCCACATCAAAGAAGAAAGTGGTTAAGAAGGAGTACAGCTCAGCTGCAGTTAAGCTAGGGATGAAGATCAAAAGGCCAGCAGGAAGACAACCAATGTCTAAGGCCAGAGCATCCTCTCAAGCATCTTTGGAATCTCAACCCAAAGAGCCTGCTGCAGAAGGAAAGAAAAGGAAGGAAAGGGTCAAGAAGACCATGGCCAGAGTGATTGGAAAGGCTTCCATGATGGAAGAAGAAGAGGAAGAAGAGGTTGCTGCACCAGCACCCAAGGCACAGAAGCTTATGGGTGATGCTATCAGGACAGGGGTTGCATCATCAAAGCCCAAAGAAGCACCCAAAGCTACCTCCAAGCCCAAGACTGCACCCAAGAGAAATACCAGAAACATACCAGCTGCTGAGAAGAACAAGGCCCCAGTGCCTGAGACTGTTGCTGAAGAAGAAGATGAAGAGCATGTTCTGAGAAAATTGAAGCCAAAAATTCTAGACCACAATGATGCTCATCCTGTGGCTGAGAATATGAAGATCAGGAGAGACTCGGGACTGAGGAAATGGAGAGAGTCAGATCCATATGCCACCAGGAGAAGGATTGTTGTTGATTACAGGTTCCACACAAAGGAACAAAAAGATTTCTATGAGACAGTGCTGCTGGACAAGAAGCCTATAGTGTGTGATATGAGGTGGGTTAACTGGACCTACATGAAGGAAAATGAGGAACACTATCCTGGTGTGTTTGACAGCTTTAGTGCTTGTGGAGTTGCAAACTTTGTTGGGCAGAAGCTCACAAAGTGGAATGAGGAGCTCATAATGCAATTCTACTCCACAGCACACTTCTATCCAGATGGCAGGATAGTATGGATGTCTGAAGGTACAAGGTACCACTCAACTGTTGAGGAATGGGCAAATCTGATCAATGCTCCTAAGGAAGAAGAAGATGACTTGGATGTCTATGCCAAGAAGAAGATGGATCACAACTCTATGGCAAATATGTACAAGGAGATTCCTGAGATGATCTTGAGACTCACCAGTTTGGTTCAGTAAAACACTTGCTGTCAGGGCTGCCTACAATCAATTGGATCCTTAGGCACACTCTCTTGCCCAAGTATGGTGATCACAGAATGATCAGAGGCCATGCAATTAACTTGCTACATATATTGATGTGCCACAGAAGTTTAAGGTCATGAGCCTTATAGTTGAGACTATCAAGAGGACAACAGCTGACCAGAAAAGAAGTTGTGGATAGCCCCACAGATCCAGGAGTTGATAAACTCAAAGATGGGCGCAGGCACATACTTGTTGGATAAGGAACACTTGCCTATCTATCCTGACTTCGAGGACAACCAAGTTGTGATGAATGAAGATGAACCCTCCTCAGTGCAAGCACAAGCAAAGAAGGAGAAGGCAAAGAAAGAGAAGGTTGCCAAGATGCCAACTCAAGAGGAGGCATCTGAGTACTTTTTGAAAAGCAAGCAGGACCAGCTTGGTTACTTGATAGCATCATCTCTGAGGATTGAGAAGGGGTTGGCCACCCTAACTCAAAACCAGGAGAGCCTGGAAAGAATCATGGAACAAAAATTCTATGATTTAGATGTCAAAGTAACTGAGATTCAGTCTGTTGTGGAGCAGCTACAGGATGACATGCAGGAGAGGAAGGGCAAGACAACCACTGATGCATTTGCTAGAGTGCCTCGAGCTCAGAGATCTGCTGCAGTGCATGTACCAGACACTAGAGCCACTTCATCTGCACCAGCTACAGCTTCAGTGCCACTAGCTCCAGCACCTACCCCATCAGCTCCGTCTACTTCGACTAAAGCCTTCGTCCTTGGAGTTCTCCGGACACCACCACCTGAAGACCAAGCCTGAGAGACGTTTTAGTGCTATGCATTTTCTATGAACTTTTTGGTAACTTGTTGCCAAAGGGGGAGAAAAATGTATAGATCATAGGCTTCGAGAGAGAAAGTTTGCTTTTGTTCTCTCTTGTCTTCTTGGTTGAACTTTGTTTGTCTTTTGATTGCTTGAGATACTATGCTATTATCTGTGAGACATTGATGATCATGTGGTTGATCATAAGCTACACTTATGCTTGTTAGATGATATTATCTTACTTATCCTTATATGATCATTCACTTTGCTTGGTGATGAGTGCATGTATTTAATTCTTATCATTTTGAGCGCTCCACCAAGATGTATGTGACATGGAAGAGTAACCCATGATCCTAACTCATTGTGCATTTGCAGTCCAAAGCAAATCCTAAGATATGCACAAATTTAGGGGGAGCTCTTGCTTTTCACATACTTCTCAAAGCGACAATATCTTTCACTCTTATTATCATTTGTCCAAGCTTTGATCTATATGTTCTCATCAATTACCAAAAAGGGGGAGATTGAAAGTGCAACTATCCCCGGGTGGTTTTGGTAATTCCTAAAAAATATAGCTCATTGAGCTAACATTATTCCAAGATTAATATTTCAGGAAAAGCTCAATGAATGGCATGGCATGGATGAGGAAAGTGGATCCCTCAAAATTCTAAGGACAAAAAGTTTGGCTCAAGCTTCAAGATCAAGACTCTACATTTTATATTTTAGTGATCCAAGATCACATTCAGTCTATAGGAAAAGCCAATACTATCAAGGAGGGATGAGGTGTTGCTTAATGGCTTGCTTGCTCAAAGTGCTTAGTGATATGCTCCAAAACCCTCAACTACCTTCCCACATCCACATATGACCTAAACCAAAAGTCAAACTCGGCCCCACCGATTCTATCTATCCGGCGCCACCGAGTTTCAAATGTCATAGACACTGCCACAAACCCTAGGCAAATCGGTTTCACCGATAGGGATCTCGGTCTCACCGAGATGGGATTGTAATCTCTTTGTTTCCCTTCATAACGTTTCGGTCTTACCGAGATGAGCGATCGGTCCCACCGAGATTGCAATGTCAACTCTCTGTTTCCCTTTTGTAACATTTCGGTCTCACCGAGATGAGCGAATCAGTCCCACCGAGTTTACCTGACCAACTCTCTGGTTAGCTTATTACCAAAATCAGTCCCACCGAGTTTGTGTAATCGGTCACACCGAGATTACGTTATGCCCTAACCCTAACCATATCGGTCCTACCGAGTTGCATCTCAATCCCACCGAAAATCCTAACGGTCACTAGGTTTGCTGAATCGGTCCGACCGAGTTTAACCATTCGGTCCCACCGAGTTTGCCAAATTGTGTGTAACGGTTAGATTCTGTGTGGAGGCTATATATACCCCTCCACCCACTCTTCATTCGTGGAGAGAGAGCCATCAAAACATACCTACACTTCCAATACACATTTTCTGAGAGAGAACCACCTACACTTGTGTTGAGGTCAAGATATTCCATTCCAGCCATATGAATCTTGATCTCTAGCCTTCCCCAAGTTGCTTTCCACTCAAATCTTCTTTCCACCAAATCCAAATCCTGTGAGAGAGAGTTGAGTGTTGGGGAGACTATCATTTGAAGCACAAGAGCAAGGAGTTCATCATCAACACACCATTTGTTACTTCTTGGAGAGTGGTGTCTCCTAGATTGACTAGGTGTCACTTGGGAGCCTCCGACAAGATTGTGGAGTTGAACCAAGGAGTTTGTAAGGGCAAGGAGATCGCCTACTTCGTGAAGATCTACCGCTACTGAGGCAAGTCCTTCATGGGCGACGGCCGTGATGGAATAGACAAGGTTGCTTCTTCGTGGACCCTTCGTGGGTGGAGCCCTCCGTGGACTCGCGCAACTGTTACCCTCCGTGGGTTGAAGTCTCCATCAACGTGGATGTACGATAGCACCACTATCGGAACCACGACAAAAACATCTGTGTCTCCAATTGCGTTTGAATCCTCCAAACCCTTCCCTTTACATTCTTGCAAGTTGCATGCTTTACTTTCCGCTGCTCATATACTCTTTTGCATGCTTGCTTGAATTGTGTGGAGATTGCTTGACTTGTGCTAAGATAGCTAAAATCTGCCAAGAACTAAAATTGGGAAAAGGCTAGATTTTTATTTGGTCAAGTAGTCTAATCACCCCCCCCCCTCTAGACATACTTTCGATCCTACAGTTTACCACAATCATCCTTGCTGTACACACCTTTTGGGACAAACACACATGAATTGGAATTTATTAGAATACCCAATGAGCTTCACTTATATCTTTTGAGCTAGATAATTTTGCTCTAGTGCTTCACTTATATCTTTTAGAGCACGCCGGTGGTTTTATTTTATAGAAATAATTGATCTCTCATGCTTCACTTGTATTATTTTGAGAGTCCTTTAGAACCTCCAAATCCTACTAGGACTAGGAGTCCTAGTAGGACTCCCCCCTTATGGCACGCCCCTGGCTGGCCTTGTCCCTCTCCCTCCTTTATATACGTGGGCAGGGCACCCATTGCAGACACACCAATTGTTCCAAGCCGTGTGCGGCGTCTCTCTCCATGGTTTACTCCTCCGGTCATATTCACGTAGTGCTTAGGCGAAGCCATGCGCGGATCACATCACCATCACCGTCACCACGCCGTTGTGCTAACGAAACTCTCCCTCGACACTTTGTTGGATCAATAGTTCGAGGGACGTCATCGAGTTGAACGTGTGCTGAACTCGGAGGTGACGTACATTCGGTACTTGATCGGTTGGATCGCGAAGACGTTCGACTACATCAACCGTGTTAACCTAACGCTTCCGCTTTCGGTCTATGAGGGTACGTGGACACACTCCCCCCTCTTGTTGCTATGCATCTCCTAGATACATCTTACGTGATCGTAGGATATTTTTTTGAAATTACATGTTATGTTCCCCAAAGGGGTCCTGTTCATCCAACCCCCACCGGGAACTGTTCATCCAACCCCCAACAACGGTCACTGTTCATCAAGTGGCAGGTTTGATCGGCTACAGTTAGCAGTAGTAGCGAAGGAATCGCTCATGTTTAGTTAACAACCAAGGGATCGATCGCTCGAGTTCAGTAATATAGCTAGTGCAATCGCTCGGGTTCAGTAAGCGAATGCCTCGCTTGGGTTCAGTTAGAGACCAATGCCTCCCACACACACGCATACGTGTACGAGAGAAATGCGCAAACCTCCATGCATCGCTCAGCCCTGACCATCCACCGCGTCTTCCACCTACCTCTACCAGCTACTGTTTATCCACAGGCTACTGTTCATCCAGCCTCCACCGGCTACTGCTCAACCAGCCCTCCACGGGGTCATGTTCATCCACCCCCAACCGGCTTGGCGGCCTCCTCGGCCAAGGTCCTGTTCATCCAGCGGCAACGACCTATACTATCACGGGGCCCTGTTCATCCAACCGCCAACAACGGTCACTATTCATCAAGAGGCAGGTTCGATCGGCTTCAGTTAGCAGCAGTAGCGAAGTAATCCCTCGGTTTAGTTAACAACCAAGGGATCGACCGCTCGGGTTCAGTAACATAGCTAGTGCAATCGCTCGTGTTCAGTAAGCGAATGCCTCGCTTGGGTTCAGTTAGAGCCCAACGCCTTGCATGCACGCGCATACGTTGAAAGTGCTAGTGATCGACTAGAGGGGGTGAATAGGAGATTTTTATGAAAGTCTTCAAAACATGGAAGTTTCAAAGACAAACGATAGAAATAAACCTATTACCATGCAGCGGAAGGTAGACTACACTAGGCACACCATAGTCAAGTAATCAATGAAGTGAAAGCACAATGACTAATAGCAGCTAGGCAGTAAAGATCAGGTAGGAAGATATTGTGAAGCCAATCAGAACAAGAAGTCACTCAGTGAAGACAAAAGATAATGCAATCATGCAATGACTTCACAAGGACCAACAGTAAGTAAAGGGAAGGGAAGGATGAAACCAGTGACTCGTTGAAGACAATGATTTGTTGGACCAGTTCCAGTTGTTGTGACAACTGTACGTCTGGTTAGGGCGGCTAGGTATTTAGACCTGAGGACACACAGTCCCGGACACCCAGTCCTGAACACGCAGCTCAGGACACTCAGCCCTCACCGTATTCCCCTTGAGCTAAGGTCACACAGACCTCGCCCAATCACTCTGGTAAGTCTTCAAGGTAGACTTCCAAACCTTCACAGACTTCGTTCATCGGCGATCCACAATGACTCTTGGATGCTCAGAACGCGACGCCTAACTGGCTGGAGAATTCACAGTCCTCAAGTGTAATAAGTATTCAGATCACACAGATAGGAAGACTTAAGTGATGCCTAACACTCTTTGGCTCTGGGTGTTTAGGGCTTTATCCTCGCAAGGAATTCTCTCTCAAAGGCTTCGAGGTGGGTTGCTCTCAAACGACAAAAGTCGTACTCTAACTCTGAGCAGCCAACCGTTTATGGTTGTAGGGGGTGGGCTATTTATAGCCACTAGGCAACCCGACCTGATTTGTCCGAAATGACCCTGGGTCACTAAGGAACTGACACGTGTTCCAACGGTCAGATTTCAAACACACACGGCAACTTTACTTGGGCTACAAGCAAGGCTGACTTATCCAACTCTGGACAAGATTTGCTCTCATAGTCTTCACTCAAAGACATAGGATTTTGGTTAAGCATCACTTTAGTCATTCTGGCTGGTTCTCTTGGACCCCACTTAACAGTACGGTGGTTCCTATGACTCGACAAAGAAAAACACAGAACGACGAAACTGCTAAGTCTTCGCACTCCATAGTCTTCACGTGATGTCTTCTCTTATCATAGTCTTCAATGTGAATGTCTTCATATACCACCTCTGACTTCAATGTCTTCATACATTTTTAGGGGTCATCTCTGGTAGGAAAACCAAATCAATGAGGGACTTCTACATGTGTTATCCTACAATTCTCACAAACACATTAGTCCGTCAACTAGGTTTGTCGTCAATACTCAAAAACCAACTAGGGGTGGCACTAGATGCACTTACAATCTCCCCCTTTTTGGTGATTGATGACAAACTAGTTGAAGTTTTCAACGGGGAATAAAATATGTGAAATTGTAAAGGATAGGTTATTGTCTTCATAAGTGGCAAAGGCTCCCCCTGAAGATGTGCATATCAGTAATTTGCTTTTGGTATGCAAGTGCACATGGCAGGTTGTACTTGTGGAGATCCTCTTCAACTTATGATGACAATTCATCATGCATGAAAGGTATGTGAAGATAATGACATGCATAATGAAAAATGGACGTATGCAAAATGATCTAAGTGCGGAATTTATTGTCGCACATGCGGAATTTCTCATCGCATCACAGTAAAGCAAATAAGTAGCAGACGACCATCGAGTTTGAGTGTTACAACTCAAAGAACCAAATGTATCAAAACGCGAGAGTTGTAAACACTAGACAAAATATAAAACCACCGCCCATATGGACCCACTTGAAGACTATCAAACTCATATGCTTCTCCCCCTTTTGTCAGTAAGGACCAAAAAGGTTTGAAGACATAGAGCACCTACTCGTTCCCATGAGGAGTTGGTGAAGCAGCAGGGTCGTCGGAGTTGATTGGTGGTGCAGACGAACTCGGTGCAATGGTGATTCGCACCGAAGGTGGTGAAGTAGCATCGTCTTCATCATCGATGACACGTGCGTTCACTGTTGCAGCAGACGAGGAGAACTCAGAGTCTTCAAGAGACGGAGTTCTTCGCAGCACAGTCCTTCTTGGAGGTGTTGAGTCAAACTTGAAGCGTTCAGAGAATCCATCCTCTTGAAGATCATCTTCAGAGCACATAAGCGTCAGCCCTTTCCATGTACGCTGACAGGTTTCATGGGCAACAAAGGCATTCTTGGTGGCAAGGTTGCGAATCCTGTTTACGTCCACCAAGAGGCTTTGCATTTGGCGCTTCAGCCAGTCATGATGCTTATCCTGTTTCTGATGAAGGGCAACCAGAATCTCTCGGTCATTGAGAACACGGGATCGCTTCTTGGGCCGTTGTGCAATGGTGCTTTCAGTGGCTTCAGTGAGGGCACGATGAGGTGCACGGGTAGTACCAGCCAGAGGATAAACACGAGTGACTGCTGGGTCGCCTTCAATGTGTTGAGAGAAACTTTGCTTATCAGCATTCTGAAGACTAAGGGGCTCCTTGGCAGGCTCTGGATAGATGGCTTCAACTGACATATCGACGTCAGGCATAAAGATCCGATGATTGCGAGCAGAGGGCTGATAGGTGACAGCTGAGTGTAGTTTGATCAGCGACATAATCCATGGAGCGTAAAACTTCAAGCCAAAGAGATCAGATCCTGATGCAGCAAGTTGGCGGATGAAGAAGTCTTGTGCATTGAAGCTTTTGCCATGAAGAATATGGAAGACCAAAGTCTTCATTGCACCTTCCAGCTTTGCATGTGGAGAATGTCCTTTGATGGGCCAGAGAGTTCACCTTATGATGTGATAGATAGTGTGTGGCAGATACTCAAGGTCTTCAACAAAGAACTCCTTAGGATATTCAGCATCTGGAGGCAAAGGCTTCATCATGCTAAGCATCTGACTCATGTTTGGTTCAGGCTTGTGAAAAATGCTCTCCATGGCTGCACTATGAAGCTGACAACCAGGTTCATAAAGATCTCCTGGAGTGGGCAGACCAGTGAGCTCAATGATATCAAAGGCTTTGGCTTCGTGATGAACATTGCCTGTCATCCACTCAAGGACCCAAGTCTTCGGATCTCTGTTGTAGCCACGAATATGAAGAGTGGCATAGAATTGGAGCAGCAATTCTTCGTTCCAGTGCTCCTTGTCAGTGATGAACGGCAACAATCCAGACTCTCTGAAGCAATCCAGAGCTTCTTCCAAACAAGGCAGACCAGTTATGGCTTCAGTGTCAAGACGCATATGTGGGAAAATGCGACCTTGATTGTACATAATGCATGAGTAATAACTTTGCTGCTGATAGCTCCAGAACCAATCAGAAGATATTCTTGCCTTGGTGTAGGGGTTCTTGGCGCTATCAAAGAAGGTGTTGTGTGCCTTGAAACCATTGATATTGAAAGATCCGGGTGCAGATGCAGTACCTGGAAACCTGGGCAACCTTGGCATTGGCTTTTGAACCTGAGGCATGTGCTCAACGTGGTAATCAAACTGAGGACCAGCAGCAGGCGGAGGAGTCAGAAAAGGCCATTTGACAGTGATAAGTTGGCCATAGCTGAATGCTTGCTCGATAGTGTGTGGCCTTGGTGGTGGAACAGGAGCAGTGGCATCAACAGAGGCGTCACGCTGCACAACAGAGGCTTCAGGAGCAGTTGCATCATTGGCTTCATTGGCTTCTGGCACATTGGTTGGTGCAGGCTCCACATTTGCTTCAGCCATGACTACATCATTGGCTTCATTTGTGTTGGTGGTGGCATCCTCAAGATTCTCAACCTCCACTTGATGAGCTGGAGGGTCGGGCAAAGACACGTTCTCCTCGAGAACAACTTCTTCAGTAATGGGGGGAGTAGGGACACGTTCTTCTTCTTGTTTGTCATCAGCTGATGCAGCCGGATTGTCTTCAGCACCTTTAGCTTCATACACAAAGACATTCACAGTCGGAGTGGCTTCTGGGAACACTTGACGTGCAACAGATTGGGCACTTCTCCTTATGGAACGCTCGAAAGGGGGACTTGAGGCCTTGGTCCTTTGCGAAGCCTGTGTAGCGCTGGCGACGCCTGTGGAGATGGAGTTGGCTGGGCCTCAAAGTCATCTTCTTCTTGCACTGATGGGGTTGCTTGCGGTTGGGGAGAGCTTGGAGTGTCTTGTCTCTGTGGGTGATCAGCCCATGATGCGTCCTGAGCAATTGGCGTCAGAGGACGACCAATGCTGATGAGTTCGCTGTTCGTGAGAATAGGCGATGATACCAGTTGGTGCTCGATCTGAGGAAGAACTACATCATCTTCAACATTGTCATGGTGACCAATGTATTTAGCAGCGATGGGGTCAACTGCTAGAATGTCTTCAGCTTCATGAGCCTCTGTGGAAGCAGGCTCATGAACAATCAGTTGGCGCTCGTGGTGTTCAGATGCATGGCGAACCATTGAGATAGGTTCAACAACTAAGGGCTCTGTGGGAGCAGCCCGATCCTTCTTGGTTTTACGCTTCTTCTTAGAGGGAGCGACATCAGAAGCTTCAGGATTTTTCCTTTTTCTGGCTTCAGCCTCGGCAGTCCTCGTCTTCTTCAGTTCTGAAGCGGTTGACCTGACCTTTGGCTTCGAGCCAGTCATGCTGCTTGGGAAGACTATGCGAGGTTCTTCCTGCCCTGAAGGTGCAGATTGGTCAGTTGAGGGCTTCTTCTTCTTTGCAGCCATTCTGGGGTCGATGCCAGGATGACCAAGAGCCTTGCGTTTCTCAGCCTCATTGTAGGCTTGCACACACTTGTCAGCCAGGCTCTTCATGCGCTCACGAGAACCTTTAGCTTCTTCACGCTTCTTGAGAAAGGCTTCCTTGAACTCGTGTAGCATAATCTTGAAGTTTTTCACATCTTGCATGCTGAGCTTGGCCATGTGCTTCTTGAACTGAGCTTTCTCATAGTCGATCTTTTGCTTCAGTTCAACGATGCGCTGAGCTAGAGCTAGCTCAGAAGCAATGGCGCCAGTGAAGGCGACACTGAGGCCAATTGGAAGTTGCAGATCTTCAAAGCTGAGGTTGGGCATGTCAAACCACTCATCTATGAAGTTATGGATGATTGCCACATCAAAGAGAGGCAAATCATTGAAGATCTCTGCTTCTTCCTTGCTCTTGATCAGTTGCTCAAGAGCGTCATCTGCAAGATCTTCATCACTGGACAGATCAATGGCGTCATTGCGCAGAATAGCAGCAGCAGTCAGTGCCTGATCAGTATTCTTTCTCATCTCAGTCTTCTTGGAGATACGTGATAGATCTTCAGACTGCACACTGTCTTCAGGAGGTGCAGTAGCCAGTGGCTTCGCATGTAAGACCTTTGGTGCAGGAGCAGGCTTTGAAGCATTAGGCTTCTTCAGTTTCTTTGGCTTTGGCGGTGCAGGCGCTTCATCAGATTCAGCGTCATCTACAGGCTCATCCACGGCTGTCCCTTGAACCATGATATGAGTGATGAGACCTTCCAGGTTGTAGAAGGGCCCAACAAGATTGGGTTCAGCTTCGCGGGTGCCATCGGCACGGGGAGCAGAAGGACCAGGGTTGAAGTCTAGTCCCAATGACTTCTTGTTTTGCTTAGCCGAATTCTTGGCAAACTAGAAGTTGCGCTTGAACAGATTGTCGTCACGACACCATAGCAATGACGATGGGTCTGCATCCGCAGGCTGTGGTCCACGGACCATGCAGGGATAGAAGCCTTGTTCAATGGCTTCATCTTTGGACCTAGGTTGAAGATTTCTGTATAGGATGTCTCCCCATGGTCGCTTGATGGCATTCTTCTCAGCATATTCCTAGGTCACAAACCTGTACTTGAACCATTGCTCAGCCCAGTATCTTCGAATCCATTGGATTCGTGTCTTGCGCTGATTGTAATCCTCTTCTGGATCTGTCTTGTACAGCTCTGAGAGGTCATCAGGCAGATCTCTTGATGTTCCCCCTCGACGCTGTCTGCCACCCTTCCTTGCTGATTTCTCTGTAGCCATGAACAAACTGAATGGCTTCAACACGTTCAAAGGTTTCAAAGGCTTCCGCTTGCTGGTCAAACAGGAACTGGCTTCGGGAGAATTTATATGATGCTGTAAGAATTCTGCAAATGAATGCAGACTATGAGAACCAAGGGATTCTCCCACGGACATGTACCTGTGACAGCATTAAGGTGCGAGCGAAGGGGAAGAGGTCATACGCATTCTCAGAAGATTTTGAAGATAAATCAGTTTAGAAGACATTGACCTCATAGTGCGGAGACATTCACTCATAGATAGAGAGTTGGTTCCAGATTTGTACGAATCCACGAATAAGTACAAGTGAGGAATCTAACTACTTTGTGAAGCATAAGTGAACATACTAGGCATATTATGAGATGCACTATGAAATAGATCCAACTTGTGCGAACAGAAACTGCTTGTGGTAGAAAGTGATGAATCTATAGGATCAAAGGGGCCGTAAAAAGGAAGTTTTATTTACCACACAAAGAACTGCTAGACGGAGTGGGAGAGGAGGCCGAGCAGTTTGATCGTCCGTGCCCTAACTTGGCGACGGAGGACACCTACGGCGACGGTGGAGAAGACGATGTCCGCGGCCGGCGTGAAGACGGCGTCGGTGAGGTCGCAGCAGCTAAGCGCTTCGTCGTCGGCATCGTCGAGGGCTAGCGGTGGCGCTAGGGTTTGTGTGAGAGTGGAAGAAAGTATAATGACTGTGGTGAGGCGTGTATTTATAGGGACAGGGACGGCACAGTGTTATTACACAGGTGCCCCTGGCGATTCACATCTGAAGGGCACGTGGCTACATGCAACATATCGGAGGTTGTTCCACGTTCCCACGCACGCCTGGATTGTCGGGTGGTCGTTCCCACTTCTCCAGGTTTCAGGTGAAAGGATTTAGCATTGAAAATAGACTTAATGTTTGTCTCTGTATCTTCTGCTGACAAGGATGCAGATAAGATATTCGACAGTTTCAATAGAATGCATATGATTTGGAGAGATAGAGTTTGAGATAGAAAGCATAGAGGGGTTAGGGTCCGATCACATTCACTTAGTTCAGAAGATTCAACAAGAAGACATAGCTATAAGTGAATGTTGTAGAGGACAGAACACTAGTATATATATATATGAGAAAGACAATCAAATCAACATAGTGAAGATAATCATGAAGACAAGTTGAGATTAAAGCCAAACCAAATGTGAAGACATACCAAACATAACGCCATGAGTGAAACACTTCAAACAGAAAAATTTGGTGGTGGCGTTACCCACCGTATAGGAAGTATTAGACCCAGACACGACGCACAATTATCGTGGCGCTCCGAAGTCAAATTCCACATTAATGTATTCACACTTAGAATGTAAATCTTCATTGATTGAAGATATACTTTACTTCATGTGTTGCACATCTAAGTCATCAATATGCATAAGTGTTAGGATGTGTGCCTGATCACAGGACATTTGAGGATTCCAAGATATTTAGCTCACACCGTAACTTGCAAAACCTCTTCTCATCCAAGGGCTTGGTGAAGATATCTGCCAATTGCTCTTCAGTGTTGACGTGTATGATATCAATATCTTCTGTCACAACATGATCTCTGAGAAAGTGATGACGAATTTCAATGTGCTTTGTCTTCGAGTGCTGAACTGGGTTGTTGGCAATCTTGATGGCGCTTTCGCTGTCGCAGTAAAGTGGCACTTGCTTCAGATGAATGCCATAGTCTTTGAGTGTTTGCTTCATCCATAGAAGTTGAGCGCAGCAAGATCCAGCAGCAATGTATTCTTCGGATTCAGCAGTGGAGAGAGATACACAGTTCTACTTCTTTGAAGACCAACATACAAGTGATCGTCCCAGAAAATGGCATGTGCCTGATGTAGACTTGTGATCCACCTTGTCACCAGCATAATCAGCATCCAAGAATCCAACCAGATCAAACTCTGAGCCCTTTGGATACCATAATCCTAATGTTGGGGTGTGAGCCAAATATCGAAGAATTCGCTTCACAGCTAAGTGATGCGATTCCTTTGGTGCCGCTTGGAATCGAGCACACATGCAAACACTAAGCATAATATCTGGCCTAGATGCATATAGATAAAGTAAAGAACCAATCATGGAGCGGTATACCTTTTGATCGAACTCTTTACCATTGTCGTCGGGACCCAGATGATGTTTGGCTGGCATTGGCGTCGTAAAGCCTTTGCAGTCTTGCATCCCAAATTTCTTCAGTCAATCTTTGAGGTACTTCTCTTGAGATATAAAGACGTCGTTGCGTTGTTGACGTATTTGAAGACCAAGGAAGAACTTCAGCTCACCCATCATGGACATCTGATATTGCTCTTGCATCATATATCCAAACTCGTTAGTGTATTTCTGATTGGTGCAGCCGAAGATAATGTCATCCACATATATTTGGCACACAAATAGTTCACCATCATATGTCTTCGTGAAGAGAGTGGGGTCGAGGGAACCAGGTTTGAAGCCTTTGCTCTTCAGGAAGTCTTTGAGTGTGTCATACCAAGCCTGAGGGGCTTGTTTGAGGCCATACAGTGCCTTGTTGAGCTTGTACACCATGTCATGATGTTTTGGATCTTCAAAGCCAGGCGGTTGTGCAACATACACTTCTTCTTCAATCTTGCCATTGAGAAAAGCGCTCTTCACATCCATTTGATACAGAAGAATGTTATGATGATTTGCATAGGCCAGCAGTATGCGTATGGCTTCAAGTCTAGCCACAGGAGCAAATGTTTCATCGAAGTCAATCCCTTCAACTTGAGTGTACCCTTGAGCAACGAGACGAGCTTTGTTTCTGACAACTTGACCATGCTCATCTTGCTTGTTGCGATATATCCATTTGGTGCCTATTATATTGTGCTTGCGAGGATCAGGACGCTTAACCAGTTCCCATACATTATTCAGCTCAAATTGTTGAAGCTCTTCTTGCATAGCTTGAATCCATTCAGGTTCCATGAAGGCTTCTTCAACTTTCTTGGGTTCAGATATTGAGACGAATGCGAAGTTCCCACAGAAATTTGGTAGCTGTGTTGCCCTTGAACGAGTGAGTGGACCTAGTGCATTGATGCTATCAATTATTTTCTCAATCTGTACTTCATTTGCAACACGAGGATGTACAGGACGAAGATTTTTCTCTTGCTGATCATTGTCATCGTTAGAATGATTGTCTTCCGGCTGAGCATTGTCTTCAGTTTGATCAGGTGCGGAGATGATAAGTTCTTCTTCAGGCTGAGATTCAGATGGTATGATTTCTCCAGTTCCCATAAGTTTGATTGATTCACTGGATGGAACTTCATCTAGCACGTTTGGCAGGTGCTCTCTTTGTGAGCCGTTAGTCTCATCGAACCGCACATCCACTGTTTCGACCACTTTATAGTGAAAGAGGTTGAAGACTCTGTATGAGTGCGAACCCTTTCCATATCCAAGCATAAAACCCTCATGTGCTTTTGGTGCAAATTTTGAAGTGTGATGTGGATCCTTGATCCAGCACCTGGCACCAAATACTCTGAAGTAACTGACATTTGGCTTCTTGCCAGTAAGGAGCTCATAGGATGTCTTGTTGAGAAGCTTGTGAAGATACACATGGTTGATGATATGGCATGCAGTATCAATGGCTTCAGGCCAAAACTTTCTTGGAGTCTTGTATTCATCAAGCATTGTCCGGGCCATCTCAATGAGTGTTCTGTTCTTGCGTTCCACGACGCCATTCTGCTGTGGTGTGTACAGAGCTAAGAATTCATGTGTAATGCCCAAAGTATCAAGATAAGTGTCTAGACCAGTGTTCTTGAATTCAGTGCCATTGTCACTTCTGATGTGCTTGATCTTGACGCCATAGTTGTTCATGGCTCGATTGGCGAAGCGTCTGAAGACATCCTGCACTTCAGTCTTGTAGAGGATTATATGCACCAAGGTATATCTTGAATAATCATCAACAATGACAAAGCCATAGAGACAAGCAATAGTAGTAAGAGTTGAGTAATGAGTGGGACCGAAAAGGTCCATGTGGAGCAGTTCGAAGGGTTGAGTCGTTGTCATGATTGTCTTCGAGGGATGCTTTGCCCTCGTCATCTTTCCTGCTTCATAGGCACCGCATAAGTGATCCTTCTTGAACTTGACGCCCTCGATGCCTATGAGATGCTTCTTCCTTGCAAGGGTGTGGATGTTCCTCATGCCAGCATGCCCTAGCCTCCGATGCCAGAGCCAGAATTCAGAAGCTTTTGCTAGAAGACATACGGCAAGTTCTGGTCCTGCTGAGAAATCTACCACGTACAAATCATCTTTCCGATACCCTTCAAACACTAGAGACTTCTCAGATTCCATTAGAACAAGGCAGCGATATTTTCCAAACATCACAATCATGTTTAAATCGCAAAGCATTGAGACAGACATTAAGTTGAAACCAAGGGATTCAACAAGCATGACTTTATCCATGTGTTGATCCTTTGAGATTGCAACTCTACCTAGACCCAATACCTTGCTTTTACCAGTGTCAGCAAATGTGATGTGACTTTTGTCAAATGGACGTAAGGTTGAGTCCATGAGAAGGCTACGCTTGCCAGTCATGTGATTAGTACACCCACTATCAATAATCCATTCTGAAGCAGCTGGTGTCGTACCCTACAGTGCAGTTAGGGGGATAGGCTTCATGAAGAGAATTGTGAAGCATAAACATTTGACGAGCAAGTGGAGTATGAAAGCTTAGATCAAGATTAGGACTGATAGGGCAAGTAGCAAGCGACTCAGGAAAAAAATACATAATAAGACCATTTGGGCATTTTATCTTGTGCCCTACAAGATGTTTAAGGTCCCCAGCAATAGCTTCAGACGATTTTGGTTTTCGGCTGGAGACCTTTCCCTGTAAAAGAGAGTTAAGCTTTCTTAGCCACCCACATCTTCAAGGGTGGCTTCGAAGCAATGAGTCTAAGTGCAGCATCTGAGAACTTTGGCTTTGGAGCCCTAGCAAAAAGTCTTGCAGGTGGACAATAGTACTCATAAGGATAAGCAGAATAGTTTTTGGTCTTATGAACATGGCGGTTTGATGAAACGCGCTCATATTCTGTTGACACCTGATTTTGGCAAGATACAGATTGCAATGAAGATGGTCTCGGGTGAATGAGTTTTCAGCATAAAAATATTCACGTTACCGAGTGGAACCACTTTGATATTTCGGTTATATTCGTTCGACTTTATCTTACGGACCGAAACTATACTCCGAGTGGCATAATTCAATGTTCCAAGTGGTTTTTTTTGCCAATCACGTGTTCAAGATGACCTCGGATGAAAGATCACTCTTAAGGAATTGTCTTCGTCTTGTCGAGGCAATCGATTTTGATATATAAATCATCTCAATCCGAGTTCATATGCAAAAGTTAGAGGCAATATACTGCAGACTGAACCTCAACGGAAATATGGCGCGAGGTGCCAGACACTTGTCTGATAGGTTGCGTGAGTAATTCGGCCATCAATAAGGCCTTGAATCGAAAAACCTTCAACATGAAAAAGTTACGTCTCGTCGAGCCGATTGATTTTCATATATAATTCGTCTCAATCCGAGATCATATGAGGCCTGGAGAGACAAATCAAGATCGGGTTATGTTTTCAGTCGGAAATCCGAGTGAAAAGTTTACCATCTGAGTGAAAGTTTACAGTCGAGTGAAAGTTTACGGTCGATTGAAAGTTTGCTGACCGGATGAACTTATTATTATCCAAGTGGAAATATAGTCATCCGAGTGAAAATATGATCATCCGAGTGAAATTGTCGTCCAGGTGAAAATATTCCGAGTGAAAAGATTACCATCGGGACGAAAACTTGCCGATTGAATAAGATAGTGCCTTCCGAGTGGAAATATAGTCATCCGAGTGAATAAGATAGTGCCTTTCGAGTGGAAATATAGTCATCCGAGTGGAAATATAGTCATCCGAGTGAAAGATTGTCTTCCGAGTGAAAAAGTCCAATCGGACGATCCAAGTGAAAGTATCTAATATCCGAGTGGATGAGCTCAAGTCCAAGTGAAATTGAACATGTGCTCGAAAGTTTATCAAAATGACCTTGGATGAAGAAGTGTTCAATACAGAAGTTGTGCGTATCATCAAGACGGTAAACTTTGATTTTGGAGTCATCATCATCAGAGATAATACATAGCCTACAAATTCACTACGAGACTCGGATAATCCAGTCTACTGCAAGACCGAGTCCGACTGGAAGATAAAGATGACCTCGAAAAGTATTCAAGATTGCCTTATTTGAAAAAGTGATCAACATGAGAGTTGTTCGTATCGTCGAGGCGCACAAGTTTGATATTTGGGCCATCTCGATCGGAGATCATATGCAAGCCCGGCGGCCCGCGCAAAAAGGAAGACAGAGTTTGGGCCAGATTCAGACTGAATCCGAGTTGGAATAGAATTAGGACTATAGGACATGAATTGATGTAATTTTTCTTGTAAGGGAAGCCTAGATGAATCCTTTACTTGTACGAGAAGTCCAGCCGCCTCTTATATATGTTGGGGGTGACGGCCGATTGAACAACACACAATCGAACAAATCAATATACTACTTTTTCATCTACGTTTTATCTCTCCACCGTTTTTCTATCTCGTTCTTCGCTGTTCTTCGTGTTTGAGAGCTGCGAATCCCGAGGCTCTAGGGGCGAGCGAATCGACCTAGGGCAGCCCATAGCCGCCGCACTCCCTGATGGGGTCCCTCCCCGGGGGTGTGGGGTTTTCGGGTCTGCAAAAGCGCCCGTCGACTGTCTTGCGTATCACGCTGTCGGTTGGGTCTCATTCGACGTGAGCTGCGGTGCATCACCCCCGGCGTCGAGGGTACACGTGACGTGTTCGTGTGTCAACACACTTTTTGGCGACTCCGCTGGGGAACGAAGATCAATCGTCATCATCCACCATGTCCGATCTTCCCAAGCCATCTGAGGTAAACGCCGATAACATCATTAAGCCCAGTCTTGATGAGATATCGGCCGATCATCGCCAAGTCTATGAGGAGTACAAGAAGGTGCGCGAGGAGAAGGACCTGCAGGAGTTCCTTGCAAAATTCAAGAAAGATCGCCAAGGCAACTTCACTCTGATTGAAGAAATCAAGTTCCCTCCTCTTCAAACTGAACAGGTTAAGCCTTCTGTAAGTACTGCCTTTTCTCTTGAGCAGTGGGCTGAGATTGAAAGTCGTATTGCTGATGGTAACAATTTAGTCTATCAAACTTTTATAGAAAATACTAATGCTCAGAAGAATATATCTCAATCGTCTAGTGGTAATAATGGCATAGTTGCTAGTGTGCAAAACCCTAATCTGGCTTTACCTATTGCATCGGCGCCTCCCGTGCCGATGACTTATTATCCTACCCAAACAAATCAGATTGCGGCTACACCCATTAATCCTATTATGAGCATGAAAGGTTCGGTGGCAACGCCGAACCAAACTCTACCTACAGCTACAACCACTCGACCACTACCAAATTATGGGTCGACATACATACCACAATTCCTACCTACAGCTAGTAACCATACTCTTCCTATGTCACTGCCACAAGCTTCATCGTCCACTACGGATGATGGTCTAGCTAATCTTAGAGAGGAGATGGCTAAGATGCTTAGAGAGAATTTTGGAGTTGAGTTACCTCGGAATCGGATTTACCAAAAGCCGTACCCCGAGTACTTTGATGCCATCCAGTTCCCTCCGGGATATAAGATTCCAGATTTTGTTAAGTTCAATGGAGAGGGCACAAAAACCACATGGGAGCATGTTAGTCAATACTTAGCACAACTAGGTGAAGCAGGCTCACTAAATGAGTTGAAAGTGCGTTTGTTTCCTTTATCTTTAACTGGTACTGCATTTTCATGGTTTTCTTCTTTACCACATGGTTCCATTCGGGTTTGGTCATAGCTAGAGCAGAAATTTCATGATCACTTTTATAGCGGAGACAATGAACTCAAGTTATCACATCTAACATCGGTTAAACAGAAGCATGATGAATCGGTCTCCGATTACGTCAAGAGATTCAGAGAAACAAAAAACCGGTGTTTTAGTTTGGTGATAACCGAGAGAGACTTGGCAGACCTAGTGCTGAGTGGTTTGAGAACTCCCATTAGAGAAAAGCAAGAAGGTTATGAGTTCTTAAATATCAACCAAGTCTTACAAAGGGCTTTGGCTCAGGAAAGCCGAAGCAAAGATCTCAAAGAAGTGCATAGATACAAAGCCGATCGTCCAAAGATGAATATGGTGGAATATGATAGTGATCACTCGGACGATGAGGGTGATGTTTTTGCTACTGAATTTGTTTGGCCATCTAAGGACAAACCCTTTACTTGCAATGATCTGAAACCGATTCATAAGAATCATGATGAAGAGATGAAGTTTACTTTTAACATTGCTAAGTGTGATAGAATATTTGATGCTTTGCTGCAGGCTAAGATTATTAGAATATCTCATACTTTACCGCCGTTTGAAGAGCTAAAACGGCGTGCTTATTGCAAGTATCATAATTCTTTTTCTCATGCTACTAACGATTGCAATGTTTTTCGACGACAGATACAATCGGCCATTAATGACGGACGATTGAACTTTTCTGAGATGCAAGTTGATAAACAGCCTTTTCCAATGAATACCATGGGTTTGGAGGGGAAGAAGCTACTCATTCAGTCGGAGGTAGCCGAATCTGCTAATAAAGCTAATGTCATTGTTGGTGAGCCCAGGAAAGACAAGGAGGACAACAAGGTCTTGGGGAGACAGGTTGTGCTTGGTAAGCAACCCGATGGCAAGGAAGTGATCAAAATCACCATCAAGAATCCTACACTCGGGGGGCAACTGCAAGTGCAAGAAAATGCTCGTGTGAGATTTGTCAAGCCCAAGAGTCCAGAAATTGGCAAGTGGAAAAGGAATGAAGTTAAAGTACAGCGCAAGCGGATCAAGCCAACTTTTGATATGTTGCTGTCCAAATACACCAACCAGTCGGCCGGTTCTAGCTTTAATCGGTCGACTCATCTGAAGCGACCAAGGTCACCATCAGCTGATATGTTCAGTCAGTATATGAAACCGAGTGGACCAAGGGTGCCGTTTCCAAAAGAGCATACGCAATCTGTTTGGGATCGACTTGACAATTCATATAGAGGCCGACTGAACATCGGTAACTATCGGTCGGCTGGTCAAAACATGCGACCGGATGGAAATTATCCGAGTGTAAGAATGCACCCAGGTGGAAGCTATCCGAGTGAAAAAATGTGGCCGAGTAGATTCCATCCGACTGAATTCCATCCGAGTGATATCCATTCGAGTGGATTCCATCAGAGTAAAAAGGTGCGCCCGAGTGGAAATTTCATGCATCTGGAAAGTCGAAAAGAATGGCGTGTTAAATCACCAAGTGTTGCAGCAGTTGAGTCGGGAAAAGGCAAGGAGAAAATGGATGTCGACTCACTTATCTTGGGCATCGAAACATTCGCCATACAGCAGCCGATTGTGCATAGCAATCCGACTGAGCCGATACTTGCTATCGCGCCAAAGCACTCGGCTAATGACCATGAGGCAAGCACCAGCCAGGTAAAGACGAGAGATCCTAAATACACTCAGCCGAAGTGGTGTCCTCCAGGGCTAAAAAACACACAAAAGAGGAAACTACAGAGGTTAAGGAGTCGAGAGATGGCAGAACAGGAGGCCGAGAAACAAAGGGATAAGTTGTTCAATGACACTCGACCCATGGTTCCACCAAAACAAGTGTGGAGGCCTAAACAAATACAAGATATAGCAGCTTCTACATCTATCACAACAATGCCTACATCACCAAAGGAGGACGATGCAACAGATATGAAATCATCTGCGACACTTCTTACTTATCCTTCACTCGGACAAATTTCAGAATCGGTGGATGCACTCGAGGAGGAGGCTGATATGTTGGACTATGAGTCTACGCCGGTTCATGAAGGTATGGATATCAATATGGTGTACTACTTACCTGCTGAGTTTCGTGATGTAGATGAAGAAGGGGAGGTGGCTCAGCTGGATTTTGGCCCTAAAAACGCAATATTCGATAAGCCAAAAGAACCAGTAACACATCTTAAACCATTATATCTCAGAGGTCATATCAATGGGTCGCCGCTCACTCGGATGCTTGTTGATGGTGGTGCTGTGGTAAATCTTATGCCCTATTCGGTCTTCAAGAGATTGGGTTTGCCTGATGAAGAATTGATCAAGACCAATATGGTGCTCAATGGATTTGAAGGCAAAGAGAAAACTGAAGCCAAAGGTGTGATGTATGTGGAGCTTACAGTCGGAAGCAAAACTTTGGCTACTGCATTCTTTGTTGCTGAGGTGCAAGGTAACTACAACGTCATACTAGGCCGCGATTGGGTTCATGCAAACCAGTGCGTGCCATCCACTATGCACCAGTTTTTGATTCAGTGGGTTGATGATGAAGTGGAAGTTATTCACGTGGATAACTCGGCTTGTGTTGCTTTGGCCGATGCATCGGTGGATTGGCAACATCCCAATGCTACTTGCTTGACGGGACGTGACTTGTCAGAATTTGATTTTCTCAGCGCAACCAAGAATGGTTTTGTGCCCGTCTCTTTAAAGCCGAGTGAATGCAATCGGCTCCAAGGTATGATATGTTTAAATGGATCCTAATTCCGAGTGGTTACAAAAATGTCTTGTAAAGTATCGGTCCAATGAGAACGATATGTATGAGTCTATAGAGGAGTTGGATGACATGGATAAACTTGGACAAGGTTTTACATCAGCCGATCCGTTAGAAGAGGTAGATATTGGAGATGGTTCAGTCACTCGACCGACATTTATAAACAAAAATTTGAAAGCCGATTGTAAGGCTAAGTTAATCGAGCTATTGAAAGAATATGTTTGTTGCTTTGCATGGGAATATCATGAGATGCCAGGGTTAAGCCGAGAGCTAGTGGAACATCGGTTGCCTATAAAGGCCGATTTTAGACCTTATAAACAGTCGGCCAGAAAATTTAATCCGAAAACATATGACCGGATCAAGGAAGAGATCGGTCGACTGCTTGAAGCTAATTTCATTCAACCTTGCAGGTATACCGAGTGGATTTCTAACATTGTCCCAGTAGAGAAGAAAGGATCTGGCAAGTTGAGGGTGTGCATTGATTTCAGAGATTTGAATAGGGCTACACCCAAAGATGAGTATCCTATGCCAATAGCCAATATGCTTATTAATGATGCTTCTGGACATAAGGTTATTAGCTTTCTAGATGGTAATGCCGGATACAATCAAATTTTTATGGCCGAAGAGGACATGTACAAAACGGCTTTCCAATGTCCTGGTTTCCTTGGTTTATTCGAGTGGACAGTGATGACATTCAGATTAAAAAATGCTGGCGCCACGTATCAAAGGGCTATGAATTTGATTTTTCATGATTTACTCGGTGTCATACTTGAAGTTTATATTGATGATATTGTTGTCAAATCGGATGCTTTTGAATCTCACTTGGCCGATTTGCGTTTTGCTTTTGAAAGAATGAAAAAGTATGGATTGAAAATGAATCCTTTGAAGTGTGCTTTCGGCGTGTCAGCTGGCAAGTTTTTGGGTTTCATTATTCATGAAGATGGTATAGAGATTGATCCCAAAAAGATAGAGGCTATACAGAAGGTGGAGGATCCAACATGCAAGAGAGATATGCAAAAGTTCCTTGGCAAGGTCAATTATTTGAGAAGGTTTATAACTAATCTATCAGGGAAAGTTGATGCATTTACTCCTATCCTTCGGTTAAAGAATGATGCTGATTTCACTTGGGGGGCAAAACAGCAAGAAGCATTTGATATGATCAAGAATTATTTGTGCACTCCTCCGGTGATGAGAGCACCCAAGCATAGGGAACCCTTCAGACTTTACATTGCAGCAGAGGAAGGAGTTGCTGTTCTAACTCAAGAGACCAAAGGAAAAGAGCATGCCATCACTTATTTGAGCCGCCGCTTATTGGACGCAGAGACAAGGTATACATTTATTAAGAAATTATGTCTATGCTTATATTATGCTTGCACAAAACTGAGACATTATTTAGTGCCGAGTGTTTGTGTAGTAGCTTGTCAAACCGATGTCATTAAATACATGTTGCATAGGCCAATTCTTAGTGGTAGAATTGGCAAGTGGGCTTATGCTTTGATTGAACATGATTTGGCTTATGAATCTCTAAAATCCATGAAAGGCCAAATTGTTGCTAATTTCATTGTTGAACATCGGATTAATAACAAGCATGATGTTGATATGAACCTTGTTTCATTAGTACCATGGAGATTATACTTTGATGGTTCAGTTTGTAGCAATGGCCAAGGTGTTGGTATTGTTTATATATCTCCTCATGGTGCTGTTTTTGAAGCTTCATGCCGCTTAGAATATTTTTGCACAAACAATCAAGCCGAATATGAAGCATTGTTATTCGGCCTAGAGATGTTACTTGCTATAGGTGCTACACATATTGAGGCTTATGGTGATTCGTTACTAGTGGTTCCAAAGTCTTTCAGTGTTTGGACGAATCACTTAATGTTTATCTTGATAGATGTCTAGATATAATTTCTACTTTGGATTGCTTTAGCATTGCTCATATATCTAGACATGACAATTGGAAAGCAAATGAATTGGCACAACAAGCATCCGGATATCATGTTGATCATGGCATGTTTCATATCTCTCAAAGACCGATGTCTTGTCTTGCCAATATGGGAGAGGCCGAACCTGAACCCACTGATTCGGCCATTAACAAAAAGTCTAGTGCGGGTGACAATCCCGACTGGAGGAAGCCCATTGTTGATTACTTGTGCAATCCGAGTGAAAGGGTGGACACGGATGTTCGGCGTATGGCTTTCAAGTATACAATGAGAGATGATGGTCTTTATCGCCGAACCGTCGATGATGTTCTTCTAAAGTGTTTGGACGAGGACCAGGCAAGAGTTGCTATGGGAGAAGTACATGAAGGTATTTGTGGCACTCACTAGTTAGCTCCCAAGATGAAATGGTTATTGCGACGTGCTGGGTTTTATTGGCCGACTATGATTAATGATTGCTTCAGATATTATAAGGGGTGTGAAGCTTGTCAAAAGTTTGGTGATATTCAATTGGCTCCTGCTGCTATGTTACATCCTATTATCAAACCGTGGCCTTTCAGAGGTTGGGGTTTAGATTTCATTGGACAAATCCATCCGTCTTCCTCAAAAGGACATCGGTTCGTATTGGTGGCAACTGATTATTTCACTAAATGGTCTGAAGCAGTACCTCTCAAGAACATGACGCATACGGAGGTAATTCAATTCATAACCGAGCACATTATTCATAGATTCGGTATTCCTCAAACGTTAACTACAGATCAAGGTTCATCTTTCATGTCACACCAAGTCAGAGAGTTTGCCGAATCTTATAACATAAAGTTGCTCAATTCCTCTCCATATTATGCCCAAGCTAATGGACAAGCTGAGTCTAGCAATAAAATTTTAATCAAGCTCATCAAGAAGAAGATTGAGGATAATCCAAGGAGATGGCATGACTTGTTGTCTAAGGCATTATGGGCACATAGAATCTCAAGGCATGGTGCTACAAAAGTGACTCCATATGAGCTAGTATATGGTCAGGAGGCTGTTTTACCGGTGGAATTAAATTTGAATGCTTTGAGAATAGCCAAACAAAATGATTTATCGGCAATAGACTTCTATAACTTGATGATGGACAACACTGATGAGGTTGCTGATAAACGTTTGGCTGCTTTGAATGCCATAGAGAGAGATAAGTTGAGGGTGGCAAGGGCTTACAATAAGAAAGTCAAGTTGAAGAATTTTCAAGTTGGTGATCTCGTTTGGAAAGTGATTCTGCCGATTGGTTCAAGAGATAGAAAATTCGGGAAGTGGTCTCCAAGTTGGGAAGGTCCTTTTAGAATTGCAAGAGTTGTTCCCGGAAATTCATATTTGGTGGAATCAATACAAGGGGCATTGTTACCTCGAGCTCTCAATGGCAAATATTTGAAGAAGTACCACCCGAGTGTGTGGCAGGAAGCCTAAGTGGGCAATGGCCGATATACAATTATCGCCCTTAGCACAAACATGGTCGATACATAATTATCGCCCTGAGAAAAATAAATGGCCGATGGAGTGTTGATATCGTCCTTAGAACAAACACTATGCATATTATTTTTCGGCATGCAAGCTTTGCCGAAAAACAGGAGGGCATGTGTTGACACCTGATTTTGGCAAGATACAGATTGCAATGAAGATGGTCTCGAGTGAATGAGTTTTCAGCATAAAAATATTCATGTTACCGAGTGGAACCACTTTGATATTTCGGTTATATTCGTTCGACTTTATCTTACGGACCGAAACTATACTCCGAGTGGCATATTTCAATGTTTTGAATGGTTTTTTTGCCAATCACGTCTTCAAGATGACCTCGGATGAAGGAGCACTCTTAAGGAATTGTCTTCGTCTCGTCGAGGCAATCGATTTTGATATATAAATTATCTCAATCCAAGTTCATATGCAAAAGTTAGAGGCAATATACTGCAGACTGAACCTCAACGGAAATATGGCGCGAGGTGCCAGACACTTGTCTGATAGGTTGCGCGAGTAATTCGGCCATCAATAAGGCCTTGAATCGAAAAACCTTCAACATGGAAAAGTTTCGTCTCGTCGAGCCGATCGATTTTCATATATAACACGTCTCAATCCGAGATCATATGAGGCCTGGAGAGACAAATCAAGATCGGGCTATGTTTTCAGTCGGAAATCCGAGTGAAAAGTTTACCATCTGAGTGAAAGTTTACGGTCGAGTGAAAGTTTATGGTCGAGTGAAAGTTTGCCGACCGGATGAACTTATTATCCAAGTGGAAATATAGTCATCCGAGTGAAAATATGATCATCCGAGTGAAATTGTCGTCCAGGTGAAAATATTCCGTGCGAAAAGATTACCATCGGGACGAAAACTTGCCGATTGAATAAGATAGTGCCTTCCGAGTGGAAATATAGTCATCCGAGTGAATATGATAGTGCCTTCCGAGTGGAAATATAGTCATCCAAGTGGAAATATAGTCATCCGAGTGAAAGATTGTCTTCCGAGTGAAGAAGTCCAATCGGACGATCCCAGTGAAAGTATCTAATATCCGAGTGGATGAGCTCAAGTCCGAGTGAAATTGAACATGTGCTCGAAAGTTTATCAAAATGACCTTGGATGAAGAAGTGTTCAATACAGAAGTTGTGCGTATCATCAAGACGGTAAACTTTGATTTTGGAGTCATCATCATCAGAGATAATATATAGCCTACAAATTCACTACGAGACTCGGATAATCCAGTCTACTGCAAGACCGAGTCCAACTGGAAGATAAAGATGACCTCGAAAAGTATTCAAGATTGCCTTATTTGAAAAAGTGATCAACATGAGAGTTGTTCGTATCGTCGAGGCGCACAAGTTTGATATTTGGGCCATCTCGATCGGAGATCATATGCAAGCCCGGCGGCCCGCGCAAAAAGGAAGACAGAGTTTGGGCCAGATTCAGACTGAATCCGAGTTGGAATAGAATTAGGACTCTAGGACGTGAATTGATGTAATTTTTCTTGTAAGGGAAGCCTAGATGAATCCTTTACTTGTACGGGAAGTCCAGCCGCCTCTTATATATGTTGGGGGTGACGGCCGATTGAACAACACACAATCGAACAAATCAATATACTACTTTTTCATCTACGTTTTATCTCTCCACCGTTTTTCTATCTCGTTCTTCGCTGTTCTTCGTGTTTGAGAGCTGCGAATCCCGAGGCTCTAGGGGCGAGCGAATCGACCTAGGGCAGCCCATAGCCGCCGCATTCCCTGACGGGGTCCCTCCCGGGGGTGTGGGGTTTTCGGGTCTGCAAAAGCGCCCGTCGACTGTCATGCGTATCGCGCTGCCGGTCGGGTCTCCTTCGACGTGAGCTGTGGTGCATCACCCCCGGCGTCGAGGGTACATGTGACGTGTTCGTGTGTCAACATATTCATAGGCCTGAGTAAGGTTTCCCTGCAAAACATTTGCGTTAGTGCGACTCAGGTGAGTCCTCTGTCTGTATGAAGCCTTTGACCATATGAAGCCTGTGGTCTGGGGTTTGTCTTCTTCACTTGTGGTGTCATGACGACATTGACAGGAAGATTCTCCAAACACCTTTTCAGCACCCAAACTTTCTTCATAGGCGGCCCATTCCTGCAGTTACTACCAATATACCTGGCAAACACTTCACCATTCTGATTCTTAAACAGTTTATAGTTTGCATCAAAGGATTCATCAATAACAATGGGATTAGCACAAGTGAAGCCAGATAGGGTGGATGGATTCGCTGAAGGTTCCTTTGCAGCAACCCATGTGGTTTTGGGGTACTGCTCAGGTTTCCAGTAAGAGCCATCAGCATTCATTTTCCTTTCGAACCCAACACCCTCTTTCCTAGGGTTTCGGTTCAGGATCTGCCTTTTAAGGACATCACACGGTGTCTGATGCCCTTTGAGACTTTTGTACATCCCTGTTTCAAGCAATGTCTTCAACCTAGCATTCTCATCAGCAATAGCAGCGGTATCCTCAACAGAGGGGTTAGTTACCACATCAACAGTTGAAGATATTGCAATAGTAGCAGCAGTAGAACACCCAGCAACAGAAGTAGCGTTGTCACGCTCGATGCATTTAAGACATGGTGGTTCAAATCCTTCCTGAGCTGAACTGATCTATTCGGCGCGAAGTGACTCGTTTTCCTTTTGAAGATCTTCATGAGCCGCTCTCAATTTCTCAAGATCTTGCTTCCTTTGAAGATAATCATAGGAAAGCTTTTCATGAGTTGTTGAGAGTGTTTGATGACGAATTTCAAGTTCCTCGTACTTAACATGAAGATTTTTTATGTCTTCAATTAAGGACTGAGATCGAGTCATTTCAGCGTCTAATAGATCATCACTTTTGTCTAACAGTTTTTGAATATGTTTCATAGCTTTCTGTTGTTCAGTTGCAATTTTAGCAAGTGTTTTGTAGCTGGGTTTGGAACCACAATCAGAGTCATCTTCACTAGATGTTTGATAGTGAGTAGTGCGTGTGTTTACCTTGGCACCGCGTGCCATGAAGCAGTAGGTAGGAGCGGAGTAGTCCTTGTCATTTGCATTGGTGTCGGTGATGAAGTCATTGTCTTCAGTGTTGAAGATGGACTTGGCAACGTATGCTGTAGCCAGACTCGCAATGCTAGAATCGGACTCCTCCTCAAACTCCACCTCCGCCTCCTCAGAAGCGGAATCCTCCTCTGAATCCATTTCCTTGCCAACAAACGCACGTGCCTTGCCAGATGAGCTCTTGTTGTGTGATGAAGACTTTGAGGAAGACTTAGAAGAAGACTTTGAGTATTTCTTCTTCTTCTTCTTGTCGTCAGAGTCATACTCCTTGCTCTTCTTCTTCTTGTTGTTCTCATTGTCCCACTGCGGACACTCAGAGATGTAGTGGCCAGGTTTCTTGCACTTGTGGCATGTTTTCTTCTTGTAGTCATGGGCAGAAGCTTCATCATTCCTTGAGCTTGATCGTGAAGACTTTCTGAAGCCTTTCTTCTTGGTGAATTTTTGGAACTTCTTCACAAGCATAGCAAGCTCCTTTCCAATGTCTTCAGGATCATCAGAACTGTTGTCAGATTCTTCTTCAGTTGAGGAGACAGCTTTTGCCTTCAAGGCACGAGTTCGCCCATAGTTGGGACCGTAGATGTCTCTTTTCTCAGAAAGCTGAAATTCGTGTGTGTTGAGCCTCTCAAGTATGTCAGACGGATCGAGTGTCTTGAAGTCAGGACATTCTTGAATCATCAGGGCTAGGGTGTCAAACGAGCTGTCAAGTGATCTCAGGAGTGTCTTGACGATTTCATGCTTGGTGATCTCAATGGCGCCGAGAGCTTGAAGCTCATTTGTGATGTCAGTGAGTCGATCAAACGTGAGCTGGACATTCTCATTGTCATTTCTCTTGAAGCGGTTGAAGAGGTTGCGAAGGACACTGATTCTCTGATCTCTCTGGGTTGAGACGCCTTCATTGACCTTGGAGAGCCAGTCCCAGACTAGCTTATATGTTTCCAAAGCACTCACGCGACCATACTGTCCTTTGGTCAGATGACCACAGATGATGTTCTTGGCAATGGAGTCCAGTTGAACGAACTTCTTGACGTCAGCAGCGGTGACACCTTCACCAGCCTTGGGAACGCCATTCTTGACGACATACCATAGGTCGACATCAATGGCTTCAAGATGCATGCACATCTTATTCTTCCAGTAGGGATATTCAGTTCCATCGAAGACGGGGCATGCAGCGGAGACTTTAATTATCCCTGCAGTTGACATAGCTAAAACTCCAGGTGGTTAAACCGAATCACACAGAACAAGGGAGTACCTTGCTTTGATACCAATTGAAAGTGCTAGTGATCGACTAGAGGGGGGTGAATAGGCGATTTTTATGAAAGTCTTCAAAACATGGAAGTTTCGAAGACAAACGATAGAAATAAACCTATTACCATGCAGCGGAAGGTAGACTACACTAGGCAAACCATAGTCAAGTAATCAATGAAGTGAAAGCACAATGACTAATAGCAGCTAGGCAGTAAAGATCAGGTAGGAAGATATTGTGAAGCCAATCAAAACAAGCAGTCACTCAGTGAAAACAAAAGATAATGCAATCATGCAATGACTTCACAAGGACCAATAGTAAGTAAAGGGAAGGGAAGGATGAAACCAGTGACTCGTTGAAGACAATGATTTGTTGGACCAGTTCTAGTTGCTGTGACAACTATACGTCTGGTTAGGGTGGCTAGGTATTTAAACCTGAGGACACACAGTCCTGGACACAGTCCTGAACACGCAGCTCAGGACACTCAGTCCTCACCGTATTCCCCTTGAGCTAAGGTCACACAGACCTCGCCCAATCACTATGGTAAGTCTTCAAGGTAGACTTCCAAACCTTCACAGACTTCGTTCACCGGTGATCCACAATGACTCTTGGATGCTCAGAATGCGACGCCTAACCGGTTGGAGGATTCAAAGTCCTCAAGTGTAATAAGTCTTCAGATCACACAGACAGGAAGACTTATGTAACACCCTCGATGCGACTATATCTCCCACGTGTCGAGGCACGACTTAGAGGCATAATCGCATTGAAGGCATATGTCGCAAGTTAGGCAATCTTCACAACATCCCATGTAATATAGATAATAAAAGGGGAGATAACATAGTTGGCTTACACTCGCCACATCAATCAAGTACATAAATAACATTACATAATCCAAACACTCATGGCCCGACTATGGCGCCAAAATAAAAGATAACCCAACATGCAACACGGTCCCGATCACCCCCAACTGGGCACCACTACTGATCATCAGGAAAGGAAACATAGTATCGTTGAGAGTCCTCGTCGAACTCCCACTTGAGCTCGAGCGCGTCACCTGGAGCGGAATCGTCAGGCCCTGCATCTGGTGTAATAGTAATCTGTGAGCCACAGGGACTCAGCAATCTCGCACCCTCGCGATCAAGACTATTTAAGCTTAATAGGTATGGCAAGGTAAATATATGTGGAGCTGCAGCAAGCGACTAACATATGTGGTGGCTATCCTGTTCGCAAAAGAGAGCGAGAAGAGGAGGCAAAGCGCGAGCGAGAAACTAGAGAGCAACCTGCGCAAGCATTACTCCAACATCGTGTCCACTTCCCGGACTCCGCTGAGAAGAGGCCATCACGGTAACTCACACGGTTGATTCATTTTAATTAAATTAAGGTTGAAGTTATCTACAACCGGACATTAACAAATTCCCATCTGCCCATAACCGCGGGCACGGCTTTCGAAAGTTTAAATCCCTGTAGGGGAGTCCCAACTTAGCCCATGACAAGCTCTCACGGTCAACGAAGGAATAGACCTCCTCCCGAGACGTTCCGGTCAGACTCGGCACCTCGGTTCTTCAAGACACTTCGACAGGTTAAAAAAAATCCAGCAACACCGCCCGAATGTGCCGACAAATCCCGATAGGAGCTGCACATATCTCGTTTTCAGGGCACACTCAGATAGGTCAAGCTACGAGTAAAACCAACCCTCGAGTTTCCCCGAGGTGGCCCCGCAGGCTGCCTGGTTCGGACCAACACTCAGAGGAGCATTGGCCCGGGGGGGTTTAAAATAAGATGACCCTCAGGCTCCGGAAACCCAAGGGAAAAAGAGGCTAGGTGACAAATGGTAAAACCAAGGTTGGGCATTGCTGGAAAAGCTTTAATCAAGGCGAACTATCAAGAGGTTCCCATTATAACCCAACCGCGTAAGGAACGCAAAATCCGGGAACATAACACCGATATGACGGAAACTAGGGCGGCAAGAGTGGAACAAAACACTAGGCGAGAGGCCGAGCCTTCCACCCTTTACCAAGTATATAGATGCATTAAGATGACATGGCAATATAATGATATCCCAACAAGAAAATAATGTTCCAACAAGGAACGGTCTCCAATCTTCACCTGCAACTAGCAACGCTATAAGAGGGGCTGAGCAAAGCGGTAACATAGCCAATCAACGGTTTGCTATGACATGGTGGGTTAGAGGTTTGGCATGGCAATTTGGGAGGCTTGAAAGCAAGTGGTAGGCATCGTAGCATTGGCATAGCAAAAGAGCGAGCAATCTAGCATAGCAAAGATAGTAGTGATTTCGAGGGTATGATCATCTTGCCTGCAAAGTTGTCAGAATTGACTGGATCCTCGAAAGCAAACTCAACGGGCTCCTCGTTAGCGAACTCGTCTCCCGGCTCTACCCAAACAAGACAAACAAGCAACAAGGACACAATCAACCACGTGCAAGGATCAAACAATATGATGCAAGGATGGTATGCTATGCGGGATGCGATGCGGGATGCATATGCAAGATTTGACAAGGGATGCATGAACCTGGCCTCAACTTGGAAACCCAAGTGTGCCACTGGAAAGATGAGATGAAATCGCTTGAAAACGATATAAAGAATGCCGGAATCGGATTTACGGTTTGGAAATGGCAAGCGATTCAAATATGACACCGGTCTGCGATTTACAACAAGTAGCCATCTAAATGCAACAAGATGAACATGCTACAGCACCCAAACATGACAACAAAATACATGGCAGGGATGCATTCAAGATGCTTAACAAAAGTCTAGCATTGAGCTATGGCCAAATCATCCATTAACAGGTTCAAACAAGCATGGCAAAAATGCATATGGTAAACAGATCTCAGACTTAGTGAAATTAACACTTGTCTGGAATTTCAGATCAGATAGCACTCTTCGGAGCAACAACACTACATACTACAGGACCTGAACATGGCAAAGTAAAGCATGGCATGGAGCTACTCAAAGAGCTTAACAAAAGTCCCTTAGTGACCTTGAGCCAAAAGGGATCACAAAATACAATTGCAAGCATGTGAACATGGCAAAAACATAATCAGTTCACAGACTTTGTGAAAACTGGAGCATGCTGAAAACAGATATCAAGTAGGCATGTTTACGAGCTCGATGCACTCCCTACGGAGCAAGTCATGATAATCTAAGCATACACCCATCAAGAATACACAAAATACAAGCTAGACATGGCAAGAACAATAACATAGCATGCACGGATCAACTACAACATCATCGGCAAAATCGCTAACAAGTAGACAATCTGCCCAGATTCACGAAGTAGCAAAAGTAGAGCTCGATTGACTCAAGCTAGGGTGCTCCATAATTGCAACCAAATACATGGATGGATAGAGAACTACAAGATTAACAAAACATCCTTACTGATCATCCTCAAAAGAGGCACGGATCACTAGGAAACAACATGAACATATGGCCATATGAGATAAACAGGTCAAGGACTTGGTGGAAATGCTAAGTCCCTGAAATCAGCATTACCAAGTGCCTCACTTGGCAAGCTTGTGCTAGTCACCACACACATCACAAAAATACATGGGTTGCACCTCTGGAAAGATGGCAAAACCCTTAATAAAACATATGTAGAGGTCCAGGTCATATCATGCACACAATAATCATGGCAAAAATGACAATATCTAAATGGAGCAGCAGATCTGGCAATTATCTCAAGTAGCCCTCTTCTAACAGCATTTCGGGCATCAAGATGAACTCAAATGAAAATGATGCAATGGAATGAAATGATGTCTCTCTGAGGCGAACATTTTGATATGCTATATGCCCAAAACGGAGTTACGGATGCAAAGTTACGATGCGATGAACAGGAGCATATGAACTAGGGTTTCGGGAGAAAGTCAACCACGCCTGGATCTGGATCTGGGATCACTGTAGCATCACGCGAACTGAGGATCACCGGAAATGGCGATGGGGCCGCCGGAGTTGACAAGGAGGCGGCGGGGAGGCGCTCCCCAGCCGGATCTCACCGGATCCGGCCGCCAAGGAGCCGGAGTGGCGGCGGGGCGGCGCTCCGCGGCGAGGTGAGGCGGCGAGGGGGCTCCGGCCGGCGCGGGCGCGGCGCGGCTGAGGAGTTTCGGACGGCGGCCGGCAATGGCGCCGCGGCGGCCGAGCGCAGTGAACAGCGCCGGGCGCGGGGGCGGCGAACGGTGGAAGGAGGCAGCGGAGGCCGGGCCGGGAGGGCCCCGCACGGGCCTTGCGGGCCCGCGGGGTCGGCGGTGAACTGGGGACCGGCCCAGGGACACGTGGCGCGGCGCGATTCGTCCGGCGGAGCCGGGCGAACACGTCCGACGCGCGGATTTTTGTCCGGCGGCGGCGGGAGGAGTTTTTCTAGGGTTAGGGGGAGAGGAGACCCGGGATTTTTGAGAGGGGATCTATATATAGGCATAGAGAGAGCTAGGAGAGTCCAAATGAGGTGCGGTTTTCGGCCACGCGATCGTGATCGAACGCTCTAGATGATGGAGAGGGTTTTGGTGGGTTTTGGGCCAAATTGGAGGGGTGTTGGGATGCAACACACACGAGGCCTTTTCGGTCCCTCGGTTAACCGTTGGAGCATCAAACGAAGTCCAAATGGTACGAAACTTGACAAGCGGTCTACCGGTAGTAAACCAAGGCCGCTTGGCAAGTCTCAGTCCAATCCGGAAATGTTTAATCCCCACACATGAAAGAAAGGTAGAAATGACCACCGGAGGAGAACGAAGCGCCGGAATGCAAAACGGACAACGGGGAAAAAGCTCGAATGCAAGAGATGAACACGTATGCAAATGCAATGCACATGATGACATGATATGAGATGCATGACAATGACAACAACACACGGAGACAAAAACCCGAACCCAAGAAAATAAAATAACTTAAAGCCGGAAACGGCAAGAGTTGGAGTACAAATTGGGTAAGTTACATCCAGGGTGTTACAACTTAAGTGATGCCTAACACTCTTTGGCTCTGGGTGTTTATGGCTTTATCCTCGCAAGGAATTCTCTCTCAAAGGCTTCGAGGTGGGTTGCTCTCAAACGACAAAAGTTGTACTCTAACTTTGAGCAGCCAACCGTTTATGGTTGTAGGGGGTGGGCTATTTATAGCCACTAGGCAACCCGACCTGATTTGTCTGAAATGACCCTGGGTCACTAAGGAACTGACACGTGTTCCAACGGTCAGATTTCAAACACACACGACAACTTTACTTGGGCTACAAGAAAGGCTGACTTATCCAACTCTGGACAAGATTTGCTCTCATAGTCTTCACTCGAAGACATAGGATTTTGGTTAAGCATCACTTCAGTCATTCTGACTGGTTCTCTTGGACCCCACTTAACAGTACGGTGGTTCCTATGACTCAACAAAGAAAAACACAGAACGACGGAACTACTAAGTCTTCGCGCTCCATAGTCTTCATGTGATGTCTTCTCTTATCATAGTCTTCAATGTGAATGTCTTCACATACCACCTCTGACTTCAATGTCTTCATACATTTTTAGGGGTCATCTCTGGTAGGAAAACCGAATCAATAAGGGACTTATACCTGTGTTATCCTGCAATTCTCACAAACACATTAGTCCCTCAACTAGGTTGTTCGTCAATACTCCAAAACCAACTAGGGGTGGCACTAGATGCACTTACATACGTGTACGAGAGAAACACGCAAACCTCCGTGCATCGTTCGGCCCTGACCACCCACCATAACCGGGAACTCCCCAAAATTTTCCTCGCCCTTGCTTCTACCATGATTTTTTCCGTCGTGGACGGCCCAAAGAATGTCATGCAGGTGCGTCCCTGGCCCGCCTAGGACGAAAAGCCCATTTTCTGTCATGACTTTTTGTCATAGAAGTAGGAGCCCACCACATCTATGATGATACGTGGTTTTGTCACGATTATCGTCATAGAAGTGTCATAACCATGATAGAAAAAGTTTTCGTTCGGGCCAAAATGTCAGGAATGTGTCTTTTTTTGTAATGGCGAGGCGCCCCATGCCAGAAAACTCAGCTCCTTCAAGCATGTTATGGTGTCGTGATGATGATCTTTTTGAAGCCAACTATCAGTTTGCCAGGGGCTCTTCTGCCCAAGACAAGAAGGACTATGGGATTGACTTCATGTCTAGTTGAACCAAGGCCTGATGGCACACGCTAGGCTGAAGCCAATCTAGTTGGCCCCTTCCATGATTTTGTTGCATATCTGGCGCACTGTGCTGAACAACGAGCAAGTGTTGAAGCTGCTCAAGAGGGAGATCATCAAACTATTCCTCCTGAGTCCCCGAAGCCTGTCAAGAAGTCAAAGGCTTCGAAAGCTACTTCTGCAACAAAAGCTTCAAGAGTGAGACCACTGAAAGTTGCACCTCCTAACTCTAGTGTGCATTCAGAAGATTTGTCTCAGACCTCTCCGAAGACAAAGGACACTATTGGTCGTGCCCCTCCTCTAACCAGAATTCCGTGAGATGATGGTGACGTCATTGATCTGTCAAGCGATGAAGATCTTGATGATGCTGATGATGAATTGGAGCTGCTAATCAAGAACAAGTAGGAAGAGGATGATATCTTCAAGAACCTGCCTCTGTTCAATGCTGACATTCTGAATAACTTCATTGGTGAGTGGTTTGAAAATCCCTCTCTATCTATTGAAGATCTGCAGATGGCCATTGGCATCAGCATTACCTTTCAAGGTTTCGTTAAACAGAGAACTTGCTATTGCTCAGAAAGTGATTGAGCGGAAAAATAAGATTGATCATGAGAAGGCAGTATTCAAGAAACATATGGCCAAGCTCAGCGCCACTGACATTGATAAGTTCAAGCTAATGATGACTGACCTGAAAGTTGAATTCCAGAGGTGTCCTGACGAAGCTAAAGGCTCACGTGAGCGCCTGAAATCCTATGTTGAAAAATGTGTTCTGGCTCACAATGAGGCTTTGAAGAGAAATGCACTTGGCCGCCCTGGCATTGACCCCAAGCTTGCACCAAAGAAGAAGAAGAAGGCAGTCGTACCCCAAGCCAAGGCTTCTCAACAAGAAGTGCTGAAGATTGTCTTCCCTCCTTTCTTTGCTGCTTCGAAGTCGTCTGCTCTATCTGTTGCTTCCAAAATGAAGAAGACCAAGCAAGCTGAAGCCAAAGCCAAGAAACGCAAACACAAAGAAGCTTCTGATGCCCCTTCTTCACAGAAGCGGCAGAAGACGAAGTCATCAAAGGCTTTGGGTAGGGCACAAGCACCAACCTATTCATATGCTCCTCAGAAGCCGCTGCTTGTGAAGCCCATCTCAGTTGCTCTTCTTGCCTCTTCAAATGGAGAGAGAAGAATGGTCGTGCATGAACCTGCTCCCACAGAGGCTCATGTCACTGAAGATATTCTAGCCACCGACCCATCGTGGCTGAAGACATTGGTCACGAAGACAATGTGGAAAAACAAGATGATGAAGTCCTTCCTCAGATCATCCAGAACCAGGTATCATCACCTGTTCCTGTGAACAGTGAAACCATAAGCATTGGTGGTCCCATGACGCCAATTGCTCAAGATGAATTCTGGGAAGAGCAACACCCCAACTCCCCATTGCATGAAGTGATCCCGCGTACACCACCAACTCAAGTGACTACTCTAGTGCTTGAGACCCCCCCCCAAGACACACCTGAAGATATGGAGAAGACAACGCCATCTCATCAAGCGTCACCCACATTCCGCAAGCTTCGCAAAGGCCCAAGGCCCTCTGTCTCCATGTCCAGTATCCTTGAAGAGGATGTGCAAGCCACAAGCTCAGTAGCACGTGAAGTGTTTCGTGAAGCCATCCCTTCAAATACTTCCCAAGAGTCTGAAGCTAAACACGCTGAAGACATTCCGGCTGCATCAGCCAATGAGACTGAAGATGAACATGTTGTGATTCCTGCTGCTGACAATGTTGCACCTGAAGTCAATGTTGCATCTACCCCGCCTGCCACTGAAGCCACTGCTGTTGTTGCCACTATTACTTGCCACTGCGACTGAAGCTAGTGATGTCATCATGGCTGAAGTCAATCTGCAGATTGAAGCCAATACTACCACTGAAGCCAGTCAGCCATCCACCTCTGATGTTGCTGCTGCAGCACCTATACCGCATACCATGGCGAGGGTTTTCAATCATGAAGGAGAACTAGTCAGTGTCAGATGGCCCATTCTTACACCTCCAGAAGTGCATGGACCTCTGTATGAGTACCATGTCGAACATAGGCCTCACACTCAGAAGCTAATGCCCCACATGCCAAGGCTTCCCAGTGCTACTACAACTGAGAGATCCTTCAGTGTGCAAAACTTTAGACAACACAATACCTTCTTTGACAGGGCCAAGAATCCTTACAAGAAGCCATGGATGTCTTCGGATAGATTCTGGAGTTATCTGCAGCGCAACTACTACATGTGCATCCTATACAATCAGGACAAGTTTTTCCCCCACAAGCGGCTCTGTTGTGATGCCATGGCTGGTCCGCCCTGCTTGGAAGAAGCTCTTGATTGCTTCAGAGATGTTAGCTTTCTTCCATTTGTCATCGACAAGGAACACTGGAATGAGGAGCTGCTACTCCAATTTTATGCCACATTACATATCTCAGGCTACAACAGGGATCCAAAGACATGGATCCTTGAGTGGATGACAGGCGATATCCATCATGAAGCCAAAGTTCAAGATATCCTCGAGCTCACATCCCTTCCCACTCCTGGTGATCTCTATGAGCTAGGTTGCCAAGCCTATTAGAAGGAGTTAGAAAAGCATCTTTCAGAAGCCAGAGCCAAACATGAGCTAGATGATCTGCAAGATGAAGCCATTGCCTGCTGATGCTGAGTACCCCACTCATTTTTTTGTCAATGACCTTGAGTACTTTCCCCGTACCATCTATCACATTGTGAGGCATACTCTGTGGCCAATCAAAGGGCACTCATCTTCTAAAAAACTTGAAGGCACCATGAAGACATTGGTCTTCTATATTCTCAATGGCATACGCTTCAACACGCATGATTTCTTCATCAGACAACTGGCTGCTTTAGGCATTGATCTCTTTGGCCAGAAGTTTTATGCTCCATGGATAATGCGGATGATTAAGCTTCGCTCCACCATCAACTATCAAGCTTCAACTCGCAATCATGTTGTCTTCTTGCCTGATGTTGATATGTCGCATGAAGCCATCTATCCTCAGTCAACCAAAGAACCACTCCGTGAAGACAATGCTGCTTATCAAAGCTTCTTCGCTCCTCTTAAAGCCACTCATGTTCCAAATAATGTTGCTCTCGGTCCCCTTGTAGGTCAGCTCCTTCTGCCTCATCGCGCAAACACTGATGCAACCACTAACACAGTACCACAAAGGCCTCAGAAGCGTGCTCGTACATTGACTAATAGGGAACTCCTTGTTTCCCTTCATCAAGAGCATGATAAGCATCATGATTGGATGAAACGCCAAATGCAAAATCTTCTTGTTAACGTCAATCGCATCTGCAATCTCTCCACCAAGAATTCCTTTGTCGCACATGAAGCCTGCCAGCGAGCTTGGAAGAGCCTCACACTGCTTTGTTCTGAAGATGATCTCATTGCTGATGGCTTCACAAAGCACTTCAAGTTTGACTCCAAGACACCAGAATCGGCTAAGTGGCGTCCTACACCATCAATCAAAGATTCAGACTACTCATCATCCTTCCCAACAGTTGTTGCACGCGTCATTGATGAGGAGGACGATGCCACTTCCCTAGCAATAGCTTCACTGCACCAAGATGCTGCATCAGGCTCCACTGCACCACCCAACTCCAACGTCAACCCGGCTGCAACAACATCTTCACAACCGCCTTCCGGGAACGCTTAGACACCCTATGTCTTCATTTCTTTTTGGTCATTCTATGATAAAAGGGGGAGAAGCATGTGGGTTGATAGTCTTCAAGCGGGATTATTGGGTCGGATGCTATTTTTATTAAGTTTGCAACTCTCGTTAGTGAACATTTGGTTTTGAGTTGTAACACTTAAGTCCCGATGGAAGTTTGCTACACTTGTTGTTTTTGGTTATGTGCCATTTAAACTCTATCTTATGCGCATGAAGTCATTCTGCAGACGCCCATTTGTCATTGTGCATGTCATTATCTTCAATACATTTTTGTATGTACTTTGATTTGACTTCATGAATATAGGGAGATATCCACAAAGCAAAACCTGCAATGTGCATTTGCATTCAAAGGCAAATTACTTATATGCACATCTTCAAGGGGCGCCCTTCAACTTCATGAAGCCAATGACCACGTTCTTTAACTTTTATATACTTTTATCGCTGTTGAAAACTTCAACCAGTTTGTCATCAATCACCAAAAAGGGGGAGATTTTAAGTGCATCTAGTGCCACCCCTACTTGGTTTTGAAGTATTGACGACAAACATGGTTGAGGGACTAATGTGTTTGTGAGATTCACAAGAAAACACAGGTAGAAGTCCCTATTGATTCGGTTTACCCATCGAAGATGACACCTAAAAATGTATGAAGACGTTGGTGGTTCGGGAAGACATTCGCGTCGAAGACAATGATGCGTGAAGACATTCGCTTGAAGACAATGGAGTGCGAAGACGTAGTCTCTTTCATAGTTTCATTTTCTTATTTCTCGAGTCATAGGAACCACCGAACTGTCAAGTGGGGTTCAAGTGAACAAAGTCAGAAAACTGACATGATGCTCAACCCAAATCCTATGTCTTCAAGTGAAGACAATGAGAGAAAATCTTATCCTGGGTTGGATAAGTCAACTTTACTTGTAGCCCAAGTCAAGCTGTCGCGTGTGTTTGAAATATGACTGTTGAACACGTGCCGGTTCCCCAATGACCCAGGGTCATTTCAGACAAATTATGTTGGGTTGCCCTAGCTATAAATAGACACCCCCTCCACCATAAATTGTGGCTGCTCAGAGTTAGTGTACGACTTTTGTTGTTTGAGAGCAACCCACCTCCGACGCCTTTGAGAGAGAATCCTTGCGAGGAAAAAACCCAAAACACCCAAAGCCCAAAGAGTGTTTGGCATCAATGAAGTCTTCCTGTCCGCGTGATCTGAAGACTTATTACACTTGAAGACTGTGATCTTCCAGTCAGTTAGGCATTGCGTTCTAAGGATCCAAGAGTCCTTGTGGATCGCCGGTGAACGAAGTCTGTGAAGTTTTGGAAGACTACCTTGAAGGGCGAGGACTAAGTGGCCTAAGTGATTGGGCGAGGACTAAGTGGCCTTAACTCAAGGGGAATAAGGTGAAGACGTGGTCTTCTGAGTTCAATCTCGCCCTCACTAACCAAACATACAGTTGTCACAACAACTGGAACTGGTCTGCCAAATTCTTGTCTTCGTCAAGCAAATGGTTCTATCACTTTGACCCCTTTACTTAAAGTTTAGCTTCGTGAAGTCATTGCTTGCATGCTCTCATTATCTTCATTGTGTGAAGACATTCACCCCTAATTGCATATATGGCTTCATACTATCTTCCAATTCTGATATATCTACCTAACTACTACTTGTCTTCGTGCATTCCCTGTATTGTACTCTGACTCTATTGCATGGCTAGCGTAGTTTATCTTCCGTTGTGTTCTGTTAGTTGTTGTTTTTACTGTCTGTCTTCGAAGACATTGCTATCTTGAAGGCTTTCATAAAAATCGCATATTCACCCCCTTCTAATCGATAACTAGCATGTTCATAGATAATTAGTGAGAGTCCTTAAATGTAGTTGACGGTGAAAAACAACATAGAAAAGATAGTTAAGTAATACCAAGGTATTTATGATTTAATATATGTTGGTTGAATATACATTGATCGAATATCCCACCGGAGCATGGCTGCAAGACTAACGCTATGTTCTCGATATATAATATATTCATTGATATGAACAAGAGGCCATTCTTTGATATTTTAGGTCCTACTAAAAAGAGCGACAAAGCTTAACTAAATATCAAAGAATAGCCAACATTGCATTGTGTTTTAGTTATGTCTTATTTTGGTAAAGAGACTGTTTTTTCAACTTGACAAGTATTTAATCAATGTAGCATCAATATTTACAAAAGAATCTAAATTTTGAATTCAGAGAACAAGAACTCTCGCTCCTAAGATAACCCCACTAACAAGTGGGCAAGTAAGGTATATAAGACGTGTAGAAGTCTCTCGTGAAGAAGCGTATGGTTGTTATTTTTCCTAGAGATGACGCAGTAGCAGTTAAAGAACATGAGAAACAACATCTTCGTATTTTAGATCTAAGTATAGTATCAAAGTTTACATTTATTTCTATAGAAACAGATATGATATACAACTTTATCTATAAAAAGATAACGTGTAAACACTCTAGTATAGAGATTTTTATTCGAGTGCATATGTCGGCATAAACCCGCAAGCTTACTCCAACCTAGTGGCTTGCAGAGCCAAGGTGATACGTGCAAAATAAGTAGTTCGTTGTGCACTACCTTGTGGGAATCTTTTATCATGTGACATGGCCTTGCTTGGGATCACACCACCACCTGATGCACCGTGCCGTTGAGTTATGGGCGACAAAATTCTTTAGAATTCACGAGATATGCTAACGTGGAAGATAAATAAGACATGACATGGAGAAAAAGTGTGTATAAAAGAAACGTGATCTCTATGAAGATGACTTTGCCGTGTAGATGATATCCTACGTATAAGATATCAAAACCATAACTCTTTAACATTTGCTTAACATGTTGTACTAAATAAAAAAATACAATATGGTATAGTGATTACCGAAGACGTCCAATTTGTTGGCAGCAAGCACATCACAGTTAAAAATATTGTAAACAAGGACCTATCTGCACTTAAGTCGGTTGAATTTTTCTTCAAAAAATAGCCGGTTCAATTTCTTTATATGCCTAAATTGATCTATGTTTAGTTAAAAATACGACCTAAACTTTTTTAGAAAGTGAGAAAACGAATTAGTCAAAAAAATCGAAACTATTTAGAATGAGCAAAACCAAAAGTTTCAAACTAAAAAACCGATTAACAGAAACACATCTCAAACATCCGGAAAGCGAAAATGCCTGATCCTTTTCTCCGCTGCCTCTCTGCACCACGACCCCACTAGCTCGACCACATCACTAGCCACATCCAACGGCCCAACTCTCCTCTCTCCCGCCGCAGCGTGCGCACTGAATCCCATTCGCTAACTGAAGAGTGGAAAGCAAACAACCATCACCAAACCCCAGCCCCGACGGCCCACCTCGCCGTCTCCGGCGATCGCCGTCGCCGCGCTGGCCTTGATCCCAACCCCAACCCTGCCCCTATTACCGCCCGTGGCGCTCGTACTCTGATGCTTCCCACCCCATGGCCCACCACATTCCCCGTCCCTTTCCCCTTCCCCTTCGTCGCCGCCTCCACCACCTCTTCCTCCTTGCCCTCCTCGCCGTCGCATCAGGTAACCCTAGCCCCGGGGTGTACGATCGGGGGGCCGACGAAGCGGAGGCGTACTCGATCCTGACATTTCATGACTACACGCCGCCGCCTCCCCCAGCGCTGCCGCCCCCGCCGGCCGCCCCGGCGGCGACCTGCGCCGGCGACCTCGGTGGCGTGGGCGACCTCGACACCCGCTGCGTAGTCCCCGCGTCCGTGCGGCTCGAGGGCGGTGGCGTCTTCATCAGCGGGAATGGCAGCCTCCAGCTCCTCGACGGTGTCTCTGTCACCTGCCAGAGGCCAGGGTGCGTTGTCTCCGCCAATTTGTCTGGTGATATCCGCTTCGGCCATGGCGCCCGTGTCGTAGCCGGATGGGTCTCTCTCGCGGCCACCAACATCACTCTCGGCGACGACGCCGTTATCGACACCACTGCGCTTGCCGGCAACCCGCCGGATAAGACCAGCGGCGTACCCACCGGGACATATGGAGATGGTGGTGGGCATGGTGGCCGCGGCGCAAGCTGCTACGTCAATAAGGGGCAAACGCAGGAGGACTCGTGGGGTGGCGATACCTATGCGTGGTCTGAGCTCAAGACCCCGAATAGCTATGGGAGCAAAGGGGGATCTACTAGCGTCGAGAAGGACTATGGTGGCGGGGGTGGCGGAGTAGTGTGGTTGTTTGCAGATGAAATTGTCATGAACGGAACAGTTATTGCAGATGGCGGTAATGGTGGCACCAAGGGTGGGGGTGGCTCTGGGGGAAGCATCTATCTTAAGGCTGCAACCATGTGAGTATTTTTGCAATGATTTTGGTGCAATTTTTTTAGAAAGATTTTGATAAACATCTGCACTTCATAGTGTGCATACCTACCTGATTTTGGAACAGTTTAGAATTTAATTCAATAGTGAAGTGCACTCAATGCAATTTCACCATCTCTAGTTTAGGAACAGTGTTTTGATCTGCTTAGAATGTGAAGAGGGAGTGATATTTGAATCATTTTAGGCTTGATGGATGGAATGATAGTAATACATTCATGTTATCATTCTCATTTTAGGCTTGATGGAATGATAGCATACATTCATGTTATCATTCTCTGCTATAAGTACAGGGCCCTTCATATGTACATTTCTCAAACTTATTATATATTTTTGAAGAACTTTAACTCATGCTTATCAAGACTCTGTTTCTAAAAACAGAATTAGTTGATGATGATCTAGAATTCCATTTTACTCAAATATGTTGGTTATAGGCCATTGGTAATTCAGTTGACCCTATCTAATATTTTGTTGGAACAGGCAAGGCGGTGGCAAAATAAGTGCATGTGGAGGCAATGGTTTGTCTGGGGGAGGTGGAGGACGTGTTTCTATTGATGTTTTCAGTAGGCATGATGACACCTGTTTTTTTGTTCATGGTAATCCAATACGGGCTTCCAGTTGGATCGTTGCATTTCTGTTCTAGCTGATGGGCTGCATGGAGTTATTTTTGCTTATAACATGCCACATTCATACTATTCACACTTTTTTCTGATAGAGTTGAATTTATTTTCTGGTCTTCACAATTGTTCGGGCTAAATGTTAATCAAGGTGCAAAAGAATGTTGATTTGGTTTATGGATGCTACTTTGTTCAGGTTTGGAGAGCCATTGCATAGGGTTTAGTTATTGTAATATTGTGGCCTATTTTGGGAACCTTTTACATTTTTATTAATCTGACCAACTAAGCATACTACTTCAAACTAACCTTTGAATGGAAAAAATTAACTTGGTTGAAAAGTTTGCCCAGATTTCCCCTGAGCCTAAATTTTCAATGAGCATAACTTCTTCTGACTAAATTTAGGTTATGGAGTTGGGTTAAACATCATGAATCTTACTGACCAGAACCACTAGTTTTTGCCAGTAACCTGTTAGAAAGTGGTACTGGTGTCCTGGAAGAGGGTAGCTTCAGTTCCTGATATGCTTCAAAAATTTCTGAGAGAGGAATGACAAAATGATGTACTCGACTTCTCCTCATTCTCATGTAGATTGTGAAGTGAAACTACGTGATCTGATCTAGGTTAGGTAGCGAGCTTTATCGTGCTGGTCCAGAGTTTTGACTCTCTAATTTGACAAGGTATTTTATGTTGGAATCTGTAGCTGTAATTTTCTACCAAACAAATTGGTCAATTTAATAATACTCCCTATCTTTTGGTCATATTTTATAAGGTCATTCATTATAAAAGGACTAGCTATCGAGTGAGGATTTTCAAAAATTAAAAAATCGACTCTTTAAGTTTCAAAAAATTCTGAAAATAAATACTCAAGTACTTATAGATGTATAATAGATGTGTGTAAAATTTCATTATGAAATACATATTGATGTGACTGTACAAAAAAAATCATGTACTTTTATAGCGAACAGTACATGTGCTAGATATACATGATTTTGTTATTTTTGTATAGCTTGCATAAAAATTTATTTTGCCATGAAACTTTACAGATAAGTTGTATACATCCATAGGTATGTGTGTATTTTTTTCATAATTTTTTGAAACCTAAAAATTTATTTTTTGAACTTGTTAACTTTCGGGCTCCATGGAGCTCAAGCGCCATTAAATGGCCAGTTTGTATAAGCTTATTGACATACTTTTTGTTGGTGTTTGACCTATGCTACGTTTAAGGGGGGAGGAGTTCAGGATGTCCAGACAATGCAGGAGCAGCTGGGACACTTTATGAAGAAGTACCTAAGAGTATTACTGTTAGCAACAATAACTTGAGCACACAAACTGATACAGTTTTTTTAGACCCCCCATATGAGCCACTCTGGACAAATGTTTTTATCAAGAATCATGCAAAAGTTTCTCTGCCCCTGCGCTGGAGTCGTCTTCAGGTCTGAGGCCTAAAATATCATCTCCATTGACAGTGTATTATAATGATCTTGCTACTAGCACTGCATTTGTTTCTCTTACTTTTGTGGAGATAAACTCGCGCAACAATTTTCTTTACAGAAATCCTCTTGTCATTTTAGTCAGATACATAATTGCTGTTATTCAGGTGACTTCTCTTGTGCTTTCTTGAACCATCAAAGTCACATAATATGTCTTTGTATACTTTTGTGCTGCATTTCTCGTCAGTAGTCGCAGCTCCCTGCTAGCGAAGCTAGCTGCCTGAAATATGTCCCCCCCCCCCCCCCAGTTCCAAAATATATGGCATTGCTTGACTTTCCAGCCTCCAATGTGCGATTTTCACAAAATTTGTTTTCGTAAAATGATATATGACATAAACGTGTTTTGCAATTCAAATAGAATGATAACATTCTTACATGCCAATCCATATACTTCCACATATATTAGTGGCAAGTTTTAAAACATTGACCACAATAATGCGGCTTCTATTTTTGAATGGAGGGAGTAGAATAGTACCTTTTGTGGGAAATCTTTCTTCCTAACATACACAGGTATCAGGTATGCGGCTAGATGGTTTATTACGTGCTATATGTGTATATATCTATGTGTGTGTGTGTGTGTGGAGAGAGAGAGAGAGAACAAGGGGCAGGTCGGTACAGAGGTAAGTCGATTTGTATAAGGAACCTGACAGCCCACAAACTTTTAGCTAGTGTTTACACCTCAAGTTACAGAGTACAAGTGGCTGCTAAACAGGATGACAAAACAAATTTTGCTTCTGTTGACTTAGAGGCAGTTTGGTTCGTGACCAGGGTCGCATGCCTGGGAAAAAGTAGTGCCTGGTAGTGGCCTGGAGAGCAGCTGTTTTTCTGCCTGGTGAGGCATGTCTGACGGTGGAGTGTTTGGTTGGAGGCTTCAAGCCTGGGTGTGAGAAGAGTATGTGAAAGACAAAAAGGTGTACTAGACCTGAATAGAAAACGTCACATCAGATGCTAACTTGAGGAATTAGCAGTCCCAGGCTGCTGTTGCTCCGGCCAGGCGTGGGGAAAAGGACGCCTGGTCCAGGCTAATGAAGCTGCCGGGTGTCAAGCCAGGCTAATGAAAGTCCAGGCCAGGCTACTTTGCACCTTGTCCAGGACAGCAAGCAAACATCTACCAGGCACTTCTCAGGGAGGCTTCAGGCCAGGCACCAAGTGTCCAGGATTCCAACCAAACATGCCCTTAGTGCCTAAGACTTACCTATCACCTATTGTTTGCACTGATATGAAAAGGTCAACTGGTAAACATGTATTGTGACTATAAGCGGACTCATGTTTTCTTTACTTGTTTATTCCATCCTATCCAAAAGGTGTTCCAATAATCATTTGTGTTTGCTTTCTTATTTTCAGGCACAAGGACAAATTAGTCTTCTATCTCGGGCTACTCTAACTTTTAGCCTGACACATTACCCATATTCAGAGTTTGAACTATTGGCTGAGGAACTTCTTATGAGTGATTCTACAATACAGGTTCATTACCTATTTTCAGAAATTTTTGGCCCTCTACTTGGTGCATTTACACCTCACCACTCTAAACAATTTCAGGTCTTTGGTGCTCTAAGAATGTCCGTAAAGATGCTCCTTATGTGGAACTCTAGGATGGTTATTGATGGTGGCAGAGATTCAGGAGTTGCAACTTCTTTACTGGAAGGAAGCAATTTGATAGTTTTGAGGGTACGTTATTGGCCTACTATTGTAAGTTGTACACCCCCCTTTACCTGCCATTATCTTCTGTATGATATTTTTGTTTACGTGCTTGTCAGGAATCATCAGTGATACATTCTAATGCTAATCTTGGAATTCATGGTCAAGGCGTTCTGAATTTATCCGGAAATGGAGACACAATTGAGGCACAACGTCTTATTTTATCACTATTCTACAACATACTGGTAAATCAAGTGATTTTGGTTTGTTTATTGATTGGGCGAAAGTTTTCTTTACTTATTGTGCTTTATGCCTTTATTGGGAGAACTTTCTGGGCTTGAGTTAAGTTGTATCCAGAGGTTTGGTACTGCCATTGATGTCATCTTAATTTGATGCATCGTGAAGCTGTTCTTTAGGAGCTTGATCACCAGTTTGCATGTTCTATACACAGTATTGTTCATCCTGTTATTCACTTATTCATTTCTCTTGAAACTCAAGAATGAAGATGCTGAATTTGATTGTTGGAACTTATCTTATGTGATGAACTATTTTTTTTTCATAATTGAACTGTTCAATATTTTCGCCAATTGTTTACAATGCAGAGTACAAACATTCGAAGTATTCCTTCTGTTTTCTATTCCTTATGCGGTGTACATTAGCATAAACCCTTTTGCGGTTTTTGATATTTGCAGTCTAACTTATTCAGTTTCATAAACCATTTTTGCACTTAGATGTTTCTGATCTTTCATGATCATTCAAAGAACAGAATGTGCTAATTGATTCATAATTCGTTTTAGGTTGGACGTGGAGCTGTTCTACGGGGCCCACTTATAAACGCGAGCGGTGATGATGTGTAAATACTACGTCCTTCAGTTCTAGTGTTAAATACTTATCTTATGCTATTTTCCTTTGTAATGGAGATGTTCAAATGGTTAATGAGATTTTGTGGCTACTCTAGGGCCCCAAAGTTGAATTGCGAAAATGAGAGTTGTCCTATGGAAATTTTTCATCCGCCCGAGGATTGCAATCTGAATTCTTCCTTGTCTTTTACTCTACAGGTGCACTCTTAAAATTTTAAACATCCCACATGCAGTGATGCTTCACATATTTCTTATTTCTTATAATACCTATTAACATGTAATCCATGGCGGACTTTGTCATGCAGATATGCCGTGTTGAAGATATTGATGTGTCTGGCCTTGTGCAAGGAACTGTCATAAATTTTAATAGAGCAAGAAATGTCACCATACAGCGACATGGGAGCATTAGTGCAACAGGATTAGGTAACACATCACTGTTTCTTGTTTGCCAGAATTGCTATTAAGTCTTTGTTGTCATTGTCGCTGCTTTTAAAAACCACCTTTTCTACTTTTGGATGCCACAGTTAGCTGAAACCATCCTCTTGGAATCCACTACAGAACAAACTTACTAGAATTGGTAAAGATTCCCATAACTAACTAGATGTTGTAGGGCAGCATCGCACAACATCACAAGAACAAATTGATCCTTATGTCTATAACCCTGCAGACAGCTTGCATAACATGTTCTGTGACTATATTTGTATGTATGTTACATTGCATGTGTCTGCTATATGTTTGCCATTGCTCTATTGGAAGTTTCAGGTGTTTGGTGTTACCAATTACCATACTCTGCTTAGTTATTTTTGCTTGACTTCAGTCTGGACACCTAATTCATAGGGTACTTACTTGTCCTCTTCGCATTTAGTTGTTCACCATGTGTCAATACTTTGCGTTTTAAATATCTAGCGTTAGCTGTGAGCAGGCCTGGTCCTGACATATCGATATTGGAAGCCCCGGGGTGAGACAAAAATACAAGGCCTCAATTCGTATATAAGTAAATATACTTTTTATTTCCAGTTGAAAAGATGCTCCATTTTTGATAGAAAAACATATAGTGGTACTTTATATTGCATAATGACCTAAAAGCATTGAAAGTAGTAACTCAATTATTATTTCTGAACTAACATAAATGTGTGTATGTACACATGTACGTAAAGAATTTTCTGTCAATGGTTACTGTGGAACTCTTCTAAGGTTTTGACTGTGTAGAAGTTCCTAAAAATCATGAAAAGAACGCCGTAACACTATGATTATGATGTAAAGATGGTCGAGCAGAGCGATTGAAAAACTACGGCTTTATATCCCCCCAGACGAAAAAAACATATAGTTGAGTTCATCTATGTCGCGGTTAGCTGCAATGATTGTTTTTTTTCCGCCGTGGGTACATGAAGTCGTCCTTTTGCAATTGTTCTGTTGGATCGACTTATATCGTAATCGTGATGTTCAAGTATTATTTTCATAATTTTTAGAACTTTTAAACTGTTAAAACCTTAATGAGTTCCCCAAAGACTAGTGATATCCACATTTTTTCCTTATATGTTTTTCTATCTGTGGAACATCTTCTGTTGGAGAGATGTCTTAAATGTGTGGTATATTCTAGAAAATACCCTCAATTGTGTCTTAATATATGGGGCATGACACTTTGACCCAAATATATTCTAGAAAACAGATTTCTGTAACAAGTAACTACTAACGCGCTGCGCAAAGGCTTGCAATCCATCGCCGTGCTCATTCCCTGGATGATCTGGAAGCAGTGGAACAAATGCGTCTTTGAAAACGCGCAACCCTCGACCGAAGCATTAATGGATAGGATTAAAGCTGAGGCCAAATGTTGGGCACAAGCCGGGGCACAGGGGCTCAAGGTTGTTCTGCCCACATCCTGGGATGTCCATTGATTGGGAGCTTGACCCATGTAACACCAGCCTCCTAGGAGTATTGTACTTTCCCATCTTTTCAATGCAATGAAGCGCAAAGATCCGTTTTCTTGATTTTTTTATTCAGAAACCACTTCAGGAGATGATTTCCCATGTTCTCCAATTTAGGGCCAGTTCTTTTGGGGCTTAAGCAACATGCAGATGCGAAACATCACACATTCTCTTTAGTCCCAAAGCCTTTAGTCCCAAACAAGTTGGGGTAGGCTAGAGGTGAAACCCATAAGATCTCGCGACCAACTCATGGCTCCGGCACATGGATAGCACGCTTCCATGCACCCCTATCCATAGCTAGTTCTTTGGTGATACTCCAATCCTTCAGATCTCTCTTAATTGACTCCTCCCATGTCAAATTCGGTCTACCCCGACCTCTCTTGATATTCTCCGCACGCTTTAGCTGTCCGCTATGCACTGGAGCTTCTGGAGGCCTATGCTGAATATGCCCAAACCATCTCAGACGATGTTGAACAAGCTTCTCTTCAATTGGTGCTACCCCAACTCTCTCGTATATCATCACATTCCGGACTCGATCCTTCCTCGTGTGGTCACACATCCATCTCAACATACGCATCTCCGCCACACCTAACTGTTGAACATGTCGCCTTTTAGTCGGCCAACACTTAGCACCATACAACATAGCGGGTCGAACAGCCGTCCTGTAGAACTTGCCTTTTAGCTTTTGTGGTACTCTCTTGTCACAGAGAATGCCAGAAGCTTGGCGCCACTTCATCCATCCGGCTTTGATTCGATAGTTCACATCTTCATCAATACCCCCATCCTCTTGCAGCATTGACCCGAAATATCGAAAGGTGTCCTTCTGAGGTACCACCTGCTCATCAAGGCTAACCTCCTCCTCCTCACACCTAGTAGTACTGAAACCGCACATTATGTACTCGGTTTTAGTTCTACTAAGCCTAAACCCTTTCGATTCCAAGGTTTGTCTCCATAAGTCTAACTTTGTATTTACCCCCATCCGACTATCGTCAACTAGCACCACATCATCCGGAAAGAGCATACACCATGGGATATCTCCTTGTATATCCCTTGTGACGTCATCCATCACCAAGGCAAAAAGATAAGGGCTCAAAGCTGACCCCTGATGCAGTCCTATCTTAATCGGGAAGTCATTAGTGTTGACATCACTTGTTCGAACACTTGTCACAACATTATCGTACATGTCCTTGATGAGGGTAATGTAGTTTGTTGGGACTTTGTGTTTCTCCTAGGCCCACCACATGACACTCCACGGTATCTTATCATAGGCCTTCTCCAAGTCAATGAACACCATATGCAAGTCCTTTTGCTCCCTGTATCTCTCCATAAGTTGTCGTATCAAGAAAATGGCTTCCATGGTCGACCTCCCAGGCATGAAACCAGACTGATTTTTGGTCACGCTTGTCATTCTTCTTAAGCGGTGCTCAATGACTCTCTCCCATAGCTTCATTGTATGGCTCATTAGCTTAATTCCACGGTAATTAGTACAACTCTGAACATCTCACTTGTTCTTGAAGATTGGTACTAATATACTCCGTCTCCATTCTTCTAGCATCTTGTTTGCCCGAAAAATGAGGTTGAAAAGCTTGGTTAGCCATACTATCACTATGTCCCCAAGGCCTTTCCACACCTCAATGGGGATACAATCAGGGCCCATCGCCTTGCCTCCTTTCATCCTTTTTAAAGCCTCCTTGACCTTAGACTCCTGGATTCGCCACACAAAACGCATGCTGGTCTCATCAAAGGAGTCGTCCAGTTCAATGGTAGAACTCTCATTCTCCCCATTGAACAGCTTGTCTAAGTACTCTTGCCATCTATGCTTAATCTCCTCGTCCTTCACCAAGAGTTGGTCTGCTCCGTCCTTGATGCATTTGAGTTGGCCAATATCCCTCGTCTTCCTCTCTTGGATCTTGGCCATCTTATAGATGTCCCTTTCGCCTTCCTTCGTGCCTAACCGTTGGTAGAGGTCCTCATATGCCCGACCCCTTGCTTCATTGATAGCTCGCTTTGCAGCCTTCTTCGCCATCTTGTACTTCTCTATGTTGTTTGCACTCCTATCCAGACATAGGCTTCTGAAGCAATCTTTCTTCTCTTTGATCGCCTTCTCGACATCATCATTCCACCACCAGGTATCCTTATCTTCGCTTCTCCTTCCCCTGGACACTCCAAACTCATTCGAGACTACCTCACGAATGCAAGTCACCATCTTCATCCACACATTGTCTACATCCCCTCCTTCCTCCCAAGGGCCCTCCTTAATGACCCTCTCCGTGAACGCCTGAGCTACCTCCCCCTTGAGCTTCCACTACTTTGTTCTAGCGACTTTGGCACGCTTATCCCGCTGGACACGAATCCGAAAGCGGAAGTCAGCAACCACCAGCTTATGCTGAGGTACAACACTCTCTCCAGGTATCACCTTCATCTCCATAAGAGTGGCTGAGTTTTTACGTTGGCTCGCCAAGCCTATGACAACCCTCCTCCTTTACCCGGGCTTGGGACCGGCTATGTTGAGACAACATCACACGAAGTAAATTAGTGCCAAGATAATATCTACACACAAATACTTAAATGGAGTATAGTTTAAATAAGGGACAATTCCATTTCTCCCCCTAACTTGAACCCACACCTGGCATTTACCCCTAAATTTTGAGTATGCTCAAAAATACCCCTCCGCCGTTAGGTGGTGTTATAGAAATACCCCTGAGCGCCGTTTCTGTTAGGTCAAAGGGGTTTGACCATGTGCTTTGTCCAAAATGCCCCTGGATGGTACTAGTCCACATTTCGGTAAAGAAAAAAAACTAAGTCAAAGTTGGACTAGTCAACAGAGACTGGTCAAATTTGGTTTTGGAGGCCCACATGTCATTCTCTCTTTAAAGTTTTTATAATTGTTTTATAGTTAGTAAAGGGCCCATGAGTCAATGGAACACTTGACTGGAGGGTTAGCCTAAATCGCTTTTTAACGACAGCGGCTAAACGCCGGCGCCTGGCGACGTACGGGAGGATGCCGGAGAGGTCTGTGGGCTTCAGAGCGGTCCTGCGAGGCTGCGGGCATGAAGACGAACTGGACTGAGTTGGTCGGAGACCGTGCGGTGGCTGTGAGGATGGGAAATAGTGAGCTCGAGCGGCGACGATGGGCGGCGCTCATGGGGAGGGGTTCTCGGTGATGCAGGGAAGCTCGAGGGCGCACCAGGACATTCGAGAGGTTGCCTTGGAGCTGAGTAAAAAGGGGGAATCCTCCTAGATTCATGGCTAGAGGAGATCGGGCAGCGGCCGCAATCCACCGGAGTTGGGAAAGACAATGAGTGAGCCATCGATTTCGGGTGCCTCGGTCTGATTTATCCTGCTGGAAAATAGATCGGGAAGTGCTCGATCTAATCGGCCGCAAACCACGCCTGCGAGCCTAAAGCTGGCCACCGTCGTCAGATGTTGGCCGCCACCGGAGGTGAGCGAGAGAGAGACATAGAGAGGTAAGAGAGAATACAACTTTTTACTTTTTTGGTGGGTCCACCTGTAAGTGACAGAGGGGGTGAGGGAGAGAGTGAGAGAGTTTTTTCTTTTCTTTTCCCTAGGGCAGGTCCCACCTATAAGTGTCATATGCGTATAGGGGCAAAACTGGCCAGAAAATGTCCCGTAGCTAGTCAAACGCCCTTGACCACACGGAAATGGTACGGAAGGGTATATCTATAAGAAGCTTTGACGGAAGAGGGGCATTTTTGAGCATACTCAAAATTTAGGGGTAAATGCCAGGTGTGGGTTCAAGTTAGGGGGAGAAACGGAATTGTCCCTTTAAATAAAGAGTTGGACAAGTACTAGAATAGAGAGCTTGGGAATTGACCAAAAAATTGCAGCCATGTTAGACATGTGCGCATCAGGAACTGAGGACCACACATTGATGGGATTGGCAAGCCACTCAGGGTGAATCACCTCGCGGATGAAACGAGCCTCCTGAAGCCGATTCTCCTCCGCACAGATGAAATCTTGTCGCTCGGGTGCTTGTCGGCACTCCCTTCTGCTGGACTAGGCCTGCATGATGGCCACCTGTTCCGCGGGGCTCCCCTACGAAGGTGGTGGCGACATCCCTCCAGTGACCGAAGGGGGCTTTCCCTTGAGGAAGCGCTGGCGTCCTCAAGCATTCTGGTGATTTCCTGGAGCCACGGGTGCATGGGGGATTCCTCTTCCAATGGCACAAGCGGGTGTCGGAGGAGAACGTGCACGGTCTGGAGCGCGGCCACCTAGGTGGTCTCGTCAGCGCCCGAACAGCGGCGCGCTGGTTGATGCTCTACATTGTGGGAACGGCTTGGGGGGGGGGTGGCCGCGACGATGTCCCACGCTGGGTGGTTCTCAGCTTGTTGGCCGCTGTGTCTGCGATCCACGCGAGGGCATGGTTGACGATGATGGTCTAAAGAGAAACCGAAGCCTTGACCCCCTACCTGGCGCGCCAGATGTCAACGGGTGATTGTTGAGATCAAAGATCATGGGGATCCCCTTTTAGAGATTCGGCCAGGGGTCAAACGCTTCAAGGATTGAGGCTTTGTTTATCCAGGTTGAGGCCATCAAGAGGTGTAACACCCTACGTCATGTGTGGTAGTTCTTGCTCTGGAGACAAGTGTGTGTGTGTGCGATTACAAGATTGCTCCTCTTTCTTCCTGGCTCCGGTTCCACCCTTATATATCACGGGGGCAACCACAATATACTTTTTTTGGTGCCGGGGTCAGTTGAACCCCCATCCTCTTGACTTGCCCGGGTCTTATCAGCATGTGCCCGCGTAGTTGGTAGAAGCTAGCGGCAACGCCCTATAGCGACGCAATGCCATGTCTTTGACTGTTCCGTCAGATCTAACCGTCATCAAGGATGGGCGGGAAACGCCATGTCGTCCTTAGGAGAGGCCGAAGCCAAAAGGACTTGCAAGCTCATCTCGCCCGTCGGATGACAAGTCCGATCGATGGGCGTCATTGGCCATCGTGTGCCGATCATGATGACCACCAGGTGGCAGGGCTGTTGCAGAAGGGCAAGCCCCTTCGCGGTCGTACCCGCTAACCTGGCCAGACCTTTCCTGGGCATCCGAGCCCTCGAGCGCCCAAAGACGTGCCAACCATTCCTCCTCTGGGAGGGTAGGGCTGACCGATCGTCATAGGTGCATGGGAAGGGGTGCTCGGGGAACACGCTTGGGATGCACGAAAACAACCCGGGCTCCCGCTTTCCCTCGGTCCACACTTTTTGGGCTGGCGTGGTATCGGGTGTTAAGCTTCATGCACTAGCCAATGCACCCAAAAGTCCGAACTGATGGAAAGGGCTAGGCAATCCACATATACACTTCAACACCCCCTCACGTGTGACACGGAAAGTCAACACGTGAATATACGTGAACACAAAGGGGGACAGGGCGGCAACAACAATTTTTTAATAAATTGCGAAAGCTAGGAGACCTTAGACTCTGACACCATGTTAAGCTTCATGCACTAGCCAACGCAACCAAAAGTCCGAACCAATGGAAAGGGCTAGGCAATCCAAATATGCACTTCAACACCGGGGTCGGCACATCCCGGTGGATCGGTGTGGCCCCGTCTCTTGAGACGCTTACAATGCGCTCAGAGTGGACACGGCCGGAAGGGCGCCAACCGCATTCATGCCGGTCAGACCGACGTGACCTGACTGGACGGCTGACCAGCGTTGCTTCAATGAGGACGCGGGCAACCAAGAAACCTACTCGGGCCGCTGCTCCAGCGCTGAAGCGTTGCCGACAACAGGTGGTTCTCCACGCCGACACATGGATCCGCGGGGAGCTCTGTGTTGATCAATCCCAGTCTACAGGACGTTGCATGTAGGCTTTCCCTCAACAACTGCCGTTGCATGTAGGCTTTCTCTTGTTAAAAGCCCGAGGTGGAGAGTAGTAGTAGTAGCCTTTACCTAGTAAAAAGGCTGAGCTGAGTAGTAGCACATGCAAGTGCTGTGCACCTTCGTGGTAACTTCGTGTGTGTGTTGTGCAGCTCAAGGGCTCACTTGTATTCCCCTATATAAGGACCTTGAGTCCCTCACTTGTAAATTAAGCCATCCAGTTTCAGCTTCAAACTAGTAGTACGTGAGCAAGTAGCTCGTGAGCAGCACCCAGTGCATGTGTGCGTGAGAGTACACTGCTTGAGCAAATAGCTCTATGTGAGCAGCACCCAGTGCATGTGTGCGTGAGAGTACACTGCTTGTGTTCTTACATCCTACTAGAAATATTATTCCCTGAAGGTCCGTAGTTCGATCCTCGCGGGAGAGCTAGCTAGATTGTAGTTGGGCTAACAATTGGCATCAGAGCCTCATGTTATGCCGAAAGAAGGCGTCGCCAGCGACGGCTCCAAGACTGCCGAGCAGAGCTCGGTTGAGGAGGCCCGTGCGGCAGACGCGCTTGCGCTGCGAGGCAGGCCGGGAGGCGAGCTGGGTGCGCCACGCTTCGTGCGAGACGTGGGCATGTCTAGTACCTCCTTCCCTCTCCTCACGCGGACCAACTATACCACTTGGTCGCTCCTGATGAAAGTCATCATGGAGGCACGGCATATGTGGAAAGCCGTGGAAACCGGCGATGTCGGGTACGAGGAGGACCGGCTGGCGTTGGAGGCGATCTTGCGCTCCATCCCATCGGAGATGGTGTTCACCCTTGGCGCCAAGAAGACGGACAAGGAAGCATGGGACACCATCAAGACTCTGCGCATCGGCGTAGAGCGCGTACAGGAGTCGAAGGCCTAGACGAGCTACCTCACATCGTTCGTGGGCTACCTCACATCGAGCACGCCGACGAGCTGTGTGATGCGTGTCTTGCCGGGAAGCAGCGGCGCCTGCCCTTTCCCGAGAAGGCACACTATCGGGCGCAGAAACCCCTGGAGCTGGTTCACGGGGACCTTTGCGGCCCAATCACTCCGGCAACGCCAGGAGGGCGTCGCTACATCCTGCTGCTCGTCGACAACTACAACAAGTTCATGTGGGTGCTGCTCCTTGCCTCCAAGGACGAGGCGGAGCGAGCCATCGTCAAGCAGCAAGCGGCAGCAGAGGTTGGGTGCGGCCACAAGATGCGCGTGCTACGCATGGACCGTGGCGGCGAGTTCACGTCGGCCACGTTCTACAAGCACTGTGACAACAAAGGGTACAACGTCACCTAACGGCCCCCTACTCGCCGCAACAGAACGGCGTCGTCGAGCGGAGGAACCAAACGGTGCTTGGGATGGCACGCTGCATGCTCAAGGCAAAGCAGGTGCCGAGCACGTATTGGGGGGAGGCCGTGCTCATGGCCGTCTTCATCCTCAACCGCTCCTTCACAAGGGGTGTCGACGGCAAGACACCTTATGAGGCGTGGTATGGGAGGAAGCCCGACATACGCTTCCTCCGCACCTTTGGCTGCGTCGGGCACGTCAAGACGACGCGCCCTCAGCTGAAGAAGCTCGACGACAGGAGCACCCCGATGGTGTTCATGGGCTACGAGATGGGCTCCAAGGCGTACAAGATGTACGACCCTGTTGCGAAGCGTGTGCATGTCTCGCGTGACGTCATCTTCGACGAAGATGCGCGATGGACTTGGGAGGCGCCGGGGGAGTCCCCGGCAAGCAACTCCTTCATCGTAGAGTACCCTATGTACTCTACAACCTCGGGGAGCAAGACCCCGGGAAGTGCCACCATGGAAGCAAACCCCCAGGAAGCCCGGGAGGTGTGGATCTGGGACTGCAACCCCGAGAACACGGTCACTGGGTATAGCATCCCCGGATGCCCCACCGTCAAGCAAGGTGGTTCCCGGGAGGCTATTCGCGACCCCGCCAACAGGAAGGTCAGAGTTGTTCGACGCCGACGACAGCGTTGGCGCCCCTCACAGGTTTCGGCGCATGGCGGATCTCCTCGGCGAGGCTGCGGCAACACCGCAACAACCTGAGGAAGAGGACGTTGATGATGACGACGTCTTGCATCTGATGGCCGGCGAGGAGCCAACCACGTTTGCGGAGGCCGAGCAAGAGGATTGTTGGCGCCGCGGGATGCTAGACGAGCTGGCGTCAATCAACGACAACGCTACTTGGACACTCACCACTTTGCCTGCTGGGCACCAAGCCATCGGGCTCAAGTGGGTGTTCAAGGTGAAGAAGGACGAGCTCGGCGCCATTGTCAAGCACAAGGCGCGCCTCATCGCAAAGGGCTACGTGCAGCGTGAAGGAGTGGACTTCGAGGAAGTCTTTGCTTCGGTGGCAAGGCTGGAGTCCGTGGCTGCTCACCGCGGGTGGGAGGTACACCACATGGACGTGAAGTCGGCCTCAATTGCGACCTTAACGAGGAGGTGTACGTCTCCCAGCCTCCAGGGTTCGTTGCCAAGAACCACGAGCAGGGCGTGTAGAGGCTATACAAGGCCCTATACGGTCTCCGGCAAGCCCCAAGGGCGTGGAACACCAAGCTCGATGCAAGCCTCGCATCCCTTGGGTTCTCCCGCAGTGCTTCTGAGCATGGCGTGTACTCGCGTGGCACCGCGAACAGGCTGCTCATCGTCGGCATCTACGTCGATGACTTGGTCTTCGCCGGGGCAGAGCCCGAAGAGGTTCGACCCTTCAAGGGAGAGATGCATCGTCTCTTCAACATGAGCAACCTCGGGCTGCTCCGGTACTACCTTGGACTAGAGGTGAACCAGGAGGGTGGTTGCATCACGATCACGCAGGCGGCCTACCCTGCCAAGATGTTCGAGCGAGCACATGAAGGAATGCCATGCCGTGCATGCTCCAATGGAGGCACGGCTGAAGCTCAGCAAGGATAGCTCCGAGAAGGCATTGGATGCTACGCTCTACCGCAGCATCATCGGGAGCCTCAGGTATCTCATGCACACCCGACCGGACATCACGTTCATTGTCGGGTACCTGAGTAGGTTCATGGAAGCCCCGGCAAGCGATCACCTTGCTGCCGTCAAGCACCTGCTCCGGTACATCGCGGGTACACTCACGCATGGATGCGTGTATCGTCGTGGTGACGGCGAGAGCTTGGTCTGCTACAGCGACTCCGACCATGCCGGTGATGTGGACTCCTGGAAGAGCACCTCGGGCATACTATTCCTTCTCGGGAATAGTCCCGTCAGCTGGCAATCAATGGGGCAAAAGGTTGTTGCCGCATCTTCGTGCGAGGCGGAGTACATCGAGGCAGCTACAGCGGCATGTCATGGAATCTGGTTGGCTCGCCTTCTTGGCGAGATGCTAAACCAAGGCACTGCCCCGGCACACATCTTCGTCGACAACAAGTCGGCGATTTCCCTATGGAAGAATCCAGTGCTTCATGACCGCAGCAAGCACATCTATCTCCGCTATCACTTCATACGTAACTGTGTGGAGAAGGGCACGGTGATAGTGGAGTTCATCAGGACCGGTGAGCAGAAGGCGGACATCCTGACAAAAGCTCTTGGCCGCGTTCGGTTCCAGGAGCTGCGCGACAAAGTCGGGATCATCAACGTCAAGTCCCTTCGACAGGGTTGAGGGGGAGATTGTTGATCAATCCCAGTCTACAGGACGTTGCATGTAGGCTTTCCCTCAACAGCTGCCGTTGCATGTAGGCTTTCTCTTGACAGCTGCCGTTGCATGTAGGCTTTCTCTTGACAGCTGCCGTTGCATGTAGGCTTTCTGGCTTTCTCTTGATAGCTGCCGTTGCATGTAGGTTTTCTCTTGTTAAAAGCCTGAGGTGGAGAGTAGTAGTAGCCTTTACCTAGTAAAAAGGCTGAGCTGAGTAGTAGCACACGCAAGTGCTGGGCACCTTCGTGGTAGCTTCGTGTGTGTGTTGTGCAGCTCAAGGGCTCACTTGTATTCCCCTGTATAAGGACCCTGAGTCCCTCAGTTGTAAATTAAGCCATCCAGTTTCAGCTTCAAACTAGTAGTACTTGAGCAAGTAGCTCTATGTGAGCAGTATCCAGTGCATGTGTGCGTGGAGAGTACACTGCTTGTGTCCTTACATCCTACTAGAAATATTATTCCCTGAAGGTCCGTAGTTCGATCCTCGCGGGAGAGCTAGCTAGACTGTAGTTGGGCTAACACTCTGGATCGTGGGGCCGCCACACAATGTTTTTAAGGCGGTTAAGCCACGCGCGGGGGGAGGGGGGGTGGGGGCGGTAAGGCAACACCTTAGAGAGTTTTAAGCAGCAGAATAGAGTAGAATTTGGTAGGCAACTAGGCATACACACCAGCAAAGCAGCAAGCAGTGAACAACTGAACATGGAAGAAAGAGAGCAGAGGAGGTTGGTGGAGAAGCGAGAGGGACAAGAGTAGGAGGGGAGGGACAAGAGTTCGGCAATCTGCCATGCCTATGAGGTCACCGTTCGGTACCTTGCTTAGTTTTTTTGTTTGTTATTAGTTAAAACTTTGTTAAATTTTGTCCGTTTTGGTTCAAATATTTGGAAATTTAGCAAATATCGTTCATTTTTTAAGGTGTATGTTTAAACTAGCGCTGGACATTTGGTGCATAGAGTTGGATGGCTGGCTCCCCTAATGCTTTCCCCGGACAAGTCCGGACGTGTCCGCAGACATTCGATGAAGGAAAAAGTCCAAAACAAAGAAAAAGTCCAAAACAAACCTTGAATTTATAAGCGAAAGCTAAATCAAACCCCAAACTCTCAATCCCTGAAATCAGCACACCAAACTTTCTGATTCCGGTTTATTTTGAACCTTGAGAGGATTTAGCCGGTATACGCTGAATTGGGCCGGCCCATTGGCACAGTATCTCACACTGGTCTGGTTTTCTTTGGTTTTTTCCTTCTTTATATTTTGTTTTTTCACTGGTTTTATCTGGTTTTTCTTTCTTTGTTATATTTTTTGTTTCTTTAGTTTCTTTCTTAATTTTCTTGATTTTTCCTTTTCCTTTTGTTTTGTTTCTTTACCGGTAACCGGTTTTCTTTTTTACTCATTTCTAATTATTCTTAGTATCCAATGTAAATTTTTAGCACAAATAATTTTTATACACTTTCAACATATTTCAAATAAATTATTTACATTTTTAAATGCATGTTTAAAAAAAATGAATACACGGTCATATTTTTCCAAATACACGTTTTACATTTCTTAACGACAATAAACATTTTATTAAACTACACGAACATTTTTACATTGTTAAACATTTTTAAAATTGAATAAACTTTTTTCAAACACATGTCACGTATATTCTTATAAGGGTATGACACATGTTTTTACATCACACAAACTTTTTTTATATTGCATATACTTTGTTCTGAATATGTCACAAGCACATTTTTTTAAACTCGTGAACATTTTTGAAATGTTACATTTTTTGAATTGACGAAACATTTGTTTGAATCACGCGAATATTATTTACATTGTACATACTTTTTTTTGTAATGCCACGTACATTTTTGAGTGGCTGGATTTGCTACTGGCGGCCAGTGGCAGAGCTACACTCTAAAACCTGATTCATATTTGGAGACTACTCCGGAATGGACTAGCGGTAGCAGATGAATTATTGTGGAGGAAAATAAAACCGGGAGTGTACTGTATTGCATGTGGCCGCGACGAGACACTGGTCCATCGTTTTTGGCTGTGTCCATACTCGGTTCAGTTTTTGGCTGCGACATTTCTTTACGCATATGTTCAGGTTTCAAATTTTTGAAAAATGTAAAATAATTTTTTAAAATCATAAACCATTTCATAGCATGTGAAAAGCTGTTGTAACTCTGAATAGTTTTTGACAAATGTGATTTTTTTTGAATCACGGACAGTTTAAAAAAATGTGAATAGAATTTCAAAATTCCAAACATGTTTTAAAAAACACAAAAGGAAACTGAAGTTTTGTCAAAATAGAAAGCAGGAACATTTTTTTAACTTCTGAACAATTTTAGAAATGTGCGAACATTTATTAGATTTCACGAATTCCTGTTGTGGTATAGTGGGCCGGCCCAAATTCTCGTCCGTCAGAGTAGCAGGTTATCCCGGTCAGGATTGTAGTATTCCCAGTGTGCCAAACAGGTCTAGGGTTTAAAATAGACCGGGATTACAAGTTCAGAGTGCCAATTTCCGGGATTCAAATTTCAGGGTTTGATTTAGCTTTCACCTACAACTTCAAGGTTTGTTTTGGACTTTTTCCTTTGATGAACCGCGTTGGAGTTGCCCTTAGGTTCTATCTAGAACTTTACTTCTAAATTTAAGCACCAAAATGAAAATCGAGTTACTTTTTTCACTAAACTAAGATTAGTATAGGTCTGATTCACAATTCATTTATCATGTAGTATGAAATCCTTGAACTGCAACGGAAATCAGGAAATTTACAATCATGCATATATATCGCACTATATGTTTTATATTTTTTAAAGGAAGAAAATGATTATTTTGGACATAGTGCTGTTATGATCATTATGTTTATCTTCTGATTGCTAATTCTTTTGTACTGTGAATTTTAAGGCCACCAAAAATTGCTATGTAGCATATTTTCCATGGTGGCTAGTTATAGCTGGGAGGCAGACCTCGCTGCAGCGGCGTGAGATTTTCTGTAAATTCTTTCCTACTACAAACATACCTATACAGTTTTGAATGTGCTTTTGTGCCTGATGATATTCACTATCCACTCGTCCTGTTAGGCATGAGGCTCAATAACATGTCATAATTTTAGTACCGACAAATATAATCTTATGCCTCTTCAACTGGCAATTGATTTAGTTCTCTGGGTTGAATTGCTATTTTGCCATTTATTTGTGCAGCCTGCTGTTTACATTTATCTTCATTCCCTTCTTACTCAATGTTATATAGTTTTCAGTTTTCTAGTTTGAGGTGAACTGTCATAATTATCTGTATGCAGGTCAAGAAAGAAATGACCCTTGTTTAAATTTGTCAGTGCTTACATATATCTAATTTTCTAGGCATGTGTATTAAGCTTCTTTCGATGTCTTGTCTTCTGGCCATGTGTCTTCTACCAACTTTTGTAGAATTTAAGTTTCCTTTTTCTGATGGCAGGCTGCCAAGGTGGAATTGGACGAGGAGGAATGTTAAGCAGTGGCCTTAGTGGTGGGGGTGGGCATGGTGGTAAAGGCGGGGATGGTTTTTACAGCGGCAAGCATTCAGGTGGCGGAGCTGCATATGGTAGTGCTGATTTGCCTTGTGAACTTGGCAGTGGCAGTGGTAATGTCAGTACAACATCTTCAACAGCTGGTGGTGGTATAATAGGTAACAATGATGGTGTACATGGACCATGACCATCCTCTATCAAGTCATGATATTCTTAATAGCACTGGCCTTTACTGCCTTTTCATTTCCACATTCAGTGATGGGTTCTTTGGAGCAATCTCTGCCTATTCTCTCTCTCTCTGGTTCAGTGGAAGCCAACGGTGGCAGTTTCACTGGTGTGGCGACTCATGCTGCAAATGGAGAACCTGGTGGTGGTTCTGGGGGCACAATTCTTCTATTTGTGCGGACTTTATCCTTAGAGAACAACTCTGTACTTTCTAGTGTTGGTGGGGTTGGAAGCAATGGTAGTGGTGGAGGTGGAGGCGGTCGCATTCACTTCCACTGGTCCGACATTCCCACTGGAGATGACTATGTTCCTTTTGCAACTGTCAAAGGATCAATACTTGCGAGGTGCGTCCTGAAAATCTGATGCTTTCTCTGTTGGCCTTTTCCCTGTCGTTCAACCTGCTATTTTATTCAGGAAGTAAGGTTGTCTTTTTTTTTAGCTTTTTATTTGTATTATAAGTTTTTTAAGGCTATTCCGTGTTGCACTGGTGTTTCAGAATAATATATGTAGCTTTGCAGTTCCTTAATTTGAATCTTGGAGCAGTTTAAAGGATTTTGGGTGGCTTTGTCTTGTCTAAAGCCAGTTTTTGTATACCTTGTTTTTTATTCAAAACTTATTTCCTACTGGTGTTAAGTTGCTTCTTGTCTCTTTATTCTCTCATTTTAAATGAAAGGGGTGCTGGCAGGGCCCCTCCAGCTCTGACGTGACTACTCTCTGTTAGTCCTGTATAGCAGCTCCCCCCCCCCCCCCCCCCCCCCCCCCCCCCCCCCCCCCCCCCCCCCCCCCCCCCCCCCCCCAGCCAATTCTTCCCCTCCCTTGTACAGTCCCCTCTCCTGTAAGTACATCTGTTTTCAGTAAAATTTACTGTCGGGGCTCCGTTAAAAAAAATCCCTTTCTTCATGTTCCCTCTGCCGTGTCAGGGTTCTATGATTTTTACTGCCATCTTATTTGTTGTCGAACAACTGAAGATGTCTTAATGCACAGAACATTGGTAAACCTGTAGGCTGACTCTGTGTTGTTATTACAGAGGAGGAATTGTCGAAGGCCGAGGTTTTCCTGGTGAGAATGGCACAGTTACAGCAAAAGATTGCCCGAAAGGTCTTTATGGTACATTTTGCAAGGTAAACGAGAAGCACGTTTCATTCACTCCTTTGTGCCGTTATTTATTATGTTATGAGCAGAAGGTCAGTTGCCCATTATTTTTTTCTTCTTCTGTCTATTACGGTTTCTTGAGGCACATAATACCTTTTTTATTGGCACCATTTGGTGCATTGCTATTTTCGAATATTGAATATTGGTGCGCTTACCATGTTTCAGTGTTTGAGACAGATAGGATAAATGTACCGAGATAGCAGCGTGCCATTGTCATACCTATTATCATTTTAGCTCAGTTAACTAATGTAACTAAATTTACTAATTAACATTGTTGCAATAATTTCTACGGCGAAATGCAGGAGTGTCCTGTAGGAACATACAAGAACATTACCGGGTCTTCTAAGTCCTTGTGTTCTCCATGCCCTGCATATGAGCTCCCTCATCGGGCTATATACATGCATATCCGAGGTAACTCTTACTGTATTTATTGCTGTATGAGAAATATGTATCTTCAGTACAGGTCAAATGAATTCAATAGCCAGTGTATCATACATGTATTTTATACAAAAATACATACCTTGTGGGATCTTTTTTTTTATGATGTGGTGTTATTTATAAATTCATATACCTAATGGTCTTGTTTGCAAAAGAACCTGTGGGTAGATGCCAGAGCTTTGTGTGTGGCTCAACCACTGAGCCATTTGCTTTTAGCTCATTGTGTTATGTTCAAGAAACTGGATTACAAGTTTTTTTTGTGTTCTTTTGTTACACTTCTATTTTTTATAGTTTCAGAACATTTGTGTTCACAATCAATAGTTCTGTTAGATTAACCTTGATTTTCTAATCTTAAATAACATTTTTCACAGGAGGTGTCGCTGAAACCCCATGCCCGTACAAATGTGTGTCAGATAGATATCGTATGCCTCACTGTTTTACTGCTCTTGAAGAGCTAATATACACTTTTGGTGGACCTTGGTTCTTTGGCTTGCTTCTTTCAGGCCTTCTTGTTTTATTGGCTCTTGTTTTGAGTATTGCTCGGATGAAGTTTGTTGGTACTGATGAGTTTCCTGGACCAGCACCAACTCAACATGGCTCCCAAATTGATCACTCTTTTCCCTTCCTAGAATCACTGAATGAGGTAGTGGAATACATTCTGTTGCCATGGCTCAGTGCATTAAGCTGTTGCATGATCATGCTGGGTGGTGTTTGAAATTTCTGCTAATGTGATAGGTACTGGAAACAAATAGGGCCGAAGAATCTCACTGCCATGTGCACAGGATGTTTTTCATGGGCCCAAATACCTTCAGTGAACCTTGGCATCTCCCGCACACGCCACCTGAACAGATTACAGATATTGTGTATGCCCGTGGTCAAGATTACATTTGCACAAATTCCCTTAAGTCATTTAGCTGTCTTGTTATAAATTTTCCCAATATTCATGTTTTTTTTCATGAATTTTACGTAGCCCTTTGTCTTATAGAAATATATAACTGAGTATTGACTGCTGTTGTGCTGTTTGTCTTCTGTTGTCAGATACGAGGATGCGTTTAACAAGTTTGTCGATGAGATCAATGCTCTGGCAGCTTATCAGTGGTGGGAGGGATCGATTTGTAGTATTCTGTGTATACTTTCCTACCCCTTGGCATGGTCCTGGCAACAGTGGCGCCGAAGAAAAAAGTTACAACGACTACGTGAGTTTGTTCGATCTGAATATGATCATTCGTGCTTACGGTCGTGCCGTTCACGTGCCCTTTACGAAGGACTGAAGGTATTGTGTTTTCCAATACCAATTTTTTCATAGAAAATTGCAGTTTGTTATGAATTGAATTTTTTTCTTGAAATTAGGCTGTTTGGTATCACTTTTTCATACGAAACCAATGTCTAAGTGTTATCTACTTGATTTAAGTGAATTATCCAATATTTTGAGTCCACAGATGCATAGTACTCCCACCCACCACAGAATAACTAGAAATATCCAGGGCATCCAAACAGATAAAAGGAATGTGGTGTTTGATTTATAAGTGTGGCCATGTTGACTGTGCATTATTGGCTGCTATAGCAGTACACATCGTAGGTTGCACCTTGCCACCTACAATTCCAGTTGTTATATAACTAGCAGTCTGATATTATGGATTGAGGGTGGTCTCTTTTTTCCGATTTATAGGTAGCTGCCACTCCAGATTTAATGCTGGGTTATTTGGATTTTTACCTTGGTGGGGATGAGAAAAGGCCCGATCTGCCCACTTGTCTTCATCAAAGATTTCCAATGTCCTTGATTTTTGGCGGTGATGGAAGTTACATGGCTCCATTTTCACTTCACAGTGATAGTGTAGTCACAAGTCTTATAAGCCAGGTTGATTCTGAAACATTTCCTTCTGTGCCGAATCACTGAAATAACGTTTTATTCAGTTCCTGATAAATATCTTTTGTAGGTTGTACCATCATCAATATGGCACCGTCTTGTTGCTGGACTGAATGCCCAGCTGCGTTTGGTTCGTCATGGAAATTTGAAAGTAACCTTTCTTCCTATGCTCAAATGGCTTGAAACTCATGCAAATCCTGCCTTAGACACATACCATGTACGTGTTGACCTTGCATGGTTCCAAGCTACAGCATTAGGATACTGTCAATACGGTCTTGTTATTCATGCTGTGGAGGGAGAAGCCGTGGCTGCTGAACTTCAAAGTGGCTCTAGAATAATATTTGATCAACATTCATTGTGAGTTATCTGTTACTAGCTCCAGTTATTCTTCATTTTCTTCTCTTATCACAATTTAACTAATGATCCTATGTCGAGCAGAAACCAGAATGAAGATGCTGACTCTCAACTAGGCCACTCAAGGAGCAATGATGCTTATATGTGTAAAAGAATAACCGGTGGAATTCTCAATGTTGACAACTTGATGACGCTCAAAGACAGGAGTGATTTGTTTCATCCCCTGTCTCTTATCTTGCATAATACTAAACCGGTTGGACATCAGGTGACTTGTTTTGCAGAGACTGACCATTATTTCAACCCCTAGTGTGGTTACGAAGAGATTCAGAGTATCTTACACTTGTCATGGGTATTTTGCTTTCTTAACTGCAGGATCTTGTTGGTCTGGTCATCTCAATATTGCTTCTTGCAGATTTTAGCTTAGTGTTGCTTACGTCTCTCCAGCTATATTCTTACTCTATGGTCGACATTTTGTTAGTCTTGTTTGTTCTTCCTCTTGGAATACTGGCACCATTTCCAGCTGGGATAAATGCTCTCTTTAGTCATGGCCCACGTCGCTCAGCAGGCCTTGCTCGTGTGTATGCGTTGTGGAACATTACATCTCTGGTTAATGTTGTAAGTACCCTTCTTTGCCTGTATATATATTTTGCTATTACTAGTTCATTTCGAATGTTGTATATTTTGGGGACTATAATCAGGGTTAAAATTATCACTGTTTTCTGGAGGGGTTTTTCATTGGTTTATTGTGTTTGATATTATCATAAAGTTTTTGCACATGCACATATTCACACACATTCACAAACAAAACAGAGCACATGCACATATAATATTACTTATCCGTATTTATCGAGCTGTAAAACTAGGCAATTATGTTCAGTGGTTTGTCTGGATGTCATGCAGAATCAGATTCATGTCATTTGAATATTTGCTCGTTACAACAGTAATATATTGTCAGTGTTTGAGTTTGTTGCACCTTTCACAGACAAGCATGCCTACTGATTTTACGACTATACAATCATTATCATATTCTACTCTGGCTGAATACTAGCAAGTTCAGCTATACCTATCATTATCATGTTTTTGTGCTTGCTATTCCAATACCAGTTTCAATGTTTTTTAAGCTCTTTGTAACCTATTTGCATTTGACTTAGGTCGTGGCCTTTGTATGTGGACTTGTGCATTATAAGTCATCAACAAAAAGACATCCAAGCATGCAGCCATGGAATTTGGGCGGGTAAGCATCTTTGCCCGCTCTGTGAAGAAGGGTTACATGAGCATTAAATGCAATTGGTCGGCCATATCTTATACTCCCTCTGTTCGGAAATAACTGATGTGGTTTTAGTTCATTGAACTAAAACCACATCAGTTATTTCCGAACGGAGGGAGTATTTAGGAACGGAGGAACTACCTCCGTTCATAAATGTAAGACATTTTTGCAGTTCAATTAGGAACAGAGGGTGTAGCACCTAACAACTCGGAGTTCAAATCTTTTCAGGGATGAAACTAGCTGGTGGTTATTCCCAACTGGACTCGTGTTGTGTAAATTGATCCAAGCAAGGCTTGTTGATTGGCACGTCTCCATCTTAGAGATCCAGGATCGTGCGGTATACAGCAACGACCCAACTATATTCTGGCAGTGATGGCATTCGGATCACCGAAGTGGTCATGGGAGCTTTTTGCAACTCAAGTTTTTGGGAGTTGATAAAACGAAGGCTAGAAAGCTAGCCCATTCTTTGTCGGCCAGATAGAGGAAGCAAGCACAAAGTAGAATTCCTACATATGCATGCTTATAGTTTGCTGTTAGTCTTGCGCAGCCATAACATTTTCCTTGTAGATAAGAAGGTTTAACACATCCATTCATTATAGGATTTAGACACCATAGGCTTACAACTTTACCAGAGCTAATCACCGACATATACAGATAGCGGGGTGGGTGAGTGCAAATGATCAAATATGAAATTACCCTGCTCGTGGTCCAGTTTGATGAACACAACAAATTACCATTTTTGGCATTTTTGTTTGATCTAGTGGGCTGATGCATCATGCCCGCCGTTAGTTGCTGGGGTGATCTAGTGGGCTGATGCATCATGCTCAATGTTGGCTTGATAAGCTAGAAGTTTCCATCTGAAGCATTGTGTTATGTAACGAATGCATTCCTATTTTTAGTACTTTCTACGGTTCATATTACTTGTCTTAGATTTGTCTAGATAAATCCAAGACAAGTAATATGGATCGGAGGGAGTACAAAGGTCTATTATCAATTGCATCTGATCTTTATGTTTCCCCCCCTTTGGGGGAGTATATGTTTGAAACTATGAATCTAGATGTTTCTACACTCATCACAAATGGCATTTTGGTCATACGGTCTCAAATAAGAAATAATATCACATGAAAACCAACATTCAAAGAAAGATATTGTCGATTGCATCTGGTTTTCATGTTTATTAACCTTTCAGAAGTATATGATCAAGGTTTTGAAACTATGAATCGAGATGTTTCTACACTCCTCACAAATGGCATTTTGGTCACACGGTCTCAAATAAGGGGGAGTATCACATGAAAACCAACATTCCAAGAAAAATTCATCAAAGAAAAACTGAAAATACATGAAATGTTAAGAGGGGCAAGTTTTATTGTCATGTGAAATTCCAAGTTGAAAGTTATGGAAAACAAATTAACTATGAATAGTGATGTTTCTGTTTAACACTATTCAGGATTTTGTCTTTCCATATCTCGCATCCTGTGATATGTTTGAGCTTGAATTTTCTCATGGCAATTAAATGTCACCATCTTAGGGCATTTCTAACCGATCCTTTGAAACTTAAGGGAGTAAATGGCGGAGTAAAGTTAGTGGAGTACAATTTTACTCCACTAACGGTGGCCGCACCTAGCCGATCCTCTAAAAGTTAGTGGAGTAAACATAAAATTGTCTTGATTTTGTGTCCTAGCCACACCAATTTCAAACACTACATAATACATATCTTAAAATCATTTAAATGAAAGCATGGATAGCAATAATCGTCATAACATAAAGTTTCATCATCGCGTTTTTCAAATTTAAACATGCGAAGTTCACCCAAAAAAACATCACTTCAAAGTTCAAACATAATGTTTGATTCAAAATCACCACAAACATAGCATATGTATATGTTGTGGATCCAGCCAATCATTGGCATGTGCACCACCACACTCTTGGCCACCACCATTCAAACAAGGTCATTCGCAAAGAAATCAACGTTGCCACCCTCTCAGCCACCATCACCCTCACCACCACCCTCTCGGCCACCATCACCATCACCACCACGACCATCACCACCATCGCCATGAGCACCATCACCACCCCCTCGGCCACCAATCCCTCGGCCACCACCAACATTCCGAAGAGAGGCCGAGATTTCTCCATGAGTGAGCCCCCAATACTCTCTTGCGGTTTCATCCATTGTGTTTGGATTCATGAACATGATATGCTCAACCCTGACCTCTTGGGAGTGGTCTTCGCAATTCTTTGGATCCACTTCTCATTCTTGCATAGCTCTTTGTAGCAATGATGCAAAGTGAAGGGCTTGTGGCTGAACTTGGTGTTTCGATGCTTGAATAGCTCTTGGATGTAGGGGGCATACTACGCCACTTGCACACCACTCAGTGGAGCATGGTTCACTTGGTCGATGCAACCAGAAGACCGGTTGCATTGATCATGGATGGTGCTCCAACGATGCCCAAGCGAACCTTGTGTACAGCTTGATCGCACGTTCACGGAGGAGTTGTAGAAGTCGGTGATCCTCTCCCAAAACATGGTCTTGGTTTGATCCGTTCCGATTGTTGCATCCATGGAGATGGCACACGAAGCATCGCAAAGTGCAAGGTCCTCCTTTTGGTTGTAGTTTTGGGTGAGGGCCCTTGCGGCCTTGATGCTTGATTCAGTTACCTCCACCACCTCCTCCTCGGCCTCCTCCGTGTCTTGGGTGGCCGAATGATTGAAAAACGACTCACCATAGTTGAAATCATCAAGGCCAACGGTGCCGAGGACTCCAACCATGCAAGGAATTCGGTCGTGGTCATCTCCGCTCTACAATGTCAAAGCAAGCACTACAGACCCTCACTACCGATCACGAACAATCACTATCGAATTCCAACGGGACACGAGTTTTTTACCTTGTTAGCATTTCATCAAGCACTTGGCAGCCGTGTTTTTTGTTGTCGGCCGCGACCGCTTCTCGAGTCGGAGCATTCGCCGTAGGGGTAGCCAGAGTTGCCGCACGAGGTGTAAGCCTTGCATGAGTCGACGCCACGGTCTTCTTGTCTTCTTCTTGGCAGCCGCCTCGGCGAGCATCGCCGCCGCCGCCATCGGCTTTCGAGACTGTTTGCCTCCGGTGGGTGTGGCGGGAAGGCGGCCTGCCCTTGCCGAAGACGCAGTGGCCACGCTGAACACCATTCGCGCGGTTGGAGCCGAAGCTTGGACGCAGTGGTTCTTTGTCATCCCCAAGCTTTTTTTCACCACCGGCGGCGGCGCGTGGGTGGATTTCGGTGGCGATTCGCCGGCACCGGCAGCTGGCGGGGTGAGCTGGGGGTGTTGGCTATGCATTCTGGCCGGCTCGGAGGTCATTGGTGGCGGCGGCGAGGGCGGGAGGCAATACGACGTGGGAGGGAGAGAGTCAGTTTTACTCGGTCGCCCAAAGTTGAAGTAAATTTAGTTTTTTTTGAGGAATAGGGAGTTGGAGTAATTTTTTTTACTCCGTTAACTATTTTAGGGGATCGGCTAGGTCCGCCATAAGGGAGTAGACCGAAAATTTTACTCCTGTATGGCCTTCTAGGGGGATCGGTTAGAAATGCCCTTAGCATCCCGCATTTTTTATTGAAACTTCAAAACATCATTTCGGCATGGTTTCCACCGGATATTGGTTTCCATGTGATATTCTCGCTTTGATTCACACCCCCTCACACTGATTTATCTTATTTTATTTTCATCCAAACTATTTATAATTTTATTTATTTGCAATCGTTTCCATTTGATTTATTTCCAATTTTATTTGCCCGACATCTCAATTCCCTTCAATTCACACCCCCTCTGATTTATTTTAAATTTTCTTTGCATGACATCACATATTCTTTCTTTAGTAATATGGAAACTAATCACTTTTCGTATGTCTAGAATCTAAGTATATCGATCGGAGTAAAATTTCTTTTGAAACTCCATAACTCTTAACACATCACATCGGAAATAAACTATTAGAAGCAGGTTTACTGAAAATAAACTACCGAAGGAAAACACTGAGATAAAAACTAACCAGCTATTATGAGATGTTCATTAGAGCTAAAGACAACTAAGTAGCTATAGATGAAAATCAGACGAACAAACAAATAGACTATCTTAAGCATAACGGGAGATAACATGAAGTAAAGCATGATCTAAACACAGATAGAATTTTCCTATTATTTCTATAAAATCTAGTACAAATGAATCTTAAGAAAAAAATCCACTAGAGTGTCATCCTATGAATCAAACAACCCATGTAGAAAAAATTCCTTAGGATTTAAATCCTCCTTCCGGAAAAAGCTTTCTCCCCGCTTTATATATAAAGCAACAAATCAAAGTACACGGCCGAATAATACAAGGTGAAGAGGTAACCCTCTTACAAAGCAGATTCTAAGATAACCGAATCACGTAGAACGCAAGCGGCTATGCTACCGAAAGAGAACATAGGAAGAGCTGAAACAACCCCACACAACGCCCTAACAAACCAAAACTCCACGACAACGCCCCCAAGAGGGATAATGGCGCTAAGCGTCGCCGCTGCTAAGTCCAAAACGGACAAGGATCTTCATCCGAAACCCTGACATAGAGAGGAGAACCACGACAATGGCTTTAAGAAGAGTGGCACCTGCGAGCGTCGTCGTGTCAATGGCAAAGCGTGGAGCTTTCTCTTGGAGGCTCACCCATGTCAACCTCAGGCCTCCAAGACACGCGCGATGAGTTCAGAACCCCATGGGCGGATCTGGGCAATGCCACTGCCAATGATAGAGACACGCTCGAGCTACCAGCCGCTACCCCTCTTGCTGCCACACGAGCAAGAAGGGGAGCCTCCACCACCGCCATGGCGCCCGCTGGAGAGCCAACCATGCGGACCGCATTCCTGGGCCGCCACCCCGGCATCCATGTCTAAGACACCACCAACTGCCCACATCATGGAGTACCAACCATGGTAGAAAGAGTCGAAGGCGCCTCCTTCCACTCCTAGCCCGACATCAGCCACGAAGTTTGGGTCGACGCCTCCGCTAGGAGGCGCCCACACCCGTATTCCCAACCAGTCCCAGTGGACTGGGGGGGGGGGGGGGGCGGGGGGGGGGGGGGGGGGGGGGGGGGGGGCACACAACCCCGTGACTGCCGACAGCCACCGCTAAGTAAGCTCGCACGACGCCATGCCCGTGGCCTCCAAAATTCTAATCCTTTGAATAAAAAACACCGAATGCCTTGATCTTGATTCAAATATATCTACAAGATAAACAATGGTTAAGAATTTGAAAAATGTGAAACGATAGATTTTGTTGAACGGGTCTCAAATTGGACATCAATCTTAACATATATGTTTTTGGGGACAAAAATTCAATGCATAGCTAAATGATGGGTGACACTGATGGAACTTTGTTCGATGAAGTCACTCCTAAAATTTAAGATGCTTAGAGCATCTCCAATAGCTAGCCTAAAAATGAGGTGAATACCAAAAAACTAAAATTTGGGCTTTTTCTTTGCCAAAAAACAGCTCCAACAACTAATCTAAATCTTTACGGATTACTATTTGTTTGGCCATTACCTATATTTTTCTACCCAATTGCAAAATATAGGCTTCCACCAACCCAAAGCCTAAAGCCAAATCATAGTCATGGGAACGCCAACTACCGCCCCTTGAAGTTTCTCCGCTGCCGGGATGCCTCACCCCGGTCCCTGCCCAATTCCAGCCGCTGGATGCCATCGCCGTCCCGAGCCCCCATGAGCCCCGCCGCTCATTACTGCCACTTGGGACATCTGTCACGGCCGCTGCCGAAGCTTGGGTCACCGCTGCCCTATTCCGCTGATTATGGCTGTTCCCTGTGCTGCCACCCAAAGATGAGTGCCATGATCATATTGATCAACATGGAGAAAAACAAGCGGCCGAAGCATGGCAATTAAGTAATATTTGTGTTTTATTTGTTTACAATTTATTTGACACGAGTTTCATATTATTTAGAGCATTGCGTACAATTTTTTTGATAGAAGTAGGAGCTGAAATTTAGGTATCCAGTTTTTAGTCATGCTATAAAAGTAGACAATTTTTTGCCCACTTAAAACATTCTCTCTCTCTCTCCATTATTTTTAGATATCTAGTTTTTAATCTAACTGTTCGAGATGTTCTTAGAACATGAACTATTCTAAAACCACGGCTCGTGATGCTCAACGAACATGACACGCCTTGTTGGCAGCTCATGAGCAACCACTTAGGGCATCATCAAAATGGACACCTTCAAATGTATGTGAACATGGTAGGGCGTGTCTGTCGACATACGACTAGATGGAGGTCATCCAATTATGTCATTTATATTCTTCCCTATTTATTTGGTCTCTAATGATTGTCAAATTTTCTAAATTAATAGCAATTTGATCGTACATTTTGCAAACAAATGCATCTAATAGCAAAAGCACCGTATGTTCAATAAATTTTATAGTTGCAAGCAGCTCCGTATGAACGAAGACCCATCAAACCAAATGAACGGATGTCCCTACTAGATGCCTCTATTTTTGGCCTCTCACCACCCTTATTTTTTCGCAAAGTTGTTTACTTGCTATCACACAAGTCATGAACAAACTTCACCGCATCAGGATATAAATCGTCTACCTTAACGTATAAGACATTTTTTTCCTCACACTCTTTCCTTGATTGCAAGCTTCCTCTACTTTAGCTCAATCTTCTTCTTTTGAATTTCCATGAACAATCTAAACAACTCCGCCTTCTTTTCATCTTTGATCTCATTGTGCTTGGCACATGCCTCTCCCTTTTTGAACATGTTGTTCTTAAACTTCTCTGTTATCTTGGTTGCCACCCCTTCTTGCATATCCTTTCGTTCTCCCACCCGCCTACACCTCCTTCAACCTAGCCACATGGATGGCCGGTGCAAGCCCTCCTCCAACTCCACCGCCTACCTTCATTACTTGCTTTGGCGTTGTCGGTTTTGACAGAATTGACAATGTTGCGCATTCAAATTTTCCCAACAGTGCATCATCATGAATGGCTTGGCTCGGCCTTGTGGCACAACATGGCAACACGGCCGGGGTAGGAAAGTAAATAATGACATGTTTAATAAGTTGCAACATAGAGAAAATTAATCAAATGACCAACATATGCAACAACATGATGCAAAAACTTATAAGCTAAGGAGTGATGCGTCACTTGGCCACCGCTTTTCCATTCGTGCATACACACCACAATACTTGTTGATGGCCTTTTGAATGGTGTACCATCAGTGGCTTAGCGATCGGATTATATTATGGATCATTTCCCTGTTATAGGGCTCATATTGTTTTTGCTCATGAAACCAATCATGCACACCTTGCCAAATTGCTCACTACTACAGGAATGCCTACCAGTGGCGGGCGCCAAAAGCCCAGCAATGGCAGGCCAGGCTCTCAGGGCCGCCTGCCATTGACCTCCCTCCACTGCCAACACGACATCAGTAGCAGGCATGGCAGGCGCCCGCCTGCCAGTTGTAGTAGTATAACAATGGTGGGCGTTGGTGAAGGAAATATGCCCTAGAGGCAATAATAAAGTTGTTATTTATATTTCCTAATATCATGATAAATGTTTATTATTCATGCTAGAATTGTATTAACCGGAAATTTAGTACATGTGTGAATACATAGACAAAACAGAGTGTCCCTACTATGTATCTACTTGACTAGCTCGTTAATCAAAGATGGTTAAGTTTCCTAACCATAGACATCTGTTGTCATTTGATAAATGGGATCACATCATTAGATAATGATGTGATGGACAAGACCCATCCGTTAGCTTAGCATAATGATTGTTAAGTTTTATTGCTATTACTTTCTTCATGACTTATACATATTCCTCTAACTATGAGATTATGCAACTCCCGAATACCGGAGGAACACCTTGTGTGCTATCAAACATCACAACGTAACTGGGTGATTATAAAGATGCTCTACAGGTGTCTCCGAAGGTGTTTGTTGGGTTGACATAGATCAAGATTAGGATTTGTCACTCCCAGTATCGGAGAGGTATCTCTGGGCCCTCTCGGTAATGCACATCACTATAAGTCTTGCAAGCAATGTGACTAATGAGTTAGTTGCAGGATGATGTATCACAGAACGATTAAAGAGACTTACCGGTAATGAGATTGAACTAGGTATGATGATACCGTCGATCGAATCTCGGGCAAGTAACATATCGATGACAAAGGGAATAACGTATGTTGTTATTGTGGTTTGACTGATAAAGATCTTTGTCGGTGTCAAAACCGGCGGATCTCGGGTAGGGGGTCCCGAACTGTGCGTCTAAGGCGGATGGTAACAGGAGGCAGGGAACACAATGTTTTACCCAGGTTCGAGCCCTCTTGATGGAGGTAAAACCCTACGTCCTGCTTGATTAATATTGATGATATGGGTAGTACAAGAGTAGATCTACCACGAGATCAGAAAGGCTAAACCCTAGAAGCTAGCTTATAGTATGATTGTATGTTGTCCTACGGACTAAAACCCTCCGGTTTATATAGACACCGGAGAGGTTAGGGTTACACAAGGTCGGTTACAAAGAAGGAGATACACATATCCGTATTGCCTAGCTTGCCTTCCACGCCAAGTAGAGTCCCATCCGGACACGAGATGAAGTCTTCAATCCTGTATCTTCATAGTCTAACAGTCCGGCCAATGGAGATAGTCCGGCTATCCGGAGACCCCCTAATCTAGGACTCCCACAGTAGCCCCTGAACCAGGCTTTCAATGACGATGAGTCCGGCGCGCAGTATTGTCTTCGGCATTGCAAGGCGGGTTCCTCCTCCGAATATACCACGGAAGAATTTGAACATAAGGATAGTGTCCGACCCTGCAAAATAAGTTCCACATACCACCGTAGAGAGAATAATATTTCCATAAATCCAATTTGCTGACTTGTTTTGGCAACGACATTATGTCACGGCCCGATGATTATTCAAACCGTTTCCTTTAACTAGCCCCGCACATAACGCGAGGCAGTTTTTTGACACGTCTTGTCAAAGCAGAGATCGTGTCCCCTTATCACGGGATTCTCATCAATACAGGTGTGGGTAACCCAACCGTGCCATCGATTACGACGCTTGGGGAAAAGCGAGTTTTATGAGGCTAGTGGGGACACATAGTTTCGTCCGCCCATATAAAGGGGTAAGGATTTGCATTTTCATCCATGCCTTCTTCCTCCTTTGCTCATCCACCTTTGCACACTTGAGCTCCAGCGCCCAAGTTCGCATTTCCCACCTCGACCTTCTCCAACCCTGTCCGGAGCGGGAGGCAGGTGGATGGTCTCCTCCGTCACGGAGGGACACGTCAAGAAGCTGAGGAGAGCCGGATACTTGCCCGACGACATCGCGCACCGGCTCCCAGAGGAGGGGCAGCTCATCCCCACCCCCAGGCCCCATGAGAGAGTAGTGTTCCTCACCCATTTCCTCCGCGGACTGGGATTTCCTCTCCACCCATTTGTCCGGGGGCTCATGTTCTACTACGGCCTGGATTTCCACGACCTGGCCCCGAACTTCATCCTCAACATCTCGGCGTTTATCATCGTGTGCGAGGCTTTCCTCCGCATCAAGCCCCACTTTGGCTTATGGATGAAGACTTTTAATGTCAAGCCGAAGGTAGTGAGCGGCCGCCAGGCGGAGTGCGGAGGCGCCATGGTGGACAAGATGCCCAACGTCACATGGCTCGAGGGCTCCTTCGTGGAGACCATAAAGGGGTGGCAATCGGGGTGGTTCTACATCACCGAGCCGCGTGACCCTACATGGGCAGCGGCACCCGAGTTCCGATCTGGCTTCCCCACACGGCTTACCTCCTGGCAAGAGAAGGGCCTGTCCTGGGGTAGTTCGGGAGAGCTGACGGGACTCCAAACATGTATTCAAAACATGGTGAACAAGAAGCTCAAACTGGTCAACATAGTCCAGGTCATGCTCCACCGCCGGATCCTCCCATGCCAGCAACGAGCCTTCAACTTGTGGGAGTTCGACCCGGCGCAGCACCGAACTCTGAACAGGCTCTTCGACACAACTCACGAAGATGCCTGGAGGGTGCTGTTCAAGAGCGCCGAGGTCCCCCCTCCCATTACTGAGGATCGCGGATTCCGCGCAAAGCGCCAAGCCAGTGCGGTAAGCTGCTTTACCTCTTACAGGATACTTATTTTTCATAGATTGACTCCATGCGGGATCTAAACTCCCGTTCCTTTGACAGGACTGGCAGGAGACGGCCGGACAAATCGACTATCCGGCTCCTTTGCCCGAAGGCCCAGCAGACGCTCTTCTGACAAAGATGCTGACTCCGGCTCCTTATACGGTGCCGGAGAAGACCAAGAAGGCCAAGGGAATCCGAAAGAGTTCCCGACACCAGGCGTCATCGGACTCACCGTCCGAGGACTCTATGACGCAATCCTCCCCTGAAGACGAGGAGGCAGAAGAAGATGCTCCCCCTCCAGACGGGGGAGACAAGAAAATGAAGGCCGCCCCAACTGGGGAGGCCGAAGGGTCCAAGAAGGGGAGGACTCTCCTTCCGGACAGCTCTACCACCGCCGTCGACGGCGAAGACGAGTGGCTGCCCAAGGCCAAGCCCCTTGGGAAGTCGTAAGGATTTGGATACCAGAGTAACTCATAGCATTTCTTTGTCGCACTACTTCACCTAACGCCGAAATATGATTATGTAGGCCGCCCCGAGCACGTATTGATGTATCATCGGACGGCTCCCTGGGCTCGTCGGATATGGATAGCGATCCAGTCCCGACCGCCACCTCCCCTCATCCTGCAGACGACGCCGAGGTGCTGTCTCACGAGGCACTGGGTCGATGGGAGACAGTCCCGGAGGCGCCTCAAGGCGGCCTCCCGGACTCCGGGAGCCGAGGGGACAAGGCCCCTGAGAGCTCCGAGTTCGGCCCTCAGCCGAACACCGCACCGGAACTTCCAGTGGTTCCGGACTCGGGCAGGCGGCCTCCTTCTAAGAGGGGCCAAACGCCTGTACCGGTGACCTCTGTCCATCCAGAGGCGCCGGACAATCCGCTGGAAGCGCTTCACAGTGCTTCCATCGACGAGGAGCACCGCACTATCATGGGTGCGGTGATCCAGAAGGTTCAGTTCGCCAAGAGCGGGTTGACTGAAGCCTGTGCCAGCCTTCTAACAGGCTTTGAGGTAAGTGTTTAAAATATAGGAAAATATTACCGCATAGACAGTAGCCCCTGATGCTCTGTTCGGTGTTCGCAAAGAAAAGCCGAACAGAGGATCAAACAATATCGCAGGAGTCTAATATGAGTATGTCAATATGCATATGCAGGCTTCGCTACTGGCGTCTGCGGCACTGACTACGTAGGTCGCCGTACTGAAGCAAGACCTTAAGGGGTCCCAGGACGAGCTCGGCCTTGCCAAGAGGCAGCTCAAGGAGAACAAAGGTAAGTAGTACCTAGTCTGTGGATATGTATAAAAAGAGTGCGATTGCAAAATGACAGGATCATCGTGAATTTGCTAGGGGCCACGACCGAAGTGGCGACCCTAAATCAAGCTGTCCGAGGCCGAAGATAAAGCGGCCAAGGAGCATTCGCAGATTTGCCCCGCAGCGTGTCGGATGCCGCACAGTTTTACCAGGCTGAGGAGGGAAGCTCAACGGAGAAGCTGTTCTGGTCTCAGTATACTGGGACCGAACACCCGATGCCTCTGAGCGACCAACTAAAGCAGCTGGTCGAGCTGCACAAGGCGGCCGAACAGGCCATGAAGGGCCTTATAGTCCGGCTGTGGCCTGGCGACGCCCTTCCGAACAGCTACTTCGGCCTGGTGAGGCGGCTTGTGGATGCTTGCCCACGGCTGGAGGTCCTCAAGCGGTCCGTCTACATCGAAGGTGCATGCCGGGCTTTCGCCCGTGTGAAGGTGCAGTGGGCCAAGCTAGATGCCGTGAAGCTGATCAAGGAAGGGCCGCCGCAGGCAAGGAGCATCGCACCGCCGAAATTTATTATGAGGGTGTCGTGAAGGGTGCCCGTCTTGTAGCGGACGAATGTTCAAAGGATGTAATATTTGAGTAAACTTGCTCGTGTGATCCTGTATGATGAAAACTTGTTTCATATGCGCTATGCAACGCTTGTGTGAATTTAAAATATTACCTTCTGTTAGGCTGTTTATCCAATCTGAGAGATGGCTAGTCCTTGGCTTCTGCCCCCATGCCACGAGTGCTGGGGTGTTCTGGATAAACCTGAGCACTCTTGTTCCCATGTTTGGGTCCTTCGAGGGAGGTGCTCAGCACAACGAACAAGGCAACCGGACTAATAATTCTTTATCACTCTCACTTAGCCATAGAATTCTATAATTTTAAATTTCGGCGAAGCCCCTGGTATTCGGAAGACCGAATTCGGGGCGCGATACACGCCTTTAAGCCGGACTGGGCTGGCCCCTCGCTCTAAGCGGCATAAGTCTTTAGGGACTCGAAAACCTCGCCAAACAGCGACCAGTCTCTCGCCTTATCATGACAGTTAGTTTTATCTTTCTCTACTGAGGTGCTTAGCCCAGCAGAACCGGGGCACAATCGCAGTAGTTCTCCTAGCGCTACCTTAGCCGATAGAGCGAAACGTAAGGTACCAAAACATAGGAGCCGGGCAAACCCAACATTTGACCAAAGACATGATTCGGAGCTGATGCATATAATGCTATAAGTTCGGGGTGCCGCACTTGTGAAAGTGTTTGGACTTTTCACACCATATTGTGGGGTACGTAAGCCCCTGGTGTATTGGCCGTACCAAAGTGTACGGTTGCAAGGTGTCATTAATGAACACATATATGTATAACAAGAATGCAATAATAGTCGTAATGTTATGCATTGTTTATTCAAAAAGGTGCGTTTAAAGCAGAATGATACAGATGGTGCGATAAGCAAATAGTAGGACTATGTCCCTTCCAAGGGCAAGCTGAGGAACAGTATTAAATCAAATATTTCGCTCATTATTGTAATCCACCTAGGAATTCCGTGGTGTGACGTAGCTTTCTGCCTTCTTGGTTGCTGCATCATGTGTTCGGCAATAGTGCTGCCGGACAGGGTTTCCAGAGATTAAGGTCCTGAAAAAGAGAAAGATAACCAAACGGGAAGCCCCTAGTGCGGTTTAAGCCGCGTCTTGGGGCGTGCCGCAGTTGTGCCCCCCTCCCCACCTATGCCCATGGTATTTTTAATGCATAATGATGTATGCGTGGCACGAGTTTCGCCATTCGGCTGGTACTGGGGTGGGGGCCGCATTGCTACGCGAGCTCAGATCGCGCCAGGCGGTCTAGTTGCCGATTGCTCCGAGCGCGCTTGAAGGTGTTCGGGTCTTGAAACGCCGAACTGGTGGATTGCCTTGAGAGGCTGCTTTGCGCTTCTACTGCGAGGGCCGCGGTGTGCTCCTCCGTTCGGAGAGAGCGCTCTGTGTTTCCATTGACTGTAATAACCCCGCAAGGTCCTGGCATCTTGAGCTTGAGGTAGGCATAATGCGGTACCGCATTGAATCTCGCAAATGCGGTTCGCCCGAGCAGTGCATGATAACCACTGCGGAACGGGACTATATCGAAGATTAACTCTTCACTTCGGAAGTTATCCGGGGATCCGAAGACCACTTCCAGTGTAATTGAGCCTGTGCAATGGGCCTCTATGCCTGGAATGACACCTTTAAAGGTCGTTTTTGTGGGTTTGATCCTTGAGGGGTCTATACCCATTTTGCGCACTGTGTCCTGATAAAGCAGGTTCAGGCTGCTGCCGCCATCCATAAGGACTCGAGTGAGGTGAAATCCGTCAATGATTGGGTCCAGAACCAGTGCGGCGAATCCGCCATGACGGATACTAGTGGGATGGTCCCTGCGATCGAAAGTGATCGGATAGGAGGACCATGGGTTGAACTTTGGGGCGACTGGCTCCAACGCATATACGTCCCTGAGCACACGCTTCCACTCCCTCTTGGGGATGTGGGTTGCGTATATCATGTTCACCGTCTGCACTTGTGAGGGAAACCTCTTCTGTCCTTCGGTGTGTGGCTGCCGGGGCTCCTCCTCGTCATCGCTATGTGGCCCCTTGTCCTTGTTTTCGGCAATTAACTTGCCAGCCTGCTTGAACACCCAGCAATCCCTGTTGGTGTGATTGGCTGGCTTTTCTGGGTGCCGTGTATTTTACACGAGCGATCGAGTATACGGTCCAAGCTGGACGGACCCAGTGTACTTTGTTTGAATGGCTTTTTCCGCTGACCGGGTTTAGAGCCTTTGAATCCGGCATTGACTGCCGTATCCTCGGTATTATTGCTATTAATGCGGCGCTTATGTTTGTTGCGACGTGACCTGCTATTGCCTTCCTTGGTATCCGAAGTACCATGGTTCTTTGATATGTTATTACTGTGAGCCAGCCAGCTGTCTTCTCCCGCATAAAAGCGGGTCATGAGTGTCGTGAGGGCTGCCATAGATTTCAGCTTTTCCTGACCAAGGTGCCGGGCTAGCCATTCGTCGCGGATGTTGTGTTTGAAAGCCGCTAGGGCCTCTTCATCCGGACAATCGACGATTTGATTTTTCTTTGTTAGGAACCGAGTCTAGAATTGCCTGGCCGATTCTTCTAGCTGCTGAATTATGTGGCTCAAGTCATCGGCATCTGGTGGCCGCACATAAGTGCCCTGAATGTTGTCGAGGAATGCGGCTTCCAGATCTTCCCAACAACTAATGGACTCTGCTGGCAAGCTGTTAAGCCAATGCCGCGCTGGTCCCTTGAGCTTTAGTGGGAGGTATTTGATGGCGTGTAAGTCATCACCGCGAGCCATGTGGATGTGGAGGAGGAAATCCTCAATCCATACCGCGGGATCTGTTGTGCCGTCGTATGATTCAATATTTACAGGTTTGAAACCTTTTGGGATTTGATGATCCATTACTTCGTCTGTGAAGCATAAGGGGTGTGCGGCACCTCTGTATTGGGCTATATCGTGACGCAGCTCGAATGGGTCTTGCCCGCTGTGTTCGGCCCGGCTGGATTTACTTTTACTGTATCTGGTGTGACATTTATCGTCTCACATGGTGGCGCGCCCTCGTGATCCGTAGATCGATCTTGCATGCTTTGCTTTGTCCTCCAATATGTCTCGCAGGTCTGGCGTATCTCCCCATGCCTTTTTATTTGAATGGCGTCGGGGTGAAGGCTGAGTTTTTGGCTAGAATGCCTCTCTATCGCGGCCACGAGGTGGCCGATCAGCCACGTCATATGCTTCTTCCTCTAGTTAGGGTAGCAACCTGCATTTTGGGTAACTCTTGGAGGGGCGCTTGAGTTTATATTCCTCGGCCGCGAGGACTTCAGTCCATCTGTCAGCTAGCAGATCTTGATCAGCTTGAAGCTGCTGCTGCTTTTTCTTAAGGCTATTTGCCGTGGCTATAAGCCGGCGTTTGAAGCGCTCTTGTTCGACGGGATCCTCTGGCACGGCGAATTCGTCATTGCCGAGGCTTGCCTCGTCTTCGGAGGGGGCATGTAATTATCATCCTCCACCTATCCATCTGCCGCTCTCTCAGGAGGGCCGACTCTTCCATCCTCCTGCTCTAAATCTTGCTGGAGGGGATTGTTGTTGTCTTCGGCACTATCCGGAGTGTTATTATCTCCTGTGCTGGTATCACCACTTTTGCTTTGGCGGGACTTAGAGCGGCGCCGCTGACGTCGGCGCTTGGGTTGCTTCTTGGAGGGGTCATCCTCCGCTATCTCGTCGCCATTGCCTTCTTTGGGTGTATCCACCATGTATATATCGTATGATGAGGTGGCTGTCTAGTGCCCTATGGGAAGTGGTTCCTCTTCGTCTCCCGCATCGTCCTCCATACCGTCGATGTCTTCGGAGTTGAAGTCGAGCATGTCGGTTAAGTCATAGACAGTGGCTACTAAGTGGGTGGTGGGTGGGCCGTGAATTTCTTCATCGTCCGTATCCCAGTTCTGCCGGACATAGTTCGGCCAGGATCCTCCAGACAAGGAGAGAGACCTTAATGAGTTCAGTATGTCACCAAAGGGCGAGTGCTGAAAAATATCCGCGGAGGTAAACTCCATGATCGGCGCCCAATCGGATTCGATAGGAACGGGCGCAGGCGGCTCGGAGTCCGTGGCCGGAGAAGGATCCGACAATTTAACACCACGGCTCTTGTGAAAGGTAAGGTCGATGTTTGGCTCGATCGCCGCTGAGGGTAAGGCCTCCATGGCGGGGTCCATTCACCCGTCCATGGATGGCGCAACTGGCTCCGAATTGAGGGTCGGAGCGGCTGCCTGTGCGATCTCTTGAACACTATCCGATGGTAGAGCTAAATCATACTCATCGTGACCGCGTGACGCACAAGGCAGAGGCTCGAATCCGTCGAGGATCAAGTCTCCACGGATATCGGCCGTGTAGTTTAAGCTTCCAAACCTGACCTGGTGGCCAGGGGCGTAACTTTCAATCTGCTCCAGATGGCCAAGAGAATTGGCCCGCAGTGCAAAGCCGCCGAACACAAAGATCTGTCCGGGGAGAAAAGTCTCACCTTGGACTGCATCACTATCGATGATAGTAGGAGCCATCAAGCCTAACGGCGACGACACAGAGGAACTCTCAATGAAAGCACCAATGTCGGTGTCAAAACTGGCGGATCTCGGGTAGGGGGTCCCGAACTGTGCGTCTAAGGCGGATGGTAACAGGAGGCAGGGAACACAATGTTTTACCCAGGTTCGGGCCCTCTTGATGGAGGTAAAACCCTATGTCCTGCTTGATTAATATTGATGATATGGGTAGTACAAGAGTAGACCTACACGAGATCAGAGAGGCTAAACCCTAGAAGCTAGCCTATGGTATGATTGTATGTTGTCCTACGGACTAAAACCCTCCGGTTTATATAGACACCGGAGAGGTGAGGGTTACACAAGGTCGGTTACAAAGGAGGAGATACACATATCCGTATTGCCTAGCTTGCCTTCCACGCCAAGTAGAGTCCCATCTGGACACGAGACGAAGTCTTCAATCCTGTATCTTCATAGTCTAACGGTCCGACCAATGGAGATAGTCCGGCTGTCCGGAGACCCCCTAATCCAGGACTCCCACAATCTTCATGGAATATGTAGGAACCAATATGAGCATCTAGGTTCCACTATTGGTTATTGACCGGAGATGTGTCTCGGTCATGTCTACATAGTTCTCAAACCCATAGGATCCGCACGCTTAACGTTCGATGACAATTTGTATTATGAGTTATGTGTTATGGTGGCCGAAGTTTGTTCGGAGTCCCGAATGAGATAACGGACATGACGAGGAGTCTCAAAATGGTCAAGAGGTAAAGATTCATATATTTGAAGGTTATATACGGACACTGGAATGGTTTTGAAGAGGTTCAGGGATTTCTAGGAGTACCGGGAGGTTACCGGAACCCCCCGGGAATGTTAATGGGCCTCATGGGCCATAGTGGAGAGGAGGAGGCAGGCCACAGGAGGTGGCGCCCCCCTAGCAGTCCGAATTGGACAAAGGGTGGGAGCGCGACCTGATGACCCACAAGTATAGGGGATCAATTGTAGCTCTTTTCGATAAGTAAGAGTGTCGAACCCAACAAGGAGCAGAAGGAAATGGCAAGTAGTTTTCAGTAAGGTATTGTCTGCAAGTGCTGAAATTGTAAGTAGCGAGTAGTTTGATAGCAAGATAATTTTGTAACGAGCAAGTAAAAATAATAGTAACAAAAGTGCATCAAGGTAGCCCAATCCTTTTGAGGCAAAGGACAGGCCAAAATGATCTCTTATGATAAGCAAATCGTTCTTGAGGGTACACGGGAATTTCATCTAGTCACTTTCATCATGTTGGTTTAATTCGTGTTCGCTACTTTGATAATTTGATATGTGGGTGGACCGATGCTTAGGTATGCTCTTACTTGAACAAACCTCCTACTTATGATTAACCCCCCCCCCCCCCCCCCCCCCCCCCCCCCGCAAGCATCTGCAACTACGAGAAAAGTATTAAGAATTCTAACCATAGCATTAAACTTTTGGATCAAATCGATCCCTTACGAAATAGCGCATAACCCGGGGTTTAAGCTTCTGTCACTCTCGCAACCCACCATCTAATTGCTAATCCACAATGCATTCCCTTAGGCCCAAATATGGTGAAGTGTCATGTAGTTGACATTCACATGACACCACTAAGGGAATCACAACATACATACTATCAAAATATCGAACACATATCAAGTTCACATGATTACTTGCAACATGATTTCTCCCGTGACCTCAAGAACAAAAGTAACTACTCACAAATTATAAACATGTTCATGATAATAGGAGTATTAAATAGCATAATAGATATCAACATATAATCTTCCACCAAATAAACCATATAGTAATCAACTACAAGATGTAATCAACACTACTAGTCACCCACAAGTACCAATCTATAGTTCCGGTAACAAGATTGAACACAAGAGATGAACTAGGGTTTGAGAGGAGATGGTGATGTTGAAGATGTTGATGGAGATTGCCCTCCCCAAGATGGGAGAGTTGTTGGTGATGATGATGATGATTTCCCCCTCCGGGAGGGAAGTTCCGCCGGTGGAATCGCTCCGTCGGAGGGCAAAAGTGCTCCTGCCCAAGTTCCGCCTCTAGGCGGCGGCGCTTCGTCCCGAAAGCCCTCCTCTTATTTTTTTCTAGGTCAAAATGACTTATATACCAGAAGATAGGCATCGGAGGTGGGCCGAGGAGGCCACAACCCACCAGGGCGCGCCTGGGGGGCCTGGCGCGCCCAGGTGGGTTGTGCCCACCTGGTGGCCCCCCTCTGGTGTTTATTGGCTCTAGTATTTCTTAAATAATCCATAAAAAATCTCCATGAAGTTTCATCTCATTCGGAGTTGTGCAGAATAGGTAGCCTGACGTAGCTTTTCCAGGTCCAGATTTCCAGCTGCCGGAATTCTCCCTCTTGGTGTGTTCCTTGCAAATTATGAGAGAAAAGGCATTAGAATTACTCCAAAACATTATTATGGATAAAAACATTATAAATAACAGTAAGAAAACATGATGCAAAATGGACGTATCAACTCCCCCAAGCTTAGACCTCGCTTGTCCTCAAGCAAAAACCGAAATCGAAAAATATGTCCACATGCTTTGAGAGAGAGGTGTCGATAAAAAAAAAATACAGACACAGAAGCATCATGTTGATTATTATAACAGCAACAAAATTAAACATAGGACTTTTATCATAGAACTTTTATCATATGCTTCTCATGAATAAGTAATAGTTCATCACACAATCTAAGTATAAAGCAAAAACTCTATTAGAAGCAGACAAACTACGTTCTCAGTCAACTTTGCAACTACAATTCATCATGTTTTCAGGAAGGGTCACGTGTCGGAGCCTTTAGGCAAGTCCACATACTCAACCATCACATAGTCTTCTATGATTGCTAACACTCACCTCGTACCCATGAGCAAAACATTTCAACCGGACACATAGAAAGATAGGGGCTTATAGTTTCGCCTCCCAACATATTCACCTCAAGGGTGATGTCAACAATAATAACTCATGCCATCTATATTCAACTGGACATATGTGCCTAGATCTTTCCTCACCACATAATGCTTGCCCAAAGAGAAAAATAAAAGGAATAGAGGGAAAAACTTTGACTCTTTACATAAAGTAAAAGATAGGCCCTTCGCAGAGGGAAGCAGAGGTTGCCATGCGCTTATTTGTTTGTATGCTCAATCCCTTAGTGCAAGGGAACGTCACGTTGTATTGCCCCTTAAGATGACAACCTTTATTATGCAGTCTGTCGCTTTTATTATTTGTCATCCAAGTTCGTACAATGCTCAATTTTCTCTTACACTAAATGATCTCACACTTTTAGAAGCAATTTTTATTGCCTTTTTGCACCGATGACAACTTACTTGAGGGATCTTGCTCAATCCCTAGGTAGGTATGATGGACACTTGAAAAAGATTTGGATTTAAGGGTTTTTGGATGCACAAGTAGTATCTCTACTTAGTACATAATTTTTGGCTAGCAAAGATAGGGGGCAAGCACCACATGTTAAAGGATCTATGACAATATGATTTCTATGTGAATATAAACAAACATAAACCATTAAGTTGTATTCCTTGTCCAATGTCAAATTTTTTGGCATATAATATTTTGATGAGGGCTCACAATCACAAAAGATTTCTAGGATAGTATATCTACATGTGAATCTTCTCTTCTATTAATTCTTTCATGAGTTGCATCATTGACTAATGATATGTTTGTCAATCTCTAATAAAATTTTATACTTATACTTTTCCTTATGTGGTGCTATCACCTACCATAGGATTAGTATATAATGTTATTGATTTATTTCCTTTCTTCATTTATTTCTTTCTAATTTATTTTCTTTATTTGCAACATGAAAGTAAAGAAAGCAAAACTCATACTAAACTTTATTATATAATGTAACATCCCAATTTTCAATTTGGATGTTATACATAGATCATCATGCATATCATATTTTTATTTGCATTTGGTTGTGATCCTAGAAATCTTAAGCAACTCAATGACCCAAGGAGAGAGTTGGAGGTTTCACAAATTTTCCTATTTGAATTTATTTTCAAATTTGAAAAGAGGATCAATTTTGATTTTTATATTTTCTCTCCAATAATTTCCAATAACAAAAATAAATGAGAGAAGATAAAATGACTTCTTCAACAGAAGAGAAATATTGGAGAAGAAATTTTAAAATCAAATTAATATTTTATTCGTATTTTTTGTGATTTTATTTGACTTAGAGAAAAACATGCATTTTTGTAAATTGCATTTTAGTCTAGAAAAATGTTCATCTTGTCCTAAATATTTAGTTTGGACGGTGAAAATTGTTTCTGGTATTTTTAGAATTTTTTATATTTTATTAGGATTTTTCTTACGCGGCGAAATTTATTTTAAAAAAAGTTTCTAGGCCGGCCCAGCCGAGCCGGACCTTGGCCTAGCAGGCCGCCACCGCCTCCCTGTGCCGCGCCGCCGGACTCCGGAGGAGTCCGAGCGCGCCCCGCCACCACCGCCCGACCCCTCCTCCAAGTCGTCCGCCGCCGCCGCCCTGGCCTTTGAAAGCCGCCACCCCCCTCTCGACCTCCACACACCGCCGCTGCAGCCCCGCCGCCGAGCCGCGTCGTGCCACCGCCCGTCGCCGCCGCCGTCCCGCGCTGCACCACCGCCTCGCCGTCGCCTCGCCGCCGTCGCCCCACCACCGGAGCCGCCGAATCTCGCCGCCGCTCGCCGGATTTCCGCCGCTGGTTCTCTGGTTAAACAGTATAAAACCGTTCAATTTTTCTCGGTTTTTTAGATCGGTTTAGTTTAGATCTGTTTTTCGTTTTAGTTTTACTTTATTTAGCGAACGTTCACCGGTTAGATCATTTTAACGAACGGTTTTTGTTTGTTAGTCTCTGTTAACGGACGTTCGGCCGATAGATTTTTTCTTTTTAATTTTATTTTTCGGCTAGGAACCTATCCGCGAATACTTTTCTTATAGATTAGTCCATGATCTTCAAAACCCCGTTACGTTTTACTCGTTTGTCCAAATCCAGTGAAACCAACGCCAAAATCTTTGTCTTGATCCCCTCTTTCTAGATAATCAACTTGAACATGGTTTTGACAATTTAAAATTTGGTTTCAAGCAGATTTGAATTCGAACTTTTTTTGATCGTAGTTTGAGTTTTGTAGCTCCGATTCGATTGATTATTTGTGCAAATCGAAGCTCTTCATTCAGACTTTCAGTTCAGATCTTTTCTCTTGTTTTTACTTTTGAATATTATGCTTGAGTGCTTATGTATGCTATTGTTTGTTCACGATAGAGTTTCCGAAGTGCGAGGCTTGCTACTACGAATCATTAGGATTTTCCGAACGTCAGCAAGGCAAGTAGCACTTTGATCATATCCCTTATTACCCAGTTTTTTGTGCATTAGTTTCAACCCTCAAACATTGCATGAGTAGGTTTGATTAACATGTGGGTATTGGGAAGTATTTGATGAGGTAGAACCTATTGGCTTATATCAAACCCTGGGTATTTACTACGTATGCTTATACTGCTATGCTATGCTCGTAGACGTGGTTTGGTTTGAGAGAATTCATGAAAGATGTGAGAGATTATTGTTATCTAAGGTTTAACTTAAGGTGGCTACTTTAATACACATATGGGTGGATTGGTTTGTGGGCACCTGGGGAACCCAGTGTTGTCCAAGGAGATCCCGGGGAATCCGTGTGATTATCCTATGGTTCGCCACCCAGGCTCAAAGGGATCATTATGTTATTCATGCTGGAAACTTCCATGTGCAGCCACAAGCCATTATGGACTCTATCATAGTTGAGTATGTTGTGTGACCTCTTACAGTGGTAGACTAGTAGATGTAGGGGATGTAGGTGGTACTGTCTACCCGTCGTAACGAGCTAGCGCTTCTGAAAGACTGTGTATCAGTCATCCGTTTCTCAAACATCATGCAGTGCGAGAAATAAAACGGAGGAGATCGAGTCTTGTGGGGAAAAGTGCGCAAACCTCTGCAGAGTGTACAAACTAATCATGGTTAGCCGTGTCCCCGGTTATGGACATCTTGAGTATTTGGTGCTTGAATTATTATGTTGATCTCATCACTCTACATAATTAATTTTGTCGGATTGTTAACTTTTAATTGGGATTGAGTTGGGGTTACCTTCTCAATGTTTTCAACAAATTTTGTAGTTAAATAAAATATATTCCATTGTTGTAGGGAAAAACTAGCTTTATGCAAATGATAACCATAGAGCCTCCACCAGCCATATATGCATGTAGTGATAGCTGTTATTTGTTCATTGCTCTATAGTGTTATCTTGCCAGCATATACCATGTGCTGACCTACACAGGCTGCAACGTATTATGTTGCAGAATTTTTAGACGAAGAGTAAGGTGCGCTAGGTCATTGTCATGCACTTAGTTTTGCCGTGGAGTTGGATGGACTCTACTACCTTCGAAGCTTTCGTTGTTATCTTATTTAGATGGCCTCCAGCCATATTATTGTAATAAGTTCTCTTTTGAGACATTCGATGTAATAAGTGTGTGATTGAACTTTGTTATAAAACCTCGAGTACTATGTGTGTCAGCAATACCAATCCAGGGATGACACTTAAGCACAGAGACTTGACTGTCTGAGGTCGGGTCGCTACAAGATGGTATCAGAGCACACACTGACTGTAGGACGCGACCACTAAGACAAGCCACATGATACTCTTCTCTACTCATTTCTGACTTCTCTCCATTTTCTACTCTATAGATGGCGGACCCAAGGAACATGTTCACTCAACCAGATGAGGACACACCTTTTGGACGACACTTGAAGGAAGTCACTAGGTACTTAAGCATCAGAATACCAAGCTTCACCGAGACCTACGCTGCCACTTTACCAGAAGAGGAGCGCTGGATGATTCGAGTTCATGTTCTAGGAAGGACGTTCACACCAGTTATTGAGCCCATAGAGTTTTCCTTTGATGCACCAACCTGGAGTCTAGGAAAGAGCATGGCCGCCCACATCGCCATCGAACGTATCGGCGAGGTATACAACAAGGAGCTTAAGGACACCATCTACTAGATATGTGGACGTCGAGATGAGCAATGGGAGATGATTTGCACCAGGAAGGATAGATCCATTGCAGCCTACATCCAGGAGTTAAATCAGCACATCCGTCGACAGGAGAACCAGATGTGCGCCAGCATGATAGACATGAAGAAGGTGATGACCAAGAACATGGAGCTAGAAGAGGAACTCAAGTCTACACGCGATGGATATGAAGAGGAAATTGCTGTACTACTGGAGAAGAATGAAGACCCGAAGAAGAATCTAGGAATATTCATGGGAGATCCCACACCAGAAGAGGACAATCATCCCGAAGACTACATCATAATCGACGACACCAACTCAGACCCCGATAGTGATGATGATTATGAAGATGAAGCTGGAGCAGATATCATGGAGTCTTCCACCGATCAAAATTTCTAGTCGACCACCATATTACCATTAGTATTCCCCCATGTATATAGTAATAGTCCGAGCATTTTGTAATAGTAGCTTAGATCGATTGTAAGATCTTGTTTGAATTGAGTGGTGTGAAATGAATGTGTTTGTCTCATGTGCATATGGGTAGTGAATTTCTCCTTGGACCTCACTCTATTCTGTTCTCACCCCTCTAAACCTATCAGATGCCTCCGAGACATGACCTCGGATTTGTCTTCCCACCGGAGCTCACTCAGTTGATCCAACAGCAGAATGCCTTGATGCCGTTGCTAGTCCAGAACCAAGGCAACAACAAAAATCCACCGCCACCACCTCCAGTTGACAACTTAGCCCGTTTTCTAAGGTTGAATCCGCTGGTGTTCTCTAGTAGCACCGAGCCGATTGTTGCTGATGACTGGCTCCGCAAGATTGGAAGGGAGCTGACCACCACAGGTTGCACCGATGCTGAGAAGGTGCGCTTGGCCGCACATCAACTGGATGGACCCGCATCCTCATGGTCGGAGAATTATACAACCACTTTCCCCGTGGCTAATGTCACTTGGGATCAGTTTCAGCAAGCTTTCTGCACATCACATGTCTTAGCTGGAGCTATGAGTATGAAGAAGCGTGAGTTTCACAACCTATGCTAGGGAAATCGTACTGTGGCACATTACGTGGATGAGTTTAGTAAGTTAGCTTGTTATGCCCCAGATGATGTGGCCACAGATGCCATGAAGCAGGAGAAGTTTATGGAAGGGCTGAATGATGAGCTGAGTATGCAGTTGATGGTGGCAGCATTCACTAACTACCAGGAGTTGGTAGACAGGGCTCTTATGATTGAAGGCAAGTAGCAGCAGATAGAGAGCCGCAAAAGGAAGTATGGACCGGGGAAGTACAACTCTGGAGCTCAGCAGAAGCCTCGTTTTACCCCAAACTCGGGAGGGCATACTCATCATAACCATGGAGGCCACACTCACAATGGAGGAAGTTCGCATAACCACAATGGTCCTAAGAATGGAAATGGGAATGGAGGAAGCAACAATCAAAACCGTTCCAACCCAGCAACACCCGCTAAGAAGGACCTAAGTCATGTCACTTGTTACAAGTGCGGGAAGACTGGACACTATGCCAATGATTGTTCTGAGCTGAAGAATGGCAATGGAAATGGAAGCTCTGGAAAGAAGCTCAATCCCTTCACCAGAGGTCAGGTGAACCACATCAACGTGGAGGAAGTTGAAGAGCAGCCTGACGCAGTGATAGGTAAGTTTTTGATTAAGTTATTTACCACTCTCGTTCTTTTTGACACTGGTGCATCACATTCATACATATCAAGGGGATTTGTGGACAAGTTTAAATTGCCAACCTTAGCCCTTAGGTCACCCATGTTAGTAAGCTCTCCAGGAGCAGAGTATATGACCAGCCGATGGTGTGATTGGTTACCATTAGCCATTGTTAGCCATGTTTCCCCCTCAGATCTAATAATTTTGGAATCACAAGGATTGGATATAATACTAGGAATGGATTGGCTATAGAAGTATGGAGGAAACATCGACTGTGCTAGTAAGTCAATTTTACTCACCACCTGAAAGTGCAACTATCCCTGGGCGGTTTTGGTAATTCCTAACAACATATAACTCATTGAGCTAATGCTACTTAAATATAAACATTTCAGGAAAGCTCAATGATTGGCATGGCATGGATGAGAAAACCGGATCCCTCAAAATTCTAAGGACAAAGAATTGGCTCAAGCTCAAAGCTCATGACTCTACATTTTTCATTTTAAGTGGTCCAAGATCACATTGAGTCCATAGGAAAAGCCAATAATATTAAGAGGGGATGAGGTGTTGCTTAATGAGTTTCTTGCTCAAAGTTCTTAGTGATATGCTCCAAAAACCCTCAACTACTTTCCTAAATCCACATATGTCTCAAACCAAAAGTCAAACTCGGCCCCACCGAAACTCTCTATCCGGCGCCACCGAGTTCAATTGACATAGCCACTGCCAGAAACCCCAATCTTTTCGGTCTCACCGATAGGGATCTCGGTCTCACCGAGATGGGATTGTAATCTCTCTGTTTCCCTTCACAACGTTTCGGTTAAACCGAGATGAGCGATCGGTTCAACCAAGATTGCAATGCAAACTCACTGTTTCCCTTTCATAACGTTTCGGTCCTACCGAAAGAGCGAATCGGTCCCACCGAGTTTGTCTGACCAACTCTCTGTTAGTCCATTACCAAAATCAGTCTCACCGAGTTTGTGTAATCGGTCTCACCGAGATTACGTTATGCCCTAACTCTAACAAAATCGGTCCCACCGAGTTGACATGTCGGTCCCACCAAAAATCCCAACGTTCACATTTTGAACTAAATCGGTCTGACCGAGTTTCATGATTCGGTCCCACCAAGTTTGGTGATTTGTGTGTAACAGTTAGATTTTGTGTGAAAGATATTTATACCCCTCCACCCACTATTCATTCATGGAGAGAGCCATCAGAACATGCCTACACTTCCAACATACATTTTCTGAGAGAGAACCACCTACACTTGTGTTGAGGTCAAGATATTCCATTCCAACCACATAAATCTTGATCTCTAGCCTTCCCCAAGTTGCTTTCCACTCAAATCATCTTTCCACCAAATCCAAATCCTGTGAGAGAGATTTGAATGTTGGGGAGAGTATCATTTGAAGCACAAGAGCAAGGAGTTCATCATCAACACACCATTTGTTACCTCTTGGAGAGTGGTGTCTCGTAGATTGGTTAGGTGTCACTTGGGAGCCTCCGTCAATATTGTGGAGTTGAACCAAGGAGTTTGTAAGGGCAAGGAGATCGCCTACTTCGTGAAGATCTACCCGAGTGAGGCAAGTCCTTCGTGGGCGACGACCATGGTGGGATAGACAAGGTTGCTTCTTCGTGGACCCTTCGTGGGTGGAGCCCTCCGTGGACTCGCGCAACCGTTACCCTTCGTGGGTTGAAGTCTCCATCAACATGGATGTACGATAGCACCACCTATCAGAACCACGCCAAAAATCTCCGTGTCTCCAATTGCGTTTGCACACTCCAAACTCCTCCCTTTACCTTCATAACCAAAAATAAGCATCCAATCACATAAGTGACTATACAAAACATTCACATACACACCTCAATAAACAATTACATGCATTATAAACTAGGAGGAATGATCATCTAATCATCTACTTCTTCTAAGGCTGTCGTCACTACTCCGTGGCTCAATCCCTTGTTTGGGGCAGGACGAAGGCACTTCGTCATGTCAACGATCCACCTATACATATTGTAGCTTGTGTACGCGTCCTTGGCCACGTACTTGACGTGTTCTTCATCCAGTCTCTGCTCCCAGGCACTGTGGCACGCGATCTTGTCCTTATTGCACGCAACTTTCATGTTCTTGTAATAGGGGTCGATGATGGCCGAGGCGAGGTCAACCAAGAAGTTCTGCTTGTTCTTTGGGCTGCCCCAGACCCTGTAGTGGTGATGGTTGTCGACAAGGTTCTGGCAGGCCAAGCCTGAAACCTCGAGTGCTTTTAGATCGTTGATGATGTACATTGTAGCGAAATTGTAGTTGCGACTCTTGATAAACCTGGCGAAACGCTCGCAAGGCCTTGTGGCCAGGCAACAATGGTAGACAAGGCCGTGATGGCGCACGCACAACTGGGCGACGACAACCATCTGGTCCCGCCCGGCACAACCACCAATGAACTCGAGGTTGAAGCCGACCACATGGTACTTGTCCTCGGCAAGCAACTGCTCCATAGTTTGGATGGAGGTTTTCACCGAGATCGACTCGTTCGTGTACACCACCGAGAGGTCCTTCCCCCTCACATTGGTGTCCACTACATGAGGCGAGGTGAACTACCGTCCATTGTCATCATCAGCCATGGGGAACGTAGTTGGAGCCACGGGGAGCGACATTGCAGCCGCTGGATATCCTCTTAGTATGTGTCGTCGTGGGTGTGCTTGATTATTGTGTCTCGTGGGGCGCGAGAGATGAAGGTAAATGGCCGAGGGAATAAATGGGGGCTTGATATGTCTCCAATGAATCTATAATTTATAAAGTATTCATGCCATGTTTACAACAATTTTATATGGTTTTGGTATGTTTGCATGGAACTAACCCAGACTAACGCTGTTTTTAGCAGAACTACCGTGGTGTTGTTTTTTGTGCAGAAATGAAAGTTCTCCAAATGAGCTGAATTTTTTTAAAGATTTTTTGGAACAAAAGAGACCCCCGAAGCTTCATGGGAAGGCCAAAAGAGCCACGAGGAGGGCACAACCCACCAGTGCGCGCCTGAGGGGCCTGGCTTGCCCCGGTAGGTTGTGCTCACCTCGAGGCCCGTCTTCGCGTGAAACCGACGCCAAAAAATTCTATAAATAGAGAAACCATCAGAAATAACCCTAGATCAGAAGTTTTGCCGCCGCAAGCCTCTGTAGCCACGAAAAAACAATCTAGACCCCGTTCCGGCACCCTGCTGGAGGGGGAAATCATCACCGGTGGCCATCTTCATCATCCTGGCGGCCACCATGATGAGTAGGGAGTAGTCCACCCTCGGAGCTAAGCATTTGTACCAGTAGCTATGTGTTTAATCTCTCTCTCTAGTGTTCTTGAGATGTCATGATCTTGATGTATCGCGGGCTTTGTTAATATATTTGGATCAAATGTTGTTTTCCCCTCTCTATCTTGTTGTGATGAATTGAGTTTTTCCTTTGAGATATCGTTTTTATCGGACTGAATACTTTTATGGATTTGAGAGCACTTGATCTATGTCTTGTCACTCAACTCGCAGATTTCCTAGGTGACACTGGGGTAATCTATGCATAGGGGTTGATGCATGTTTTCGTCCTTATTTCTCCAGCAGAAATCTTGGGGCACTCTTTGAGGTTCTTTGTGTTGGATTGAGTATTATGAATCTGAAATTGTTTGATGTGTATCATATAATCAACTCACGGATACTCGAAGTAACATTGTAGTATCTAGGTGACATTAGAGTTGGGTGATGTGTATCATATGGTGTTATTTTTAGTATGAACTCTTGATTAGATCGATCGTAAAGAATAGCTTGGTGTTATTTTAGGACGAACTCTAGGCTAGATTGATTGGAAATAATAGCTTTGAGGTGGTTTTCTTTCCTACAAACAATTTCTTCTTATGTTCTCCACTAGATAGGAACTTTGGAGTGATTCTGCATCACACGTTGATGGATGGTTATATGATCCACTTATATTAGCACTGTTGAGAGATTGCACTAGCGAAAGTACAAACCCTAGACCTCATTTTGAAGCATTGCAATACTGTTTGTGCTCCGTTTTATCTATTGCCACCTTGCTGTTTTTTATTGTTACTATTAAAAAAATCAATATCTACTATCATTAGTACACTTGTATCACCATCTCTTCACCGAACTAGTGCACCTATACAATTTACCATTGTATTGGTGTGTTGGGGACACAAGAGACTTTTTATTATTTGGTTGCAGGGTTGTTTGAGGGAGACCATCTTCATCCTATGCCTCCCATGGATTGATAAACCTTAGGTCATCCACTTGAGGGAATTTTTCTATTGTCCTACAAAACTCTACGCTTGGAGGCCCAACATGAATCTACAAGAACAAGTTGTGTAGTAGACATCAAGCTCTGTTCCGGTGCCGTTGCCGGGAAGGTGAGTTCTTGAAGGTATATCTTTAGATCTTGCAATTGAATCTTTTAGTTTCTTGTTTATCACTAGTTTGGTTTTATAAAAAGAAAATTGTCGGATTTCGGGTTCCGGCAAAACCCTTAAGGTTTGAACACTGGGGTGCGCGCAAAGATCACGCCCTCAAACACTTCACGATCTCTAGGCTAGGCACACGAACTCACAACACACGAGACACAAGATTTATACTGGTTCGGGCCACCGTTGTGGTGTAATACCCTACTCTAGTGTGGTGGTGGTGGATTGCCTCTTGGGCTGAGGATGAATAGTACAAAGGGAAGAACAGCCTCTTGGGAAGAGGTGTTCTTGTGCTTGGTGTACTTGGGGGTGGTATGCCTTTCCCTATGATCTGATCCGATGCCTAGCTATGGTGGTGGCTAGTCCTATTTATAGAGGCGCTGGTCCTCTTCCCAAATATTGAGCGGGAAGGGAGCCAACAACGACCAATTTGAAAGGGGACAACTAGTACAGCTTATCCTGACAAAAGTAGTCTTCGCCTGCCAAAGGCTCTGGTGGTGACGCCGTCTTGGGCTCCACGGTGACCTCCATCTTACCATCTTGCTGGTCTTGGTCTCGTTGCACCGATATGGAAACCTTTGTCTGATGCCTTGGAACTCCTCGCCCGCACTTGCCTCCTTAGCACCAAAGAGGAAACAAGGACACTTTGTGCGCTAGCGCCCGCCTGGTCTCGATCGTCATGGCTCACGTCATGGGAACCTCACGAGGTTTGCCTTGCCTTGATCTCTCCATCCCTCACGAGCCAGCCTGGTGGGGCCGCTCCTAAGGAGGTCTTGCGTCATCCACCTCGGGAGGCTTGACCCGTCGCGAGGGTCTTGAATCCTTGCTGGTGAGGATGGGCCGTACGGGCCCACTCAGAGAGCCACGCCGTGAACCACAGGCAGGCAAGTCTGGGGACCCCCGTTCCCAGAACGCAGACAGTAGTCCCCGGGCCCAAGGCGCGCTCGGGCTTGGCTTCGGGGCGAAGCCGAAGGGCAAGTGCGGAGCGCCGCGGGCCCCATCAGCCTGCGGCCTTGGATGACGCATGGCGGTTGATTGGTCGTGGGCGTCTCTGCTTCCCCATGCTTCCTCGGCAACTGCCCGACTGTCAAAGGCTGGCGTAGACAGCGCTTGCCTTCATTGCTTCCTTTCTCCTTGCTCTAGATCCCCTTACTTGCTCCCTGCTTCTGAAATCTCTATATCTACTCCCATCCCTTCCGCATTAGTGACCAATGGCGCCCCGGAAGGTCAAGCCTGCCTCGTCGCCGGCCTGGTACGAGCCAGCTCTCGACGCGCCCAATGTCTCGGAGAAGAACCTCGCCGCCACGCACTTGCTGATGGCGGGGGAAAGCAATGAGAGGGGGAAGACTGGGCTCCGGGCCGGCTCCGATGTGCCGGAGCCCGAGGGAAGCACCTTCTTCCCTTTCTTCATGAGCAGCATTGTCGGAGGGTTGGTTCCCCCCTTCTCTGACTCCTTCTGCGAGGTCCTTGGCCACTATGGCCTGCATGCGCTGCATCTTCATCCCAACTCCATCCTTCTCTTGTTGATCTTCGCCTACTATTGCGAGGCGTACCTTGGTGTGATGCCATCCGTGGCTCTGCTGCGCCACTTCTTGTTCCTCCGCATCAACGAGTGCCATACCTCCGGGTGTGCCAATTTCATCACGGCCGGCAAGGCCAACTAAATCTCGAAGACTGGGAAGAAGGCCGACGGCTTCAGGAGCAAGTGGGCCATGATGGACGCCAAGTGCGTCCACCCACGCTTGATGCTGCCAATGGAGATGCCCTAGTCCGACAAGGGGTGGTCTCGCGCGAAGCTTACTGATGAGCGGGCGACATTGGTGGTGGAGCAGATGAACACCGACCTGAAGCCGGGCAATGCGAAGGCGGCAAAGTTGACTAGGGCCATGCTCCTGAGGGAATTCCTGGTGCTGCGTGTAGCCCCGCTTCAAGATCGTACGCGCCCCTTGTGGGAGCTTGGGGTGAAGAGGACAAGGTTCGCCTCAGCTCAAAAGCCTTGTTCGATGATGAGCTGGCTGTGGCTCTCCACCTCCTGGTTGGGGACGACCAGGAGTACCCGCCGAGTGTCTTCACTCCCTTGTTCCTCCGCAAGGACGGGGCGCAGGTCGTGGACGCCATGCCGACCTTAGACGGACGCGGGCTAGTGCCGCCGGCGCCCACCGGGGCCCTTGCGGCGCTAACGCCGGTGGATCTGTCTTCTGGTGAGTCTTGTGAGGGAGGAAGAGGAGGAGGAGGAAGACTCGGAGGTGACCCCTGAAGGGATGGGGGAGACCTCCCCTTGAGCAAGGCTGACATCCTCCGCACCCTTCCTGACGACGACGATGCTGACGCCCACCAGGAGAAGGGAGAGCCGCCCATGATCCCGACGAGGGACCGATTGGCGCTGATCTCCCGTGATGCTCCTTCTGCTCCGGCGCCGCCTGGAGCCGCTTCCGGCCCAACTGCTGCTCCTGCTTCTGCTCCCGGAGCTGGCGCGCCTGCGCCTTGGGTCACGAAGCTCTCCGGCTTCAGGCTCCCGAAGCGGAGGGACTATGCCACGGTGGATCAGTAAGTGTTCTCGTCCTGCCTTGTTCTTGCTGCTGATGCTTGTTTCTGACTCTTCTTCCTTGTCGTGAAACTAGGCCGACACCTGCGGCAAAGAGGAGAAGGGAGAGCGAGGTGGTGCTGCTTGAGCCCAGGTCGCCTCCTACGGCTGTGCCCCTCTCCATGAGCAAGGATGGGGATGGTGTCCGTGCTTCTCCCGCCCGATCATCCTCGCGCGGCTGGGTGGAGAATCCTCGGGAGAAGTCAACCCCCGAGGCCCTGCTGACTCGGGGGTGCCAGAGTCCGGCTCGGGTGCTGAGGTCCAAGAGGCTCGGGAGCCTCCAGCCTCCCAGGACATGGTGACGATGCCTCTTCCTCCTCCTTCTGTTGTGTTGCTGGCCCCAGGTCCCTCTGCTTCTCCTGACGTCCTGGAGCGGGCCCTTTCTGAGATGGCCCGGTTGCGAGTGCGAGAAGATCTCCAGAGTGCCGAACCCCTCCTAGCGGCTGGGCGCCTGGAGCTGGTCTCTGGTTGGCTTCATTCTGACGTGTCCATTCAGGCAGCGCTGAGCCAGGTCACGGCGACCTCTAAGGGGGAGAAGCGAGCCGCAGCTTAGGCAGCAGTTGCTCGTGAGGCAGCACCAAAGGACACCGAAGCCGCCCAAGGTCGCTGCCGGGAGCTGGAGGCCGAGCTGAAGATCCCGCGTGATGAGCGTGCCGAAGATTCCCGTAGCCGTAAGGAGGAGGAAGAGCAGATGAAGGCCCGGGAGGACGCCGTCAAGGGTCGCGACACCAAGCTGGAGTAGCTGGCGCAGGCGCAGCTGATGAGCGCGGCTGGGTAGAGAAGCTGGAGCAAAAGGTGCAGGCAGAGAATGCCGAACTTGACGCCCAGACAAATTTTCTGGCCGAGGACCGTGTGGCCTTCGCGCTTCTCAAGAAGAGGTCTCGCGAGGCTCTGAAGTCACTCTATGAGAAGGGCTTGGAGAAGCCGCTGGCCACCAATGAGGACGGCCCTGCCCAGTTGCTTCCCTACTTGGTCGAGGCGCTTGAGGAAGTCGTGCGCGGCACCGGCCCCATGGCTGAGCAAGAGGCTCGCGTCCTTTCTTCAGCCGCGCTGACGCACGTCTTCAGCCACCTCCATCTTCGTGATCCTACCGCCCGCCTTGACGAGCTGCTGGAGCCTATGGCTGATGAACACTGCGCAGCCGCCGCCGCAGCCGTGAAAGGTCAGGTGGAAACCCTGCTGAAGAGGTTCGACGCCTTCGCCCCCGCGCCTTCGAACGGTGGTGCAGATGAAGGCGACGCCACCCAGGAGGGGGCGCCTCTTGCGGGTGCCGGCGGTATCCAGGGGTAACTGGCTTGCGGCTCCTTTCTTGTTGAAACTCCTGCAGCATGTAGCGTGCCTCGTGGAGGCGTTTAAACTTGTGTTGGTATTGTGAGAACAATATGTCTTGTAATATTTTCTTTGAGAGTTTGTGGTTTTCTTCCTATTCGCTTTACATTATACGTTGGTAGAGCCCGGCCACGCGCATACCTCAGCCGTCGTTGGGTCATCCGGAGACCAGGACGAGCCCAAGGAGTGAGGGGCTACGTGACTAGTTAGGCTCCTGAGTCGCGATGCTCAGGAGTCCCCCTTGACGCGCAAGCAGCTTATAGGAAAGAGACGCGGGGATAGATCTAGTGTTCTACGTCGACAGGGCCCGGCCCCGCTGTCGGTGTCAAAACCGGCGGATCTCGGGTAGGGGGTCCCGAACTGTGCGTCTAGGCCGGATGGTAACAGGAGGCAGGGGACACGATGTTTTACCCAGGTTCGGGCCCTCTTGATGGAGGTAAAACCCTACGTCCTGCTTGATTGATATTGATGATATGGGTAGTACAAGAGTAGATCTACCACGAGATCAGAGAGGCTAAACCCTAGAAGCTAGCCTATGGTATGATTGTTGTTGCTACGGACTAAAACCCTCCGGTTTATATAGACACCGGAGAGGGCTAGGGTTACATAGAGTCGGTTACAATGGTAGGAGATCTACATATCCATATCGCTAAGCTTGCCTTCCACGCCAAGGAAAGTCCCTTCCGGACACGGGACGAAGTCTTCAATCTTGTATCTTCATAATCCAGGAGTCCGGCCGAAGGTATAGTCCGGCTATCCGGACACCCCCTAATCCAGGACTCCCTCAGTAGCCCCCGAACCAGGCTTCAATGATGATGAGTCCGGCGCGCAAATTGTCTTCGGCATTGCAAGGCGGGTTCTCCTCCAAATTCCGTGTACCTGTTGAATAGTGTCCGGTTTCTTGTAAATGTAGTGCTCCTTGGCTTCTACGCCCAATAATGGCTGTTTTCCACGTGTTAAATGAATACAAAAAGTCAAGGAGTTTTTTTATATTTACACCCCTAGCCACGTGAATGAGCCGCCTATTTAAGGGGACGAGGATTTAGATCCAAACCACACCTTCTCCCCTCCGCGAGTATTCATCAGATCGTATCCGACATAGGTCCATTCCATCATGGCCGGCTGCCATAGCTCCTCCTCCCGCCCTTCCAGCCCTCAGCCTGGAGATTGGAAGAGGTGCTCCATCCCGCACAGCGAGCTAGTAACGCTCCAGGCCAAGGGATTTCTCCCCCCGGCCTATATGGTCCCGGTTCGAGCCGGACTTGCCACCTATAATGGCGGAGAGCAAGCGGAGAGAGCCCCCAATCCCTCCAAAGGAGAGCGGGTATGCCTTGTCCCTTACTTAATAAGAGGGCTCGGATTTCCAATTCATCCGTTTCTCCGGGGGCTCCTGGAGTTCTATGGCCTCCAGCTACACAACCTCACGCCTGCCTCCATATTGCATATCGCGGGCTTCGTAGCCCTTTGCGAGCTGTTTTTGGGCTGCGAGGCTCATTTTGCGCAGTGGAAAAGGCTATTCTGCCTCGTGCCCCGTTCTAAGAAGGGGTCAATATATCAAGTGGGCGGAGACGAAGTGTGGCGCATCGCCGGGACCGAATATCTATCCGGAACCCCAAAGAAGGCGTCCGAGGACTGGCCTTCGGAATGGTTTTATATAGAGGACGTCCCGCTACCGGATCCTGTCCGGATCGGCCTCCCTGAGTTCGACAGTGCTCCCCTAAAGAAGCGCCTAAGCTGGCGTCCACAGAGCCCTCAGAGGGAAAGTGACAGGGACGTTCTTTACCTGATGGGCCGGATAAGATTGTTAGCTCATTTCGGACTGACCATGATCGTGGTCATGGCCGCATGCATCATGCGAGGGGTGCAGCCGCTTCAGTATAGAGGCCGCCCCATGTGGGACTTCAACGGGGAGGACGACGCCACCCGCCATGGCCGTAAGGGGCCGGATTCGGCTGCCGCTCTAATAAAGGCCTTGTCCGCTTTATACAAGGGAGAAGAGGAGGAATTTCTGCGCGTTAACCCACAGGGTGGATTTTCTATGTACAATCCCCAGTGTTGGGTAAGTGGACACTTTTACTTGCCCATCCGTTTTATATTCCCATTGTTAAATATTCAGTCTAACGACTTCAACGCAGGAACTGCGCCAGGCTGTTAAAGAAATAAACAGCCCTCCTCCACAACCCGAGGACCCGGGACGGTCCCTTGACCCGGCCTCTCAAGAGGACCCGGACTTATTGTGGAGCTGGTTGATGGGGTGTTTCATCAATTGAGCAAGGACAACGCCTTGGTGGCCATTATGCCCGATTACCCAGGGCCACTCCCAGCCTCACAGGTAACTGAGACCGAAGTCCCAGCACTTTGAAAAGGGATCTATCCTCGCGTGTTTTCGATTGCCGTATGACAACCGTGTTTTGTAGGGGAGGTCCCTGAGACAGGAGGCCGAGCCTACGGCGACTAGCCAACGAGGGGCGGCAAGGCCCCGCGGGCTGAAAAGAAGTGCGGTCCGGACTGAGATGCCGGCGCAAAGGTATAGCGCGCCATCTTATTCCCAGGTGTTATTCCTTCGAGGCATATTAATGCTCGTGCTCTCTTCAGGACGAAGAGACGTCGCCGGACTATATCCGGAGAGGCTGCCAATCGCGTCTCCACCAGCCAGGCTCCAAAGCCTAGTCTGGAGGTGGAGGCGAACACGAGGCGCGCACCGGACGCTCCTCCGATAGAGGATGCGGACAGGTTGTCTGCCACCAATTCCGAGGTGGAGAGTGCCATGAACCATAGGCGTCGCCGGACAGTTCTTTGCGACGCTTGTTTCTCCCAAGAGGCATTGGATGCCTTCAATTCAGGAGACGCGTACCTCCGTGCCACTCAAAATGGTCTAGCCAGAGCCACGGAGCAATATGTAAAAGACATACGGGTAAGAAAATTTTGGTAATTATATATATATATACCAGTAGCCCCCGAGACTTGAAACAGTTAGAATAACTGATTTAAGGATCATCTGTTATGCAGGTTCTTACAGAAAAGAATACCCTGCTGTCCCAGGAGCAAGAGTGCAAAGCCCAACTTGAGGCCGCACTAGCCGCGGCAGGGGAGCCCAAGGAGACCCCCTCTGGTAATATACGCTTCGAAAGATAAGTATTTTGCGAAGTGCGGCGTGGGTGCAAATCTGACAAATGAAATTGCAGATGGCGCCGGATTAAATCCGGAAGAGCAACAACTCTGACGCCAGCTGAAGGCTGGTGAGAGCATGCTGACAAAGGTGAGGCAGGAGAAGAACGATCTCCAAGATGCCAACACCAAGCTGGGCGTTGAACTGAAGGATGTTCGTGCCCAGTTGTTGGACTCCGTGAAGGAGAATCAGCGGCTTCGACGCGGCATATATAGTAAGTGCTTAAACGAACTTTGAAAAAAGAGTTCAGCGAGGAAGTCGACTAACAGAGGAATGTTTGTAGGTATGCTAACAGGTCGTCCTGCAGAGGAAATGCCTAGTTCTATGGGTGACCTTCTTCCCAAGCTCTCACAACTGCACGAGCGAGTTCGGCAGGTGATGCAAAGCGGCGCCCAGGCCTTGTGGCCATCCGTCTCCATGCCCGAAGGCCTTGGAGAGCTTGTAGAGAAGCTGAAGGGAGCGCGGCGGCGCTTCCGATTGTGGAAGATGTTGGCCTACCGTCAAGGCGCCAGGGAGGCCTGGGCCATGATGAAGACACGGTACCCGAAGGCTGACCCAAACCACTTGGCCGAGGTCAGACCCGTGGGGCCCGATGGGAAGGAGATCCCTGTGAGCTTAGTATACGGCCAAGTAGAATTGGCCACAAAGTATTCCCATCAGGACTGTAAACTAGATAGCCTGTTAGATGGTATTGAAGAGGAATACAATCAGTCAGATTGACCATGTAATTATAATTGACATGTGTAATGCCTTCTAGCCGGATTGTAGATCATTTTTCATGGCCGACCTTTTCGCTTCAACCTCGGGACCCGACAGTCCGGAGTGTGTCCAAATACCCTCGCGGTTATATAAGAACCGGGGTATGCATGGAGACCAGGCGTAGGGGTCATTAGTGCTTGAACAGACAAGTGCCCAACTAGTTATGTTATATTACATGGTTAGTAAGAAACATCTTCTAGGGAGAATAGTTCCGTTAGGGGTTCCTTTCCCTGGGAGGCATGAACTAAAGTGCATGTCCATTCTGCGAAAAGAGGAGCAAGAAAAACATCTGGGGACGTATAGATAAAAAAGATCATCTTTAGTTCACCGACCGAATATTCCCTTAAGAACGCTAGCTTTCGGCTTCACCCAGTCTGAGGTACACATCCGGCTGACCCGGCAGTAACAATCGCAGAGGTGCTCCCTTTACCACCTAGCCGAACAATCGGGAACGTAGGGGTAAGCACAGGAGCCAAGCAACCCAGCTAGGCCAAAACTTAAGTCATATTGATGCATATCATGGCGAATAAAAGGTACATGCAGAAGTGTGACACATGTGTTGGGCATGAAGCCCGTATAAATAAGCTTCTGTTTAAAGAAGCCCCCAGGTTTAATGAGCGCGGATAGCGCGTCATTTTATGAGCCTTTAAAGGCTATAAGAGAGAGAGAGAGGAGAAGGAGAGAAATGTAAGACAGAAAGTATGTAAAAAATGGACAGAGGAAGGAGACGAACACAGAGTCCGGCGCTAGGCATAGAATCTTCGGAGACGGGCTGCGTTCCATGGGTTCGGCTCGAGTCGGTTATCCGATGCATCTCGCAGGCGGTATGCTCCACCAGTCAGGACTTGGTCAATTATGAAGGGACCTTCCCACTTGGGCTTGAGTTTGTCCTTTTTCTTGTCCGCCATGCGTAGAACTAATTCGCCAACGTTGTAATTTTTGGCTCGTACTTCTCTTCTTTGGTATCTTCGAGCCTGCTGTTAATAGAATGCGGAACGGGCTTTTGCCACGTCTCGCTCTTCCTCCAAGGCGTCCAAACTATCCTGCCGATCGAGCTCGGCTTCTCTTTCTTCGTACATGCGCACTCGAGGTGAGTCATGAATTATGTCGCAGGGCAAAACTGCCTCTGTGCCGTACACCATGAAAAATGGTGTGTATCCGGTGGTGCGATTCGGCGTGGTCCGCAGCCCCCAGAGTACGGAGTCGAGCTCCTCTACCCAGTGCATATTAGATTCCTTAAGGGACCGCACTAATCTGGGTTTGATGCCGCTCATGATAAGACCATTTGCATGTTCGACCTAGCCGTTGGTTTGTGGGTGATAGAGGGAAGCATAATCGAGCTTGATGCCCATGTTTTTGCACCAGAGTTTTACCTCATCGGCCGTAAAGTTCGTGCCGTTATCAGTGATGATGCTGTGGGGGACGCCATAACGGTGTACAACCCCGGATATAAAGTCTATCACCGGTCCGGATTCGTCCGTCTTAACAGGCTTGGCTTCTATCCATTTGGTGAACTTATCCACCATGACCAGTAAGTATTTTTTGTTATGGGTTCCGCCTTTAAGGGGTCCAACCATGTCAAGCCCCCAGACCGCGAAGGGCCAAGTGATGGGGATAGTTTGGAGGGCGGTGGGTGGCATATGGCTTTGGTTTGCAAAAAGCTGGCAACTGACGCATCGTTGGACTAAGTCCTGGGCGTCTGCCCGGGCCATCGGCCAATAAAAGCCTGTGCGGAAGGCCTTGCTTACAAGGGACCGAGCTGCAGCGTGATGTCCGCCGAGTCCGGCATGAATTTCAGCCAGGAGGTTCCGCCCTTCCTCTTCGGAGATGCACCTTTGTAGGACTCCGGTAGTGCTTTTCTTATAAGGGCCATTTGCATTTCTGTCCCTAACTCGAACCACCTAATCAGATATACCCCTAATTCCAAAGCCTGCTCAAAAATGCCCCTCCGCCGTGATGTGCCCTTATAGAAATGCCCCTCCGAGCCGTTTCCGTCCAGTCAAGGTTGTTTGACCGCTAACGTGCCGTTTCTTTGACATTTTTGCCCCTCCTGCCGTACATCTGGGCCCAACTAACCGGTTCACTCTCTCTCCCCTCTTTCTTCTTCCTCGCGACGACAGGGGCATTTTTGAGCATGTACTGGATCGGGCGTTTCCACGGTCGGAGAGAGAGGGGCAGGTCAAGCACGGCGTGGTGAGCGATGTCTACGGCGGGCACGGCGGGGATGTCTTCTACGAGCTCGTCGGTGGCCGCCAATGTAAGTTTCAGTGTCGATTTGGGGGAGAGATGAGCATATTGCGAAATTAGGGTTCATCAATTTGGGTTTTTTTGCTGCTGTTAGGTTGATGGTGTCGGCATAGTTCAGTTTCAATCGGAGTTTTACATCCCCGATCTGACATTCTGTGGCCTTGAGGTTCGCTCGATGCAGCGGTGCCCTGGCCACGGGCTTATTCCTGCTCGTCGTGTCGCCTGGGGAGGAGCAAGCTCCGGCAGAAGGTTTCTCGGCTGCCCTCTTGATGTAAGTGTTTGGCTTTTAAGCTTGATTCGATTCTGCTCTTTCCCCTCTTTCTAATTCGATCATTGATTTTGAGCTTCCTGATGAATGTGAGTGGGTTGTATGGATTGACCCGCCACCGACCGAACGTGTTGCTCGTGCATTTGAGGAGCTTCATGCAGGATTGGAGAAGAGCTGGCTAAAATCTCATGATTTAGAGAGGAGGGTGATGTATCTAACCGAGAAGAACAAGAAACTGAAGCTGAAGATGAAAAAGAGGAACGAGCTTATGCAAGCATGGGAATTTATCATAGTTCTTGGTATTAGCATTGTGGCCACATTTGTTTCTGGGTGGTCTAATAATCCATACTAAATGGATTTCTCTTTGTAGTGTATGTTGTGATGGAGCTTGGTGTGGGTATGTATTATCACAGGACAATGCTGTGATTTGGGAATGTTGTGATGTTGCTATTTGGAAATGAATCAAGAATCTTGCTTTGATCGATGACTGAAAAAATAGCATAGATTGAAATATTTGAACAAATTATCTGTTGTGACAAAATAGGAGCTCACAAAAATATTTGAAAGTAGCATCTCACAAGATAGCAGCTCACATAATATTCCAAACTAGCAGGTCACAAAAGGAGCATTGCACATTCAAGATAGTATCTCACAAGTTCACCATTACATAAGTTCATAATTTCAGCATCACAAAAGGAACAACAAAAACAGCAGTGCCCTACATGATTCCAGTCACAGGTCTTTCATCTTCTTGCTCCTGGTGTTGCAAGCAGGGTTAGTTAAGAGCCTTGAACTCCTCCTTGTGGTGACAGTTTTGCTCACTTCTTTGCTTAGCTGGTTGCTTCCAGTTACAGATCCTACTGTAGGATCTGGTGCAAACTTGAGCCTCTTCTTGGCTGGTGACATCCCTCTATCAGCTGCCCTTTTGTAGTTCTTCCTTGGGCTACAATTGAAATGAGAACATTAAATGCAGCAAAAAGGAAATGAGAACATCAAATAAAGCAAAAAAGGAAATGAGAACATCAAATAAAGCAAAAATTGAAATGAGAACATCTATAGCAGTTGCACCTTACAGCAGATGACACTGTTGGTGCATCTGTAGCAATTGGAGCATCAGGTTCAACCTCTATAGCATTTTCAGCATCAGGTTCAACCTCTGTAGCATTTTCAGCATCTGTTTCAACCTCAGTAGCATTGTCAGCATCTGTTTCAGCATCTAAATGATCATCTGTTGCATTTTCAGCCCCCCAGTGCTCTTCTTCCCCAAAAGCTGGGTCAATGGATTCCTTGCAGTGAGTGCCACGATGGCCAAGCCTTCCACACCTGCCACATTTCTTTCTCCTTCCTCCAAGTCCTTTTCCCTCGGATTTTGCCCTAATTCTTGTCTTCCTAGGTCTACCAGGGGCCCTGTTTTGCAATGGAGCAGACAATTTAAACCCAGGGTCCACCACATCCCACTGTTGTTTGCCCTCCATTGCAGGCAAATTTTCAACATAAGTAGCATTGAATCTAGCAACAGAAAAGTACTCATGTACATACTGATCAATCTCACTTACTGGGCCTCTCATTGAAGTAATAAAATACAAAGCATGTATGCAAGGCTGTCCAGTTAACTGCCACTTTCTACAACTGCAAGTCCCAGTGGCCAAATTTACTGGATATCTCCACTCTCTCTTTTCCTTGTCAACTGCTGTGATCTCTGCCTCATATGTGCTTCTCTTCACTATCTCCATATCAAGGTCCTTAGATTTTGCATGAAGCATTTTCATGACTTTGGGGATTATGATGTGGCCAATGAATGTAGCAGCTGCAATCTGCTGTCTGAGATCAAACTTCTCCATTATAAACTGTCTTATTTTGTCTAGCAAGTCCACAATGTGTACACCCTTCCATTTTTTAATCTTTGAATTAAAGGACTCAGCTAGATTGTTATTAACATAATCTACTTTACATACTTCATTGAACAGTGACCTTGCCCATAGCTTGGTATGATGCTCCTCTAAGTACTCCTTCACACCAGCCTTACTGTGCAACTGCCTAAGATGGTAGTTGTGTTTCTTTATGCTGTATGTCAATGAACAGGGCCATAAATTTTCATCAAAGAATTTTCCTCTAAACTTTTTTGTGAAATTTGCAGCCAAATGCCTCATGCATTCTCTATGCTCCACACCTGGGAACACATCTTCCACTGTAGTCTCCAGGCCTTTGCATGCATCAGTGTGGATAACAAGACCTGGTGGGTGTCCTATAAGCTCTCTTAAGTTCTGAAAAAACCAAGTCCAACTATCTATGTTTTCACCCTCTAGAACTCCATATGCAACTGGGAAGATCCAATTGCAAGCATCCACAGCACATGCACTAACTAGTTGCCCTCTAAATCTGCCATTTAATGCAGTGGCATCTACTGCAAGATAAGGCCTACATCCATTCAAAAAACCTTGCCAACATGCTTTGAAAGAAACAAATACTCTTCTAAAGCACTCTTTCTGTCTACTCTTCCCATTTAGTTTGTACTGCACAGTGTGTTTATCAATGGTAACTACACTACCAGGAGATGCTTTCTCCACTTCTGCCTTGAAGGTATACAGTAACTGGAAAGAGTCAACCCACTTACCATAGATATTGTCAAGTGCCATTTGCTTCCCATAGAATACTCTCATATATGGAACTGCCAGGCCATACTTCTTCTTCAAATTTTTCTGCAATTCTGTTGGTCCCACTTCTGAATCCTCTAAAACCCAGGTCTTCACAGCATCAGCAACCCATCTACTCTTAGCTGACTTCAATCTTTTTCTCCTATTCACACTAGGACATGTATGAGCAGTTTTGTTCACCTTAACCTGCATTCATGAAAGTTCAGACACATGTTAGAACCTATGTACTGCAACAAGAAAACAAAATACAGTATCAATGCTGCTAACTATAAGCACAATGCAATGTTAGTTGCTATATATTAGATACCTGAAACAGTGTGCTATGTCTCATTAAGGAGGCATGCATCCTCCATTGACACCTCTTATAAGCACAATGCACTGTCAACCTAGTACTGTCACTCTTGTCTATCACAAATTCACTTTCAGTCTTTATTGAGAAGGTTGCAAGAGCATTTCTACAGTCTAAAGCACTGGAAAATATTGTTCCCTGTGCCAAAGAAGGATCATCTCTATTGTATTGCACATCTGGTCTTTCCTCATCAGATGTTTCAGAGTATCCCATGTCCCTGTCCTCCTCCTTCTCATCTTCACCTGCCTCAGCAAACATGCCTTCAGGGGGTGGAACATAATCTTCCCCCTCATCATCTTTCTCCTTGCCCTTCTTCCTTGTTACAAACTGTGGAAACAACTTTTCATCCTCATCATCACTTGGCCAATCATCTGGTAGTCCCTCTTCAGTATAGGGGTCAACTGAATCTCTACTCTGAGAGGGATTTGCATTCTTAGGAACTTATACAGTAGGTGTTCCTGGTGCCTGCATGGAACTGCTGCTGCCTTTACTATGAGCATTTTTTTCCTGCCCCTTGATTGGCTGGTCCTACCTTTATCTCTAGACCTAGACTGAGATCTTGTTCCTCTGCTCTCTGGCTCTCCTCTCTTCGTTTGTATGACACTGATTTCTAGTTTAGCAGGGAAATAATCATGTATTGCAAACATGATACCAAGCTCATCATCGCACTGGACAGGGACCCAAGCTGTTTTTGTCAATGTCCCAGTACCTGAATTCCACTTCATCATATAGACCCCATGGATATTGAGCACATATGGCAGATCTAAACTGATTAAAAGTCCATTGATTGTCAGCAACAAAAGGAAAAGAGAATCCTGTATTGGTTGCTTTTGTGCCAACTCTAGCTAAAAGTGTGGTTTCCATTCTACATTCCATCCCAACTGCTCTATCGAGGTCGAGCCTACGATGACCATGGAAAACAGAGACAGATCCCAACGCCATGAGCACTATGAACTAGGTCAACAAATCCCAAATCGAACTACAAATGGCATGAGACTCCGCCAGATTAGAAGAGAAAACTTACCCCGCTGAAGCATGCTTCTGTGGCTGCGGTGTGCTCCCTCGTTCGCCGTCGCCGCCGCTGCCGCCACAACTGCTATCCCCATCCATCCGCCGCCGCCGCCGCCGTAGTAGAGTGTCGTGCAGAGTCAAATCTGAAGCTCCACCATGGCTGCCATCAGGAGATCGAGCCTTGCGAGTTGGATCGAGCGAGCTAGGGTTAGGGTTATGGCGGGAGGCGATTTGGGGGAGAAAGAGAGAGCGTGCGACTCAGGCGAGAGAATGAGAGGGAGAGAGAGTGAACTGGTGACCTGGGCCCAGGTGTAAGGACAGAGGGGCAAAAATGTCAAAGAAACGGCCGCTTACCAGTCAAACAGCCTTGACTGGACGGAAACGGCACGGAAGGGCAATTCTATAAGGGAACATGACGGCGGAGGGGTATTTTTGAGCAGGCTTGCAAATTAGGGGCAAATGTGAGTAGTGGGTTCGAGTTAGGGATACAGATGTAAAAGACCCTTCTTATAAAGCTCTCCCTCATGGACTTTATAGGCTTTAGATTGCCGCACTATGCAGCGTGCCTCATTTTAGTCCTCAGCGAGTTCCTTCCTGGTAAGGTAGGCGAGGAATGGTTCTGTCCATGGGGTGATGACGGCCATTATTACGTGGTCTGAAGGTGTTATTTCATTGGCAGAGCCTCCAATTATGTCAGAGTGTTCGGTGTCGGGCAGTGCGGTTGGGTCCGGGCTGTTATTGCCAGGTTCCCCTTCCCATACTATGGACGACTTGAACAGCCTTTCCAAGAAGATGTTGGGGGGGACTACATCACGTTTTGCGCCGATGCGTGCCAGGACATCTACCGCCTGATTATTTTCCCGGGCTATATGGTGAAATTCGAGCCCTTCGAACCGAGCTGACATTTTTAGGACGGCGTTGCGATAAGCTGCCATTTTTGGATCCTTGGCATCAAAGTCTCCATTTATTTGGGATATTGCGAGGTTCGAGTCCCCGCGCACCTCTAGGCGTTGAATGCCCATGGATACTGCCATCCGAAGACCATGTAAAAGGGCCTCATATTCGGCTGTGTTGTTGGAGTCTGTGTACATTATCTGGAGTACATATTGAACTATGTCTCCTGTGGGGGACGTCAAAACAACGCCAGCCCCTAGACCGGCCAACATTTTGGAGCCGTCGAAGTGCATGACCCAGTTTGAATATGTGCCGTACTCTTTAGGGAGTTCGGCCTCCGTCCATTCTGCGACGAAGTCGGCCAAAACTTGCGACTTGATAGCTCGCCGTGGCTTGTAAGTTATGTCGAACGGGAGGAGCTCAATGGCCCATTTTGCAATCCGGCCCGTCGCGTCGCGGTTGTTTATAATATCGTTAAGTGGCACTTCCGAGGCTACTGTTATTGAACACTCATGAAAGTAGTGTCGCAGCTTCCGGGATGCCATAAATACTGCGTACGCAATATTTTGATAATGCTGGTACCGTGACTTGCACGGAGTAAGGGCAGTGGACACATAATAGACCGGCTTTTGAAGGGGGAATTTGTGTCCGTACGTTTCTCGTTCGACGACGAGCACTACGCTTACGACCTGATGGGTTGCTGCAATGTATAATAGCATTGGTTCGCCAATGTTTGGCGCGGCCAGGACTGGGTTTGTTGCCAAGATGGCTTTTATTTCGTCGAGTCCGGCCGTGGCTGCATCCGTCCACTCGAAGTGTTCGGTGCGCCGAAGTAGGCGGTAAAGGGGTAGGGCCTTTTCTCCTAAGCGGGAGATAAAGCGGCTTAGAGCCGCCACGCATCCGGTTAATTTTTGTATTTGTTTGAGGTCCTTCGGGATATCCAATTGTGACAGAGCTCAGATCTTGGCTGGATTTGCTTCAATTCCTCTACAGGATACAATGAAGCCCAAGAGCTTTCCGGCTGGAACGCCGAAAACGCATTTTTCCGGGTTGAGCTTGATGTCGTATGTTTGGAGGTTATCGAATGTTAGCCTCAATTCGTCTACTAGAGATTCGACATGTCTTGTTTTAACGACCACATCATCTACGTATGCCTCCACTGTTTTGCCGATCTGGTTTTCCAGACATGTCTGAATCATGCGCTGATATGTTACGCCGGCGTTTTTGAGCCCGAAGGGCATTGCGTTGAAGCAGAATGGGCCGTATGGTGTGATGAATGCCGTTGCGGCTTGGTCTGACTCTGCCATCTTTATTTGATGGTAGCCGGAGTATGCGTCGAGGAAACACAACGAATTGTGTCCTGCGGTAGCGTCGATAATTTGATCGATGCGGGGGAGAGGGAAGGGATCCTTTGGGCAAGCCTTGTTAAGGTCTTTGAAATCAACGCACAGGCGCCAGGATTTGTCCTTCTTTGGTACCATCACCAGGTTTGCTAGCCAGTCCGGATGTTTTATATCTTTGATGAATCCGGCCTCCAATAGCTTGGCTAGTTCCTCTCCCATGGCCTGTCTCTTAGGTTCGGAAAAACGCCTAAGAGCCTGTTTGTCTGGCTTGAATCCTTTTAGGATATTTAAGCTGTGTTCGGCCAGCCTGCGTGGGATTCCTGGCATGTCTGAAGGGTGCCAGGAGAAAATGTCCTAGTTCTCTCGTAGGAACTCTCACAGTGCGGCGTCTACATCAGGGTTTAACTGTGCCCCGATGGAAGCTGTTTTATTGGGGTCCGTTGGATGGACCTGGAATTTGACTATTTCGTCCGCCGGTTTAAAGGAGGTGGACTTGGATCTTTTATCGAGTATCACATCATCCCTATTCACCATGGAGCGCAGCGCAGTCAGTTCCTCAGCTGCTAGGGCTTCGGATAGCGCCTCGAGGGCCAGTGCGGCTGTCTTGTTTTCGGCGCGGAGTGCTATGTCCGGATCACTAACGAGAGTGATGATTCCGTTAGGCCCGGGCATCTTGAGCTTCATGTACCCGTAATGGGGTATTGCTTGGAAGACTGTAAACGCTTCCCGCCCTAGCAGAGCGTGATATCCGCTACTGAACGGGGCCACCTGGAACATGACCTCTTCGGACCTGTAATTATCCGGCATGCCGAACACCACATCTAGTGTGATTTTTCCTGTACAGCATGCTTCCCGACTGGGGATTATTCCTCTAAAGGTTGTGCTGCTTCGCTCAATGCGGTTCCAGTCTATTTCCATTTTTTGAAGGGTTTCCTCATAAATGAGGTTCAATCCGCTGCCGCCATCCATGAGTACCTTGGTAAGACGAAAGCCATCCACTATTGGACTGAGGACCAATGCGGCTGGTGCTCGGGCTGTTCAGAATTTAGGTTCATCACTGGCGTTAAAAGTAATAGCCGTGTCACTCCATGGGTTTATTGTTGCTACTTGGTAGACTTCGGCAAGGCCGCGGAGTGTTCTTTTTCGCATATTATTTGATGCGAAAGTCTCGAAGACTGTTAATACCGTACTAGTTTCTCTGGGGTGGCTTTCTGTGGCTTCTGGAATTAGAAGATCTTCGCCAATTTTTGCCACCTGCCGGAGTATCCAACATGCTCCAAGGCTGTGAGTTGGTGTGGCGCCCTCTGCACTGTGAATTTTACAGGGTCCATCAAGCCATCCTTCCAGTACGGTTCCGTGCCCTGTAGAGGGCTTTTGCTTTTTGGTATTGAACCCGGGTGTCTGACGATGATGCACCCTTTTATTTCGAACCGAGTTTGTATTCAAGGCCGGATTGTCCCAAAATTTTGTTTCAGTTTTCCAGGCGCTTTCCATCACATAGTACTTTCGTACTATGGACACCAAGTCAGCGAAGCATGTAATATCACGGCGACTTATGGCGTTGAGGATTCCCTTGTCCGTGCAATTATTGCAGAAGAATGAAATTGCGTCTTCCTCGCGGCAGTCCTTTATCCTGTTCATAACCAGGAGGAATCTGGCCCAGTAATGATGTACTGTTTCTTCGGGCTCTTGCCTAATTTGGGATAGATCGCTTATGTACGGGTGGATGGGTGGAATCAAATCCGAAACCTCACCCAATCTGAGACCCAGGGGCCAAGGAGTTTCCGAACTCGGATGTTTGGATTCTTGGATGCTGCCCAATGAATCTAGTCCGTTGCCTGACTTTAAGTTCAGGTCTTGAGTGATGTCCTCCCCTCCACGGGTATCTGGCTTGGAGGGATCGGGAATCCGGACATAACTAGTCCTTAAGATAGATGAAGGGTCTCCGCACTGTCCCTCTACCACGGCAACGTGATGGGTGACCTGGGGAGAGTTAATCTCTCTTAGATCGGGTTTAGGCCCAATCTGGTCGTAATCCGTAGCGACTCCCAGGGCGGAGATGAGATCCAAGAGCTCGTTTAGGGAAGAGAGCTCCATTGGATCTAGCTGCTCGGCGAATTCCGAGCTGACGTGAAGATTGCTTTCGATGACCCAAGAGGTCATCATCGGCGCAGCAGCTAAACAGGCGGTCATAAGAAAACCGCCTAGCCGGAGAGTTTGGCCGACAGCCAAAGCTCCCTTAGAAACGGTGCCGTCTTTAAAGACGGGATGAGGCATCCTTCCTGATGGCGACGGCACAGAGGAACTCTCAATGAAAGCACCAATGTCGGTGTCAAAACCGGCGGATCTCGGGTAGGGTGTCCCAAACTGTGCGTCTAGGCCGGATGGTAACAGGAGGCGGGGGACACGATGTTTTACCCAGGTTCGGGCCCTCTTGATGGAGGTAAAACCCTATGTCCTTCTTGATTGACATTGATGATATGGGTAGTACAAGAGTAGATCTACCACGAGATCAGAGAGGCTAAACCATAGAAGCTAGCCTATGGTATGATTGTTGTTGCTACGGACTAAAACCCTCCGGTTTATATAGACACCGGAGAGGGCTAGGGTTACATAGAGTCGGTTACAATGGTAGGAGATCTACATATCTGTATCGCTAAGCTTGCCTTCCACGCCAAGGAAAGTCCCTTCCGGACACGGCACAGAGTCTTCAATCTTGTATCTTCATAGTCCAGGAGTCCGGCCGAAGGTATAGTCCGGCTATCCGGACACCCCCTAATCCAGGACTCCTTCACCCACGCATACCTCAACTGCCGGTGGGCCGACTGGAGACCAGGACGAAACCAAGGAGTGAGGGGCTATGTGACCAGTTAGGCTCCTGAGTTGCGATGCTCAGGAGTCCCCCTTGACGTGCAAACAACCTTCATACCTTTGCCCTCGCCGAGGCTCGGCTTGGGGGGCGCGCGCGACGACCAGGTCCGGGGGACTTGGTTGGGCGGCGTACGCTCGGGCATGACCCGAGCATAGCCCCCGTGCCCAGCCCCCTTGCGCGGCTCTCCCGAGGGGAGGCTTTGCGATGAGGCCAGACACCGAGCCCGTAGGCTCCCTGAGGTTGATAGGGCCGTGAGGCCGCCCTCAGTTTTTTATCACCAGGATGGACCATGGCGCTTCCGCACTTGCACGGGCATAGCCGCTCCTCGGCAGTGTCGATGGCCAGCACGGAGCATGGTGCTTCCACTGGTACATGGGAGGGGACTCCCTACTGCGGAGAGCCCCCGGGGTGTGTACACCCCTGCCCTGACACGGGGCTTGCACGGCAGGGCTAGACGAGGTGTGTCTGGGCACTCGTGAGTCAGTGCGGGACTCACGAGGCCCTACCTCAAGGCGGGTTGCGCCTGGTTTTGGTTCTTGTTCGCTGTGTTGGTCCTGCGAGGTGGTCAGACAACATGCGCCGAACGAACCTCCCAAGGTTATCGCGTGAGAAAGCCAAGCACCAACGGCCCCAGGAGGTGACATGAACGGGGCCGGCCTGCTAGACAGAGCTCAGCCGTTGGATTTATCGATGCTGCAGGGATGAGCCCGAGCACAGACACCGTGCGTAACCCTCTCACGTGAAGGGTCCTGAAGAAAGATGACCGGTGTGCGGCTCCCGCGGTGGGTGACAATCAAGCAGGTGATAACCATAGATAGATTAAGCATGGAAGGCAAACTAGCTCAGGTAAATGCATGAACGATACGTGCCACTGGGTCAGGCCCGAGCAGCTTGTGGATGATGCAGCCCGAGGGCGCCCCCAGCAAGGTAAGCTAAAGACATAAACAAGGAGCGATACATGCCACAGGGACGGACCCACGCGGCCTAGGAATGATGCAACCCTGAGGGCGCTCCCAGCTAAATAAACTTGGAAAATGTCACCTGGTTTCGTTGAGAAGGGGTGCCTGGGCAGCTGAAGGTACGTGGCGCAGGGGTTGCTCCTCACGAGCCACCGGGGCCCTGAGCCTCGGGAGGCTCTAGAGGCTTGGGCCGCCTCCTGAGGACCGTCTCCATCTCCGCCAGGACTGCATGGTGTCTGGCCTCCTGACCCACCATGACGCTCCGCAGGTTGCACTGGAAGGCAGCAGCCACGCTCGGCAGGACGAAGGGCATGTGAACGTAGCTGTGAGGTGGACCTTCGCAGCGCCCAACACGCGAAGGCCAGAAGCGCTCCTGAGTCGCGGCTCGGTTGAGCCCTGGTATGTTGATGCAGACGCGCAGCTCACCACCCTCGCCTGGGTGGGGAGCAGCGCCAGGTGGGCGGCGGTCACCGCGTATTACTCTTGCTTCCTGAAGCTCCTGAGATACCTTGGCGATGAACTCCTGAGCGCCGGGCGCTCCTTGCCCAGCGTCCTCCTGAGGGAGACGTGCCGCGAAGCATGCCTCCAAGTGATGCCCGAGCGCCTCCCTCACAACGTTGGCAAGGTCCGAGGCCCTCTAGAAGAGAGCCCCCGAGCCCTGCCCGAGGAGGGCGCCGGGCACACCTTCCTATGCAGTAGAGGGAGGCGCCCTAGGTGCGGGCGCTGATCCTGATGAGGTACCAGTTGTGGTGCTGCCCTCCTGAGGTCTGGTACGGAGTAACTGCTTCTTCTTCTTGGGGACGACCTCAGGAGGGTACCGAGCTGCATTGTTGTCGGGGTCTTCAATTGATGCTGCTTGGAAGGCATGCTCAAGGGAGCAGACCACATCTCTCTCTTCGCAGGGGACCGTGATGATCCCGCCGCTCCCTGGCATCTTGAGGACGTTGTTGAAGCGTTGGATGTACTTCTGGAGGGTCTCTCCCAGTTGTTGCTTGACGCGGCGCAAGTCACCCGCGGCCGGGGGGCGGGGGCGAGTGCCTTGGAAGTTGGCGATGAAGCGGTCGCACATGTCATCCCAGGAGGAGATCGAGCCCGGAGGCAGGTTTAGGAGCCACGAACGAGCGTCGTCCTTGAGCGCCATGGGGAACCAATTCGCCATGACTTTCTCGTCGCCGTTGGCCTCCTCGATGCTCAGCTCGTAGAACTGCAAGAACTCTGCAGGGTCGGGGGCCGTCATAGCGAGGAGGCAGATCCGCCTTGAACTTGCCCGGCCAGGCGACGCTACGCAGCTCGGGGGTGAAGGCGCGGCAGTCGGCCGTGGTCACCTGGGCCCATCGTGGAGGCGGAGCTTGATCTTGGCGCCCGCGCGCCGCCTCGGCAAGCGGTGCAAGGCCCTGCCGCGGCAAGCGATCCTGACGTGGAGGTGTGGGGAGTGGTGGAGCATTCTCTTGTGGTCGAGGAACTTCTTCAAAGCTTCTTTCTTCACGCGCGGGTGCTTGGCGCGGCGGGTCGCACCGCGGTGCTGCCGCGCCTTGGCGCCAGGGCGCTGTCTTGGTGCAGAGGTGGTGGAGGTGTTGTGTGAGCTGCGTCGCCCGCAGCTGGTGGAGGACGAGGTAGCGAGAGGGACGGTGCAGGGGAGCCCCCTGCGGCATTGACGAGCTCGGTGATGCGGTCTAGCCAGTCCTCGTAGAGGTCGTTGTCGGTGTCAAAACCGGCGGATCTCGGGTAGGGGGTCCCGAACTGTGCGTCTAGGCTAGATGGTAACAGGAGGCAAGGGACACGAAGTTTTACCCAGGTTTGGGCCCTCTCGATGGAGGTAAAACCCTACGTCCTGCTTGATTAATATTGATGATATGGGTAGTACAAGAGTAGATCTACCACGAGATCAGAGTGGCTAAACCCTAGAAGCTAGCCTATGGTATGATTGTTGATGTGTATGTTGTCCTACGGACTAAAACCCTCCGGTTTATATAGACACCGGATAGGGTTAGGGTTACATAGAGTCGGTTACAATGGTAGGAGATCTAAATATCCGCATCGCCAAGCGTGCCTTCCACGCCAAGGAAAGTCCCTTCTGGACACGGGACGGAGTCTTCAATCTTGTATCTTCATAGTCCAGGAGTCCGGCTGAAGGTATAGTTCGGCCATCCGGACACCCCCTAATCCAGGACTCCCTCAGTAGCCCCTGAACCAGGCTTTAATGACGACGAGTCTGGCGCGCAGATTGTCTTCGGCATTGCAAGGCGGGTTCCTCCTCCAAGTACTTCATAGAAGATTTCGAACACAAAGATAGTGTCCGGCTCTGCAAAATAGGTTTCCACATATTGCCATAGAGAGAATAATATTTACACAAATCTAATCTGCTGACGCACTCCGTAGTGTGACATCACACTGAAAGCACAAGTGCTCCCTAGGTGGTTTTGATAATTGATGACAACATATCTCTTGTTGGACTAACATTTCTATCTAGCATGTTTCAGATAAGTTCAACAATGGAGTGGCATGGACTAAAGGTTGTGGGAACTCCTTCAAGATGCTAAGGACAAAGGATTGGCTAAAAGCTTCAAGCTCAAGACTCTTCATTTTACATTTTAGTGATCCAAGATCACATTGAGTCCATAGGAAAAGCCAATACTATCAAGGAGGGATGAGGTGTTGCTTAATGAGCCTCTTGCTTCATGTGCTTAGTGATATGGTCCAAAATCCTCAGCTACTTTCCCATATCCACATATGACCTAAACCCTAAGCCAAACTCGGTCCTACCGATTCTTTCTATCCGGCGCCACCGAGTTTCACTTGTCATAAGCCACTACCAAACCCTAGAAATTCGGTTCTACCGATAGGGATCTCGGTCTCACCGAGATGGGATTGCAAACTCTCTGTTTCCCTTTCGTAACTTTTCGGTCTCACCGAAAAAGCGAATCAGTCACACCGAAATTGCAATGTAAATTCAGTGTTTCCTTTTTGTAACTTTTCGGTCTCACCGAAAGAGCAAATCGGTCCCACCGAGTTTGCCTGACCAACTCTCTGGTTAGCTTATTACCAAAATTGGTCTCACCGAGTTTGTGTAATCGGTCTCACCAAGATTACGTTATGCCCAAACCCTAACCATATCGGTCCTACCGAGTTGCATGTCACTCCCACCGAAAATCTCTAACGGTCACTAGGTTTACCTTTTCGGTCCGACCGAGTTTGTTGATTCGGTCCCACCGAGATTGGAAAACTGTGTGTAACGGTTGGATTTTGCGTGGAGGCTATATATACCCCTCCACCTCCTCTTCATTCCTGGAGAGAGCCATCATAACACATACACAATTCCAACTCATATGTTCTGAGAGAGAACCACCTACTCATGTGTTGAGACCAAGATATTCCATTGCTACCATATGAATCTTGATCTCTAGCCTTCCCCAAGTTGCTTTCCACTCAAATCTTCTTTCCACAAAATCCAAATCCTATGAGAGAGAGTTGAGTGTTGGGGAGACTATCATTGGAAGCACAAGAGCAAGGAGTTCATTACCTACACACCATTTGTTACTTCTTGGAGAGTGGTGTCTCCTAGATTGGCTAGGTGTTACTTGGGAGCCTCCGACAAGATTGTGGAGTTGAACCAAGGAGTTTGTAAGGGCAAGGAGATCGCCTACTTCGTGAAGATCTACCGCTAGTGAGGCAAGTCCTTCGTGGGCGATGGCCATGTTGGGATAGACAAGGTTGCTTCTTCGTGGACCCTTTGTGGGTGGTTGCTTCTTCGTGGACCCTTCATGGGTGGAGCCCTCCGTGGACTTGCGCAATCGTTACCCTTCGTGGGTGGAGCCCTCCGTGGACTCGTGCAACCGTTACCCTTCGTGGGTTGAAGTCTCCATCAACGTGGATGTAGGATAGCACCACCTATCCGAACCACGGGAAAAACATCCGTGTCTCCAATTGCGTTTGAATTCTCCAAACCCTTCCCCTTACATTCTTGCAAGTTGCATGCTTTACATTCCGCTGCTCATATACTCTTTGCATGCTTGCTTGATATGTATTGTGTATGTTGAAATTGTGCCTAAAACTCCACTCAAACCAAAAAGGCCTAAAAATTGCAACTTTAGCACTAAGTGTCTAATCACCCCCCCTCTAGACACATCTACTTCAAGGTCCTACAAGTGGTATCAGAGCTTTGGTCTCCATTGCCTTGGTTTAATCACCATTGGAGGAAGATGGATGTGTCTACTTTAGGGAGTCTTAGACATAGAGTGCCTATTCTTGATGGAGAGTATTTTCATGAGTGGAAAAATGAGATGCTTGTAATCTTCAATCAATATCATTTGAACAAGTACATTGCTAGCCCTTGTGCACCTCATATTGATCCTTTGCATCCTACCCTAGATGAAGATATTGACATGATTCGCAATCTTAGAACTATTGAGCTCATCATTAGAGGATTGCCCAAAAATCTGATTGCTAGTTTGCCTACTCTTAATTGTGCCTATACTATATGGAAATTTCTTGAGGAACAATTTCCCGATCATTCCTTGAAAACTTTGGATGAAATTCTCCATAAATCTATTGCCTTGAGTAAGATGAACTCTAGTGATCCTAGTTTTGGTAATTGTCTATTTGAACTTACCAATCTTAAGCATGCTAAAGGAGATGTTGGAATCATTAGTGATATCATATTCGAAGCTATAAGAATTCATAAAAGTGACCACTTTGATGATCATTTATCTAATGCATTACCCTCTCTAGGAAATGATGAGTCACAAGATCATGATGAACATGGATACTATGATGATGATGATGATGATAGTGACTTCGATCTTGATGATGCAATGAGACATTTTGGTCTTATGGCAAATCTTTGGGGATATGAATCAGGAGGAAAGGAATGGGTTCTTGATAGTGGATGTACTGTTCATATGACCGGAGATGAAGAGATGTTTCGTGAGCTTGCTGAAAATGACGGCCCTCGAAAATATGTCACCTTTGGTGATAATTCAAAGGGTAAAGTGGTTGGCCTTGGTAAGGTGGCCATCTCACATGATAGTTCCATTCAAAATGTCATGCTCGTTGAATCTCTCGGCTACAACTTACTTTCAGTATCTAGACTTGCTGATTTCAGTTTGAATGTCCTATTTACTGAGGTAGATTGCCAAGTATTTCGTTGAGACAATCATAAAATGGTCTTTACCGATATGCGTAGAGGTGATCTTTACATTGTCAATTTCTCTAAAAAGGCACAACCTAAAACTTGCTTTGTTGCTAAATCCTCGAAAGGTTGGTTGTGGCATAGACGACTAGGTCACGTTGGCATGATAAACCTTGACAAGCTTATTAAAGGAAATCACATCCTTGGAGTTAATGATGTCATATTTGATAAGGATAGACTTTGCAGTGCTTGTCAATCAGGTAAATAGGTTGGAGGAAGACATCCCGTGAAGAACATCATGACCACAAGGAGGCCACTCGAGCTACTTCACATGGATCTTTTTGGTCCCAACGCCTACAAGAGTCTCAGTGGAAATTCTTTTGGTCTAGTTATAGTTGATGATTTTTCGGATTTACGTGGGTGTTCTTTCTTAATGACAAGTCGCAGGTCCAGAAGATCTTCAGAAACTTCGCTAGGAAGGCCCAAAATCAGTTTGACGTGAAGATCAAGAAGGTTCGGAGTGACAACGGAACGGAGTTCAAGAACGCAAATGTGGACACCTTTCTTGACGAAGAAGGGATTTCACACGAGTTCTCGGCTACGTACACACCTCAACAAAATGGAGTTGTTGAGAGGAAGAACCGGACGCTCATCGAAATGGCAAGAACGATGCTTGATGAATACAAGACGCCGAAGCACTTTTGGGCAGAAGCGGTTGACACAGCTTGTCACGCAACAAATCGCTTATATCTTCACAAGCTACTCGGCAAGACGGCATACGAGCATCTCACCGGTAACAAACCCCAAGTTGGATACTTCCGAGTATTCGGCTCAAAGTGCTACATTCTTGATAAGCATCGTCGTTCAAAGTTTGCTCCTAAATCTCATGAAGGTTTTCTACTTGGTTATGGCTCAAACTCTCACACTTACCGTGTCTACAACAATTTCACCCGAAAGGTTGAAGAGATGGTAGATGTGAAGTTTGATGAATCTAATGGCTCGCAAGTAGAGCAATTGCCAATTGATGTAGGAGACAAAGACCCTTCAGAAGCAATCCAAGACTTGTCCATTGGCAAAATTCGTCCAACGGAGGTGAAGGAGAGTACTTCATCCGTCCAAGTGGAAGCTTCTACTTCGCGACAAGGTGAACCAAGAATCGACACGGAAGCACCCACAAGTGGGACACACCAAGATGAAGAAAACGAGGAAATACATCAAGCACCCCAGGCTTTACACTTTATGCTTCCGGCTCGTATGTTGTGTGGAATTGTGAGCGGATAACAATTTCACACAGGAAACAGCTATGACCATGATTACGCCAAGCTATTTAGGTGAGACTATAGAATACTCAAGCTTTCAAGAGTTCGAGCAAGAATTGCCAAAGATCATCCCGTCGAGTAAATCCTCAATGATATACAAACCGGGAGAATCACTCGCTCAAAAACTCGTTTAGCTAACTTTTGTGAAAACTATTCATTCATCTCTAGCATTGAACCTATGAAGGTTGAAGAAGCATTGGAAGATCCGGATTGGATAAACGCTATGCATGAAGAGCTACACAATTTTGAGAGAAACCAAGTTTGGACATTGGTTGAGAAGCCCGACAACAACCACAACATCATTGGTACCAAATGGGTGTTTCGCAACAAGCAAGATGAATATGGACAAGTGGTTCGCAACAAAGCACGTCTCGTCGCCCAAGGGTACACACAAGTCGAAGGTATGGACTTTGGTGAGACATATGCTCCCGTTGCTAGACTTGAGTCCATTCGCATCTTACTTGCCTATGCTAATCACCATAATATCACCTTGTACCAAATGGACATTAAAAGTGCTTTTCTAAATGGTGAAATAGAGGAGGAAGTTTATGTCAAACAACCTCCCAGCTTTATCAATCCTAAGAAACCAAATCATGTTTACAAACTTCACAAAGCCCTTTATGGTCTTAAACAAGCTCCTAGAGCATGGTATAAATGCTTGACCAAGTTCCTTATTACAAGTGGTTTTGAAATTGGTAAAATTGATTCTACTCTTTTTACTAAAAGGGTTAATGGAGAACTATTTGTATGCCAAATTTATGTCGATGATATCATATTTGGTTCAACTAACCCTCTCTTTAGTGAAAAGTTTGGAAAGCTAATGTCAGAGAAGTTTGAGATGTCTGTGATGAGTGAACTAAAATTCTTCCTTGGTTTGCAAATCAAGCAAACTAAGGAAGGTACATTTGTCTCTCAAACAAAGTACACCAAGGACTTATTCAAGAAGTTCAATATGCAAGAATGCAAAGGTATGTCTACACCCATGCCTACTAGTGGACATAATGATTTGACCAAAGATGGTGAACCAGTTGATCAAAAGGTTTATCGCTCTATGATTGGTTCATTGTTATACCTATGTGCTTCACGTCCCGATATTATGCTAAGTGTGTGCATGTGTGCACGATATCAAGCTGCTCCTAAAGAATGTCATCTTAAGGCTGTGAAAAGGATAGTGAGATATTTAATCCATACACCAAATTTTGGCATTTGGTATCCTAAGAGGTCTTCTTTTGATCTTGTTGGCTATTCCGACTCGGATTATGCCGGAGACAAGATTGATAGAAAGTCCACTTCGGGTACTTGTCAATTTCTTGGTAGATCTCTTGTGTCTTGGTCTTCCAAGAAACAAAACTCGGTATCCTTATCCACCGCCGAAGTGGAATACATTGCCGCTGGTTCATGTTGTGCTCAATTACTTTGGATGACCCAAACTCTTAAAGATTATGGGATTTATGTGAAACATGTTCCACTACTTTGTGACAATGAAAGTGCTATCAAAATTGGTCATAATCCTGTGCAACATTCTCGAACTAAGCATATTGAAGTTCGTCATCACTTCATTCGAGATCATGTTGCTAAGGGTGACATTAACCTTAAGCACGTTCGCACCGATAAGCAATTAGCGGATATATTTACTAAACCACTTGATGAGAAAGTGTTTTGCAGGTTGAGAGGAGAATTGAACATCATTGATGCTTCGAACTTGGAGTAGAAACTCCATTGGATACATGCAAGACATGAGCTTATGACTAATCCATGATATATCTCTTATGATAACTATCTTATGTCTTGGATATATTTGTACCTTGCATGTTGTCTAACCCATGTAGGTGCTTGGTTGATTCTAATTCCATGAGATTGCGACTCACTCACATCTTGAGCAATCTCTACATCACCAAGACTCTACACAATGGTGGTTGAAGACAAGGAAGCACAAAACCATTCAAACATATCCTTTGACAAATTCTATGATTGAGCTTCATGATTGTCTTTTTTGGATACACAAGTGCTCTTCCTTGCAAGAACTAACCCATGTAGGTAGATGAACTCAAACTCCAAGTGGTGCTCCCAACTCTTGATGAGCTACATCAACCTTGAGCACCCACACAAGTTCAACTACATGAGCAAGAACCACACCACCACCCAAGGTATGTTATTCCATCTTAGAGAAGCTTTACTCCAAGACATGAGTCAAAGCAACTCAACAAGATGTGAATACATCAAGATGCTTAAACAAAAAATGGTAACCCCATTTTGAGCCTAAACGATGAGTATGACCTATGATCAAGTGTTCTCACTTGACTCCTAAGTCAATATACTCTAACATAGGTGACTATGTCACCGCCCAACTCTAGATGAAGTCCTCTTGTGTTCTTTTCTGTGTTATTGCATTTGTCTCATGCATGTTTAGTTTCTTTCTCTTTTTCAAAAAAAACTTCATCTAGATCTTTCAGTTTCTTCTCTTTTCTCTTTGTTTTTGTTCTGCATTTTCTGCATTCAATTCCTTGCAAATCCTTTAGGCAATTCATTGCAAATCTTTGTGAGATCCTACATGTCTAGTGAGATGAGGTGACAAGTGTTTTTCTCTGTGTGAACTCGGTTTCACCGACTTGTAATTTTTGGTCCAACCGAATCTTTTCGGTGCCACCGAAACATACCACTCGGTGCCACCGACTTCGCAACAGGAAAAATAGTTTGCCACTTGTTCTATATTTCTTCTGATCTAGCTCTACTCAATGAATCTTGTCCTCTACAAGCATCACAGTTTTATCCATTGCTTTGTGCTGAGTCTCAAGGACCAAACCTATACGACAGATTCCAGAAAGCCCTTCTTGGAAATTGATGTCAAAGGGGGAGAGAGAGATCACATCAAAGCTTGTAGGAGAGAGAGATCACATCAAGGGAGAGAAAAAGTCTCAAGGACCAAACCCACAAGAGAAAGTATTAAGGGGGAGAAAGAGATTTCCAGGGGGAGAGAAAATACTCAAGGATCCCAGATGCTTGATGTTCAAGAGGAGAGATGTCACATGTCTTTTTAGGGGGAAAGACATGTTCTTATGTATTTTTCAGCTCTGATTTTCTGTTTCCTATCTTCTCCCAATATCCCATGTAAGATTCAGGGGGAGCAAGACACCTAAGGAAAAGAAATCAGAAATCAGTCAAATTCATTGCATATCTTTACTCTTGGGGACATGTTAAATCCAATGTGATACCTTGTACTCACTCTCTACATGTCATCCCAGTCTTGGTATTCTTGTGGTTTCTTTTGTTTGCTCTGGCTAGTGGATGTACCTGTGTTATCTAACTTTGTTTGTGCAGGTTTATTCCATCCTAAGCCAACTCAAAGACTACAAGGTAAGTGTATGCATCAAAATCATGAGTATGAGAAATTCTTGCTTATGTACATACTGTTTGCAAGAAGGACTCATGAGCATGAAGGTATTTTCCTTGATAATCTTTTGCTCTGATGCATATGGCCAAGATACATGTAACACATTGCCTACTCTGTCATGGTTATGCTCTCACATGCCTCTATATTTCATATTTACATGAGTGCATACATGTAGGGGGAGCCTATGCTTGTTACATGTCCTTCCAAAGCTTTACTTGTTGTTCTTTATATCTTTATCTAAAGCTTTGATGTATGTTGCCATCAATTACCAAAAAGGAGGAGATTGAAAGCACAAGTTCTCCCTAGGTGGTTTTGATAATTGATGACAACATATCTCTTGTTGGACTAACATTTCTATCTAGCATGTTTCAGATAAGTTCAACAATGGAGTGGCATGGACTAAAGGTTGTGGGAACTCCTTCAAGATGCTAAGGACAAAGGATTGGCTAAAAGCTTCAAGCTAAGGACTCTTCATTTTACATTTTAGTGATCCAAGATCACATTGAGTCCATAGGAAAAGCCAATACTATCAAGGAGGGATGAGGTGTTGCTTAATGAGCCTCTTGCTTCATGTGCTTAGTGATATGCTCCAAAATCCTCAGCTACTTTCCCATATCCACATATGACCTAAACCCTAAGCCAAACTCGGTCCTACCGATTCTTTCTATCCGGCGCCACCGAGTTTCACTTGTCATAAGCCACTACCAAACCCTAGAAATTCGGTTCTACCGATAGGGATCTCGGTCTCACTGAGATGGGATTGCAAACTCTCTATTTCCCTTTCGTAACTTTTCGGTCTCACTGAAAAAGCGAATCGGTCACACCGAAATTGCAATGTAAATTCAGTGTTTCCTTTTTGTAACTTTTCGGTCTCACCGAAAGAGCAAATCGGTCCCACCGAGTTTGCCTGACTAACTCTCTGGTAGCTAATTACCAAAATCGGTCTCACCGAGTTTGTGTAATCGGTCTCACCGAGATTACGTTATGCCCAAACCCTAACCATATCGGTCCTACCGAGTTGCATGTCAGTCCCACCAAAAATCTCTAACGGTCACTAGGTTTACCTTTTCGGTCCGACCGAGTTTGTTGATTCGGTCCCACCGAGATTGGAAAACTGTGTGTAACGGTTGGATTTTGTGTGGAGGCTATATATACCCCTCCACCTCCTCTTCATTCCTGGAGAGAGCCATCAGAACACATACACAATTCCAACTCATATGTTCTGAGAGAGAACCACCTACTCATGTGTTGAGACCAAGATATTCCATTCCTACCATATGAATCTTGATCTCTAGCCTTCCCCAAGTTGCTTTCCACTCAAATCTTCTTTCCACAAAATCCAAATCCTATGAGAGAGAGTTGAGTGTTGGGGAGACTATCATTTGAAGCACAAGATCAAGGAGTTCATTACCTACACACCATTTGTTACTTCTTGGAGAGTGGTGTCTCCTAGATTGTCTAGGTGTTACTTGGGAGCCTCCGACAAGATTGTGGAGTTGAACCAAGGAGTTTGTAAGGGCAAGGAGATCGCCTACTTCGTGAAGATCTACCGCTAGTGAGGCAAGTCCTTCGTGGGCGATGGCCATGGTGGGATAGACAAGGTTGCTTCTTCATGGACCCTTTGTGGGTGGTTGCTTCTTCGTGGACCCTTCGTGGGTGGATCCCTCCGTGGACTCGCGCAACCGTTACCCTTCGTGGGTGGAGCCCTCTGTGGACTCGCGCAACCGTTACCCTTCGTGGGTTGAAGTCTCCATCAACGTGGATGTAGGATAGCACCACCTATCCGAACCACGGGAAAAACATCCGTGTCTCCAATTGCGTTTGAATTCTCCAAACTCTTCCCCTTACATTCTTGCAAGTTGCATGCTTTACATTCCGCTGCTCATATACTCTTTGCATGCTTGCTTGATATGTATTGTGTATGTTGAAATTGTGCCTAAAACTCCACTCAAACCAAGAAGGCCTAAAAATTGCAACTTTAGCACTAAGTGTCTAATCACCCCCCCTCTAGAGACATCTACTTCAAGGTCCTACACACACCATGGCCAAGCTTTTATTTGAACCGTTTTACTGTCCCATCTTAGCGCGTTATGCGAGGCGGTTTCCTTGGCACGTCTTGTTAAAGCAAAGATCGTGTCCCCTTATTCCGGGATTCTCATCAATACGGGCGTGGGTAACCCAATCGCGCCTTTGATTACGGCGCTTGGGAGATAAGCGAGTTTTACCAGGCTGGTGGGGACATGTAGTTGCGTCCACCCATATAAGGGGATAAGGATCCACCTTTTCACCTATGCCTTCTTCGTCCTTCGCCTATCCATTCTTGCGCACTCGAGCTCCAGCGCCCAAGTCCACACTCCTCACCTCGACCTTCTCCAGCCATGTCCGGAGCGGGAGGCAAGTGGATGGTCTCCTCCATCACGGAGGGACACATCAAAAAGATGAGGAAGGCCGGATATCTGGCTAGCAACATCGCGCACCGGCTTCCCGAAGCGGGGCAGCTCATCCCCACCCCAAGGCCCCATAAGAGGGTGGTGTTCCTCCCCCATTTCCTCCGCGGACTGGGCTTCCTTCTCCACCCATTTGTCTGGGGGCTCATGTTCTACTACGGCCCGGATTTTCATGATCTGGCCCCGAATTTTGTCCTCAACATCTCAGCGTTTATCGTCGTGTGCGAGGCTTTCCTCCGCATCCGCCTCCATTTCGGCCTATGGCTCAAGACTTTCAACGTCAAGCCGAAGGTGGTGCGCGGCAACTAGGCGGAGTGCGGAGGAGCCATGGTGGGCAAGATGGCCAACGTCCTGTGGCTCGAGGGCTCCTTTGTAGAGACCCTGAAGGGGTGGCAATCGGGGTGGTTTTACATCACCGAGCCGCGCGACGCCGAATGGGTCGCACCCCCTGAGTTTCAGTCCGGACCCCCAACGCGGCTCACGTCCTGGAAAGAGACGGGCCTGTCATGGGGTAAAAAAAGGAGAGCTGACCAGACTCCAAACATGCATCAAAACCCTGGTGGACAAGAAGCTCAAACTTGTCAACGTAGTCCAGGTTATGCTCATCCGCTTGATCCTCCCGTGCCAACAACGGGCTTTCAACCTGTGGGAGTTCGATCCGGCACGGCACCAAACTTTGAGCAGGCTCTTTGACATGACGTACGAAGATGCCTGGAAGGTGCTCTTTAAGGGCGCCGTGGCTCCCGCATCCACTACTGAGGATCGCGGATTCAGTGCACAGCGTGACGCTCTTGCGGTAAGCTGTTTTTTTCCTTTTACAGGGTATCAGTGTTTCATAGTTTGACTCTATGTTGAGTCTAAGCTCCTTTTCCTTTGACAGGATTGGCAGGTGACGTCCAGACAGATCAACTGTCCGGCTCCTTTGCCCGAAGGCCCAGCGGACGCTCAATTGGCGAAGCTGCTGGTTCTGGCACCCTATGTGGTGCCGGAGAAGAAGGCCAAGAAGAAGGCCACGGGGACTCGAAAGAGTGCCCGACGCCCGGAGGTGTCGGATTCATCATCCGACGAATCCAAGACGCACTCCTCCCACGAAGATGAGGAGGAGGAAGAAGAGACCCCTCCCCCTCCAGTGGGGGAAGGGAAGAAAAGGAAGGCCGCCCCAACTGGGGAGGCCGAAGGGTCCAGGAAGGCGAGAACCCCTCCTCTGGACTACTCCACCAACGCCGACGACGGTGAAGAGGAGTGGCCGCCCAGGGCCAAGCCCCTGGCGAAATCGTAAGTATCCGGATACCGGAGTGATCTTATAGTACTTGATTATTGCACAGCTTTCCCTTATGTCGGATATGTTTATGCAGCGCACCCAAAGACCGGCTCGACGCGTTGTCGAGCGGCTCACTGGACTCGTCGGACGTGAACTCGCTTCTGACGGCTTCCTCCCCCCGCCCTACGGACGACACCGAAGTGTTGTCCCAGCAAGTTCCAATCCGGGAGGAGGTGGTCCTGGAGGCGCCGCGAGGCGATCTCCCGGACTCTAGGAGTAAAGGGGACGAAACCCCCCAGGGCTCCAAGTCTGGCCCTGGGCCGGACACCGCTCCGGAACCTTCAAAGGTTCCAGAGTCCGGCGGGGGACCTCCTTCCAAGAGGAGCAAGCCCGCCGTGCCGGTGACCTCCGTCCAACCGGAGGCGCCGGACAATCTGTTGGAGGCGCTCCAAGGCGCCTCCCTCGACGAGGGGCACCGCACTATTATGAGTGCGGTGGTCCAGAAGGTTCAGTCCGCCAAGAGCGGACCGACTGAAGCTTGTACAAGCCTTTTAACAGGCTTTGAGGTAAGTAAAGAATGTGTAAATAACATTACCGCATAGACAATAGCCCCTGATGCTCTGTTTGGCGTTCGGGAAGAAAAGCCGAATAGAGGATCAAATAAAATTCACAGGAGTCTAACAAGAAGAAGTCAATATGCGTGTGCAGGCTTCCCTGCTGGCGTCCGCCGCACTAACTGCGGAAGTGGACGTGCTAAAGCAGGACCTCGAGCGGTCCGAGCAAGAGCTCGGACGTGCGAAGAAGCAGCTCGAGGATAGTGAAGGTAAGAAAATACCTTGTATAAATGTGTATAAAAAGGTGCAATTGTGAAAAATGACAGGAGTATCGTGGCTATTGTAGGGGCCACGTCTGAGGTGGCGACCCTGAAGCAAGCGCTGCTCGAGGCCGAGAACAGGTCGGCCGCGGAGCACACTGAGCGAGAAAAGTATGAGGCCGAGGTTGGCAAGGTGCGGCAAGAGCTCCAGGCTCTCATGGAAAAACATGAGAGTTTGGAGCGTGACTCAAGGACGCGAGCGTCCGAGCTCGTGGCGGCTACTGAAAGTGCCAAGGCTGCCAAGGCCGAATCCCAGAAGACCCTCCAGGAGTTGGATGAGGTGAAGAAGATAGCGGCGGGTAAGGCATTCTTTATGCAAAGTAAACACATAAGCGTGAGTTACTTGTTACTTACCCGAATCCGGAGTTCTCCAGGCGCGTTCGCAGATCTTCCCCGGAGTATATCTGATGCCTCCGCATTCTATCAAGCCGAGGAGGGAAACTCAACAGAGAAGGTGTTCTGGTCTCAGTATGCTGAGGCCGGACACCCCGTGCCCCTGAGCGACCAGTTGAAGCAACTAGTCGAGCTCCACAAGGCGGCCGAACAGGCCATGAAGGGCCTCATAGTTCGGTTGTGGCCTGGAGAGGCTTAGCCTGGGAGCTATTTCGGGCTGGTGCGGCGGCTGGTGGAGGCCTGTCCAAGGCTCGAAGTCATCAAGCGCTCCGTCTGCATTGAACGTGCCCGTAGGGCCTTTGCCCGTGCGAAGGTGCACTGGGGCAAGATGGATGCTGAGAAGCTTGTGAAGGACGGGCCACCGCCGGGGAAAGAGCATCGCAAGCCCGAAAATTATTATAAGGATGTTCTGAAGGGTGCCCGCCTTGTGGTGGATGAATGTTCTATGGATGTAATTTTTGAATAAAACTTGCTCGTTTTGTCCTGTGCGCTGAAAACTTGCTCATATGCGCTTAAGCAATGCTGTTTGAATTTAAAATATTACCTTCTGTGCGGCTATTTATCAATTCTGAGAGATGGCGAGTCATCGGCTTCTGCCCCCGTGCTGCTAGTGCTGGGGTGTTCGGGGATAAACCTGAGGGCTCTTTTCCCCATGTTTGAGTCCTTCGAGGGAGGCACTCAGCCCAACGAACAAGGCAATCGGACTATAATGCGTGAACACTCTCACTTAGCTATAGAATTCTATAATTTTAAATTTCGGCGAAGCCCCTGGTATTCGGAAGACCGAGTTCGGGGCGCTATCCACGCCTTGGCCGGACAGAACCGACTCCTCGCCCTAAGCGGCATAAGTCTTTAAGGACTCGAAAAGACCTCTCGAACAGCGACCAGCTCTCGGCTCATCATGACAGTCAGTTTTAGCTTTTCCACTGAGGTGCTCAACCAAGCTCAACCGGGGCACAATCGCAGTGGTTCTCCTAGTGTTGCCTTAGCCGATATAGCGGAATGTAAGGCACCAAAACATAGGAGCCAGGCAAACCCAACTATTGACCCAAGACATGATTCGGAGCCGATGCATATAATGCTATAAGTTCGGGGTGCCACACTTGTTAAAGTGTGCAGACTTCTCACACCATGTTGAGGGGTATTGAAGCCCCTGGCGTATTTTGGCCATACCAAAGTGTACGGGTGCAACATGTCGTTAAGGAACATATATAAGTATATAAAAAAAGAGTAATGCAAAAATAGACAAAAGCTATGCATTGTTTACTAAAAAGAGCTGCGATCAAAGCAGAATGATATAAATAATGCGATAAGAAAAAGGTTGGACTATGTAACATGTCCGCTCCAGGGGCAAGCTGCGGGATAATATGCGAAACAGGTATACTTCTCGTGATAGAGACCACCTAGGAGTTCCATAATGCGGCGTGGCTTGTCTGCTTCCCTGGTTCTTGCATCATTTGTGCGGCAATTGAACTACCGAACAGGCCTTCCGAAGAGTGGAGTCCTGAAAGTAAGAGAAAATTAAAAAATCGGCAGCCCCTGGTACGGTTGAAGCCGTGTTTTGGGCGTGCCGTGATGGTGCCCCTCCCCCTGTGCCCATGGTATCTCTAGAGCGTAGTTATGTACGCGAAGTACTGACGTCGCCTTTTTGCGAGGGTTGGGGTTGGGGACGCATTGCTATGCCTGCTCGGATCGTACCAGGCGGTCTTGTTGTAGGTTACTCCGGGCGCGCTTGACGGTGTCCGGTCGTTTATTGGCCGGACTGGAGAAATGCCTGGAGAGGCTGCTTTGTACTTCCGCTGCAAGGGCCGCCGTGTGCTCCTCCGTTCGGAGGGAGCATTCGGTGTTTCCATTGACCGTAATTACTCCTCGAGGGCCTGGCATCTTGAGTTTAAGGTATGCGTAATGCAGTACCGCATTGAACTTAGCGAATGCGGTTCGCCCGAGAAGTGCGTGATAACCACTGCGAAACGGGACTATGTCGAAGATTAACTCCTCGCTTTGGAAATTATCCGGAGATCCGAAGACCACTTCAAGTGTGACTGAGCCTGTACAGTCATCGCTATGCAGCCCCTTGTCTTCGTTTTCGGCGTTTAACTTGCTTGCCTGCTTGAACACCCAACAATCCCTGTTGGTGTGATTGGCTGGATTTTCGGGGGTGCCATGTATCTGGCATAAGCGGTCGAGTATTCAGTCCAAACTGGACGGGCCCCTATGATTCCTTTTGAATGGCTTTTTCCGCTGACCGGATTTAGAGCCTCTGAATCCGGCATTAACTGCCGTATCATCTGTATTGTCGCCGTTAATGCGGCGCTTCTGCTTGTTGCGACGCGACCTGCCACTGCTGTCCCTGGTGTCCGAATTACCAGGGTTCTTGGTTATATTGTTGCTACGAGCAAGCCAGCTGTCTTCTCCCGCGCAAAAGCGGGTCATGAGTGTCGTGAGTGCTGCCATAGATTTCGGCTTTTCCTGTCCAAGGTGCCGGGCCAGCCACTCGTCACAGATATTGTTCTTGAAGGCTGCTAGGGCCTCAGCGTCCGGACAGTCGACTATTTGATTTTTCTTTGTTAGGAACCGTGTCCAGAATTGCCTGGCCGATTCATCTGGCTGCTGAATTACGTGACTTAGGTCATCGGCTTTTGGGGGTCGCACATAAGTGCCCTGGAAATTGTCGAGGAATGCGGCTTCCAGGTCCTCCCAACAGCTGATTGATCCTGTTGGCAAGCTGTTAAGCCAGTGCCGAGCTGGTCCTTTAAGCTTGAGGGGGAGGTATTTGATGGCGTGGAAATCATCGCCGCGGGCCATATGGATATGAAGGAGATAATCCTCAATCCATACCGCAGGATCTGTTGTGCCATCATATGATTCGATGTTTACGGGTTTGAAACCCTCGGGGATTTGATGATCCATTATTTCGTCTGTGAAGCAGAGTGGGTGTGCAGCGCCTCTGTACTGGGCTATATCATGACGTAGCTCCAGTGAGCCTTGTCTGCTGTGTTCGGCCCTGCCGAATTTGTGGCCGGTGTGACGGATGCCGTCTCGAGCCGTGGGGCGCCCACGCGATCCGTAGATCGATCTTGTTTGTCTAGCCTTGTCCTCCAACATGTCTCGTAAGTCCTGTGCATATTCCCGTGCCTTGGTACGGGGTGCGACTTGAGTGGAGGGCTGAGGGGCCTCTCTGTCGCGGCCACGAGGTGGCCGGTCGGCCGCATCAAGTGCTTCCTCCAATAATATGGGTAGCAACCTGCGTTTTGGGTAGCTCTTGGAGGGGGGGTTCGAGTTTATGCTCTTTGGCTGCAAGGGCTTCAGTCCATCCGTCGACTAGCAAATCTTGATCAGCTTTAAGCTGTTGCTGTTTTTTCTTGAGGCTTCTTGCCGTGGCCATAAGCCTGCGTTGGAAACGCTCTTGCTCGACGGGATCCTCTGGCACGACGAATTCGTCGTCGTCGAGGCTTGCCTCGTCTTCGGAGGGAGGCATATAATTATCGTCCTTGACCTCTCTGTATGCCGCTCTCTCATGAGGGCTGGTTTTTCCATCCTCCTGTGCTAAATCTTGCTGGAGGGGGTTTTCTTCGGCAGTTTCTAGAGTATTATTATCTCCCGTGCTGGAATCACCGTGTTTGTTTTGGCGGGATTTTGAGCGGCGCCGCTGACGTCGGCGCTTAGGCTGTTTCTTGGAGGGGTCATCCTCCGCTGTTCCATCGCCATCTCCCTCTTTTGGAGTGTCCACCATGTATATGTCATACGACGAGGTGGCTTTCCAGGGCCTAGTAGGTGCTGGTTCTTCATCATCTCCTTCATCGGCGTCCATACCGTCGATGTCTTCGGAGTCGAAGTCGAGCATGTCGGTTAAGTCGTCGACAGTGGCTACAACGTGGGTGGTGGGTGGGCTTTGAATTTCTTCATCGTCCAAATCCCAACCTTGCTGGCCGTAGTCCGGCCAGGGCTCTCCTGATAAAGAGAGAGACTTTAGTGACTTTAGAATATCGCCAAAAGGCGAGTGCTGAAAGATGTCTGCGGCAGTAAACTCCATGATCGGCGCCCAATCGGATTCGATTGGCCGGGGCGCGGAGGGTTCGGAGTCCGGAAAGGAGTCCGGCTCCTTGGAGTCACGAGTCTCGCGGAGTGCGGGGCTGGTGTTCGGCTCAATCGTCGTTGGGATCGCAGCCCCCGAGGGGGCGTCCAACCGCCCGTCCTCGATCGGCGCAGTTGGCTCCGAATTAAGGATCGGAGCCGATGCGGGTGCGGCCTCCAGGGCACTGTTCGACGGCAGAGCTAGATCATGCTCGTCGGGACAGTGCGGCGCGCTCGGCAGTGGCTCGAATCCGTCAAGGATCAAGTCCCCGTGGATGTCAGTCGTGTAGTTTAAACTTCCAAAGCTGACCTGACGGCCAGGGGCGTAGCTTTCGATCTGCTCCAGGTGGCCAAGTGAATTGGCCTACAGTGCGAAGCCGCCGAAGACGAAGATCTGTCCGGGAAGGAAGGTCTCACCCTGGATTGCATCGCTATCGATGATCGTAGGAGCCATCAAGCCTGACGGCGACGACACAGAGGAACGCTCAATGAAAGCACCAATGTCGGTGTCGAAACTGGCGGATCTCGGGTAGGGGGTCCCGAACTGTGCGTCTAGGCTGGATGGTAACAGGAGGCAAGGGACACGAAGTTTTACCCAGGTTCGGGCCCTCTCGATGGAGGTATACGTCCTGCTTGATTAATATTGATGATATGGGTAGTACAAGAGTAGATCTACCACGAGATCAGAGAGGCTAAACCCTAGAAGCTAGCCTATGGTATGATTGTTGATGTGTATGTTGTCCTACGGACTAAAACCCTCCGGTTTATATAGACACCGGATAGGGTTAGGGTTACATAGAGTCGGTTACAATGGTAGGAGATCTAAATATCCGCATCGCCAAGCTTGCCTTCCACGCCAAGGAAAGTCCCTTCCGGACACGGGACGGAGTCTTCAATCTTGTATCTTCATAGTCCAGGAAGTCCGGCTGAAGGTATAGTTCGGCCATCCGGACACCCCCTAATCCAGGACTCCCTCAGTCGTCGACTGGGCGGTAACGCAGGAGCTCGCGCGCCGTTAGTAGCGTGGCCCGCGTGGCCGTGGGAGCGTGACGAGCGTGAGATGAGGAACCGGTGGGGGTCAGCGATGGAGTGGCGGTGCGGATGTCCTGTCGCATCGAGGGGTGCAACAAGGACGTTTGCTGCTCGTTCCCCACCGGGCTAGTGGTGGCGTTGGCGGCGGGTGATGGAGAAAGACGGGGAGGCCCGCTGACGGGAGCCGTCTGGGCGACGCGTGCGGCGAGGGCGGCCCGACGCTCAGCTCGAGCGCGACGAGCGTCCGACATGGTTGCGACAAAGCGATGGAACGTGGATCAGCAAAGAAAAAACTCCTGCGCACCCCTACCTGGCGCGCCAAATGTCGGATTTCGGGTTCCAGCAAAACCCTTAAGGTTCGAACACTGGGGTGCGCGCGAAGATCTCTCCCTCACTGATCACGCCCTCAAACACTTCGCGATCTCTAGGCTAGGCACACGAACTCAGAACACACGATACACAAGATTTATACTGGCTCTGGCCACCGTTGTGGTGTAATACCCTACTCCAGTGTGGTGGTGGTGGATTGCCTCTTGGGCTAAGGATGAACAGTAGAAAGGGAAGAACAGCCTCTTGGGGAGAGGTGTTCTTGTTCTTGGTGTACTTGGGGGTGGTAGGCCTTTCCCTCCGATCTGATCCGATGCTTAGCTATGGTGGTGGCTAGTCCTATTTATAGAGGCCCTGGTCCTCTTCCCAAATATTGAGCGGGAAGGGAGCCAACAACGAGCAATTTGAAAGGGGACAACTAGTACAGCTTATCCTGACAAAAGTAGTCTTCGCCTACCAAAGGCTCTGGTGGTGACACCGTCTTGGGCCCCACGGTGACCTCCGTCTTACCGTCCTGCTGGTCTTGGTCTCGTTGCACCGATATGGAGACCTTTGCCTGATGCCTTGGAACTCCTCGCCTGCGCTTGCCTCCTTAGCACCAAAGAGGAAACAAGGACACTGTGCACGCTGCCGCCCACCTGGCGCCCGCGTGGTCTCGATCGTCATGGCTCACGTCATGGGAACCTCGCGAGGTTTGCCTTGCCTTGATCTCTCCGCCCCTCGCGAGCCAGCCTGGTGGGGCTGCTCCTGAGGAGGTCTTGCATCGTCCGCCTCATGAGGCTTGGCCCCTGCGAGGGTCTTGAATCCTTGCTGGTGTGGATGGGCCATACGGGCCCACTCGCAGAGCCACGCCGTGGGCCGCAGGCAGGCAAGTCTGGGGACCCCCATTCCCAGAATGCCGACAAAAATTTAAAAAATGGAATTGAGGTGGCCTCATATTATTTATCTTTATAATTTCTTTCTTGAACATGATGGAAAAGAAAATTGTGCTCAATTGGTAGAAGAAGAATTCAATAAAATGTTTAGCAATAAATATTTGAATGATGAGCATGGTTGCAATGTTGCTAGTATGAATTCTTTGAATATCCATGATGCTAGTGATATGCAAAGCCATAAGCTTGAGGATGCTATATTTGATGAAGATGATATTTTTGGTCCCCCAAGTTTTGATGAGAAAATTTATTATGATGATAACATGCCTCCTATCTATAATGACTATTGTGATGAAATTTATGCTATAAAGAGTAATTATGACCATGAAACTTGTCATCATGATTTTAATTTTGAATCTCAAGATAGTTATTTTGTTGAGTTTGCTCCCACTACTATTGATGAGAATAAATTTGCTTATGTGGAGAGTAACAAATTTTATATGCTTATGCATCATGAAAAGAATGCTTTATGTGATAGTTGTTGTCGGACGTGGGGTTCCGGGTAACCCTTAAGGTTCGAACACTAGGGTGCGCGCGAAGTCTTTCCCTCGTACCGATCTACACTCTAGCTCACTAAGATCTTGCGGACGAACTCGACGAACTCACAACACAGAAAGACACGGGGTTTATACTGGTTTGGGCCACCGTTGTGGTGTAATACCCTACTCCGGTGTGGTGGTGGTGGATTGCCCCTTGGGCTGATGATGAACAATACAAGGGGAAGAACCGCCTCCTGAGGTTGAGGTGTTCTTGTGCTTTCGGACTTGTATGTCTCTCTGGGTCTGATGAGTCTCTCGGTCACCCTCCTCTACTATGGTGGTGGCTAGATCTACTTATACATGCCCTAGTCCCCTTCCCAAATATTGAGCGGGAAGGGATCCAACAATGGCGGGCTAATTTGAAGGGGGACATCTAGTACAAGCTATCCTGGCAAAAGGTAGTCTGCGCCTGCGAAAAGCTCTGGTGGTGATGCCATCTTGGGCTCCACAATGACCTCCGCCTTGCCGTCCTCCTGGTCTTGGTCTTGTTGCACCGAAATGGCAACCTTTGCATGAGGCCTCGGTACCCCGCAGCTGCGCTTGCCTCCTTTGCACCAAAGAGGAAACAAGGACGCTGCGCGTGCTGGCGCCCGCCTGGTGTCGATCGTCATGGCTCACATCAAGAGAGCCTCGTGAGGTTTGCCCCGCCTTGATATCTCCGATCCTCGTGAGCCTGCCTGACCAGGCCGCTCTAGAGGAGGTCTTGCGTCGTCCGCCTCGCGAGGCTTGGCCCCTCGCGAGGGTCTTGGGTGCCTTGTTGGTGAAGATGGGCCGTACGGCCTGCCGCTTGGCCACGCCGTGGGCCGCAGGCAGGCAAGTCTGGGGACCCCCGTTCCCAGAACGCTGATAGTAGCCCCCGGGCCCAAGGTGCGTGTGGGCTTGGTTTCGCGGCGAAGCCAAGGGTCAAGTTCGGAGCACCATGGGCCCCAAAAGCCTGCGGCTCCGGTTGACCCGTGGCGGTTGATTGGACGTGGGCGTCTCCGCTTCCCCACCTTGCCTCGGCGACTACACAACTTGACAAGTCCATGTGACATGCAAGGGAAACCATTATTACCTGCGATCGTGGGAGATGCCGGTTGGCGTTCTCTTGCTATAAATGGAGAGGGGGGCGGAACCCCCGTCGCCCATCTCCCCCTCGCTTGCTTGCTTCTTCCTCCTTGCTCCACTGCTTGCTCCAATGGCGCCTATCAGAAGGTTCTCCGCCGAAGAGAAAGGGAAAGCTCCTCGTGGCGATCCGGGGCCTCTTCCGCCGAAGAAGGGGTTGATCCATCACCATGACGAAGCGGCGATGCAAGTGGTGATGAGGCCTCGGTGCGAGCGTCCTCCTCCGGGGTATCCGCTACCCCTGTACGCCCAAGCCGAGGGCTCGGGAGGATGAAGTGACGAGCAGCGCCGCCCATGCCGCATCCGAGGTCGCCGTGCCACGGTGACGCGTGCCGTCCACGCCGCGGACTCCTCGCGCGAGTTAGTGCTGTGGGCGCCGATGCCTCCGAGCTCCTGGAACCGCTTCCCGCGGTTCTTCTTCGACGTGATGCCGCCGAGGGGGCCGCTCGAGCTCTGGCTGCAGCATGCTGACTGCAGTGCTCCGGCGACTGGAGCGGAGATCAAAGCGGTCCCCACCGGCAAGATATTCATGACTCGCGGCTGGGGCGAGGTCGCACGGGTCTGTCGTGCGAGGGGCGCCTTCACGATCCACTTCGAGTACGACGGTGTCCCCATGCTCTTCTTCAAGGTTTTCGACGCCGAGAGCCGCCGCCTGGAGTGCTGCTCCGGAGAGGAGCGCGAGGCTGATGCGCGCTCCGCTCGCGACCACTCCAGCAGCAGCAGCCCTTGGGAGTCCAGCAGCTCTCCTGAGCTCTACGAGACTCCGGAGACGAGCGACGACAGCTACATGCCCCCGAGCTCTCGCCGCCCTCGGAGCAGGGCCGCGGCGTCCGGCTGCCGCTGATCTGGATGGGGTTGGCGCCGGCCTCCCGTGGCCCACTGTTGATGATGGCGTACGCCATGGAAGGATATAGATAGGATTCCCCTTAGCATCAGCTTTTGTTTCCTGCGAAGAATCATGAATCACCCCGCGGGGGCATGTAAGGATCTGCAATGCCTTTGTACTTCTCTTCCTTGTTATGAAGATTTGATGAACGCGTGTCTCGTTAAGGCTCGGTCTCCCCTTTCTTTCTTAGCGATAGCTTGTTTCTCTACGCTGACGGGTCCCGGTCCCAAGGCGGCTACAGCCGTCGCTGGTATGCCAGGTCGTGATGGCGTGGTCAAGGCCAGGAGGTGCACGGCCCGAGGTCCAGTAAGAGCCCCTGAGGCGCGATGCTCAGGAGGTCCCCCTTAGAGCCCAAGCGGCCATGGTAAGGAAAGAAAGGGAGATAACTTGGCCGCAACGGGGTTGCGACATGGTGTGAGCGACTACTAGGCCCAAATATTTAGCCGATCCGAGGGCGAGACTTATCTTGCTGACTTCGCAGTGATTCCTAATGATGCGCTAGGGCTGCGCGCCAACTTATGCGACATAGCTAGGCCGGTCCATATGAGTTTTCCTTCTCCCAAGCTCTTCTTTGTGCTCTATGTCCTCAGGTCCCGGCCCTCGAGCGAGCTCAGCCGCCGCTGGTATGCCAAGTCGCGATGCCGTGGTCAAGGCCAGGGGGTGAGGGCTGGAGAGCTAGTAAGAGCTCCTGAGTCGCGATGCTCAGGAGCCCCCCTTTTAACGCGCAAGCGAATCGCACAAGAGAAAAGAAGACTCGCGGTGCCGCCTGCTATCCTTCCCGCGGGGTCCCTGTGGACAGGCACAAGAAGAAACACGATTTTCCGTTACTACCGCCTGCCTGCCGCTGGTTGGTCTGGATGAAGTGGAGGCACTGAGGGCCTGGTGAGGTGACGTGCGCGGCGCGTGCCGCGAGCCAGAGCTCGACCGCTCAGATTTGTCGGCCGTGGCAGGGACGGACCCATGCACCAGCGTCGTGCCTGTGCAGAGGCCCCGAGGGAGGCGATGATGGAGCAGGTGATAGCAGTTGGCAGGTTAAGCATGAAGAGTAGATCGACTTGGGTAAATGCAGGAAGATACATGCCACTGGGTCTGGCCTGAGCGGCGTGGGGATGATGCAGCCCGAGGGGCGCCCCCAACAAGGTAAGCTAAAGACATAAGCAAAAAGGGATGCATGCCAAAAGGGACGGACCCATGTGGCCTGGGAATAATGCAGCCCGAGGGGCGCTCCCAGCTTAAATGAACTTTGTCGGCATTCTGGGAACGGGGGTCCCCAGACTTGCCTGCCTGCGGCCTGCGGCGTGGCTCGAGGAGGGGCCCAGCACGGCCCATCTTCATCAACGCAGACCCAAGACCCTCGCGAGGGGCCAAGCCTCGCGGGGCGGACGACACGGAGCTTCCTCAGGCACGGCCTCATCAGGCTGGCTCGTGAGGAGGCGGAGAGATCAAGGCGGGGTACCTCACGAGGTGCCCGTGACGCAAGCCATGACGGCCAAGGGTGCCAGGCGGGCGCCAGCCCGCGCAGTGTCCTCCTTTCCTCTTTGGTGCAAAGGGAGCAAGCGCAGGCAAGAGCATCAAGCAAAGGCACCGTTTCGGTGCAACGAGACCAAGACCAGTCCAATGGCAGGGAGGAAGTCATTGTGGAGCCCAAGCCAGCGTCACCACTAGAGCCTTTGGCAGGCGAGGACCAACTTTAGTCAGGATAAGTGTACCAGATGTTCCCCTTCAAAATGGCCAATTGTTGGCGCCCTTCCCGCTCAATATTTGGGAAGAGGCCCAGGGCCTTTGCCTATAAATAGGACTAGCCACCCATAGGGTAGAGCGATCGAAATCGGAGAGAGAATCGAGAAGAGAGAGAGAGAGAAGGGTGACTGAACTCCTCCTAGCAGTTCATCCCCTCAGCCAAGAACAGACCCTCGCGAGGCTGTTCTTCCTTGTATTGCTCATCATCATCAGCCCAAGAGGCAATCCACCACACCACACACTGGAGTAGGGTATTACACCACAACGGTGGCTCGAACCAGTATAAACCCTGTGTCTCTTGTGCTGTTCTTTCCATAGCTTAGATCTTAGCGAGGCGGAGGGGTGCAGGTAGGTAGAAGGCGAAATCTCCGTGCGCACCCCAGTGTTCGAACCTCAAGGGTCTGCCAGAACCCGAAATCCGACATTTGGCGCGCCAGGTAGGGGTGCACCGGAGTTTTCCCTTCCGCCACCGCCACGACCTGCCTCGCGATGAGTAGCGCGCCGCCCGCTCCGGCCGCCGGCGCCAGCACGGGGGCTAGGGGGTTTCGAGCCCTGGCCCCAGCCCTGCAACGGGTACGGTGGCCGGACAAGTTCAAGCCAACGACGCCGCCGCGTTACAGTGGCGCGACTGATCCGCTGGCCTTCTTGCTGGCGTACGAGGGGGCCATCCTCGAAGCTGGAGGTGACGATAGGGTCATGGCCAACTGCCTCCCCATGGCCCTCACCGGCGCTCCGCGCGCATGGCTGGTCCACCTGCCGGCAGCCTCCGTGGCCTCTTGGGAAGAGCTCCGCAGCCTCTTCCCCACCCACCACGCTACACCAACACCCCCGGTCGTCGCGGCCCTCTTGGGCGGCTCGCAGGCGCCGCCTACGAGTCACCACGTCAAGCTGTTCATCCACCGGGTCAGTGCCGCTTCCACGCGGCAGGGGGCTCTCCCGGACCGGGCGGCGCCCAAGGCCGGCCTGACCTTCAGCTCGGAGGACCACCCCTCCAACTCGGCCTGCTCGGGTGCGCTCCCCATGCTGTGCACCCCCACCATCTGCCAGGTGGCCATCACCAGAACTCTCATTGATGGCGGTGCGGGCCTCAGCATGCTCTCGGTTGAGGCCTTCAACCTCCTCTACATACCCCTGGAATGGCTGCAACCCAGCCGGCCCTTCTCAGGCGTTGGGGGCAGATCATCCAGCTCCTTGGGACAGATCCGGCTCCCAGTAACCTTCGGCACCTACAACAACTTCCGCACGGAGCTGGTCGACTTTGACATCGCCCCCATCGGCCTGCCCTACAATGCCATCCTCGGCTACCCAGCGCTGGCCCAGTTCATGGCCGCGACGCACCCGACGTACAACCTCATGAAGATGCCCGGGAGCAGCGGTGTCCTCACCGTGCACGGGGACACCGGAGACGCGCTGCGAGTGCTCAAGCTCGCCTTCAAGACGGCGGCGTCGGCACAGCCCGCCGACTTGGAGACCCCCGAGCCCAAGGGGGCTGCACCCGCCAAGAAGAAACAATTGTTCACCCAAGACAAGGCAGAAACCAAGCAGATACCCATCGATGAGGACGGGTCCACCAATGCCACTTTCACCATATGCGCCAACGTCGAGCCCGAGCAGGAGGAGGCCCTGGTCAGGTTCCTGCGCACAAACAAGAAGGTATTCGCTTGGGAGCCTGACCAGTTGGCGAGGATCCCTAGGAGCGTAATAGAGCATCACCTCAACGTGTGCCCCAACGTGTGCCCTGTGAAGCAGAAGGCAAGGCGGCAGTCCATAGAAAAGCAGGCCTTCATCGTCCAAGAGACCCGCAAACTAGAAGCCGCTGGGGTCATTCGCGAGGTCCGATACCCGGGTTGGTTGGCCAACCCTGTCGTTGTGCCAAAGAAGGGAGGGAAGGAGTGCATGTGTGTCAACTTCACCAACCTCAACAAGGCATGCCCGCAAGATCCATTCCCGCTCCCCCGCATCGACCAGATCGTCAATTCCACCGCAGAATGCGACCTGCTACGCTTCTTGGATGCCTTCTCTGGGTATCACCAAATCAAGATGGCGGTAGAAGACGTCGAAAAGACAGCCTTCCTAACCCCGTGTGGGGTGTACTGCTACACCTACATGCCATTCGGGCTGCGTAACGCAGGGGCGACCTTTCAGCGGCTGATGCACATCACCTTGGGCCCGCAGCTCGGGAAGAATGTTGAGGCTTACGTCGATGACATTGTGGTGAAGTCTCGGGAGGCCAGGACCCTGATACAAGAGCTGGAGGAAACCTTCGCGAGCCTCAACGCAGTGAACCTGCAACTCAACCCAGAGAAGTGTGTGTTCGGAGTCCCCTCGGGCAAGCTCTTGGGTTTCCTCGTGTCCCACCGAGGCATGGAGGCTAACCCGGAAAAGGTCAAGGCGGTCGAGGACATGAGCCCGCCAAAGACCCTCAGAGAAATGCAGAAGCTCACTGGGCGCGTGACCGCGCTAGGGCGCTTCATCTCCAAGTTGGGGGAGCGAGCGCTGCCCTTCTTCCAGCTAATGAAGAAAAAGGGGCCCTTTGAATGGACTGAAGAGGCCAACAAGGCGTTCCAGGATCTCAAGAGATACCTAACCAGCCCTCCGGTCATGGTGGCTCCGCGCCCTCAAGAGCCCCTGGTGCTTTACCTCGCCGCCACTCCCTACTCCGCCAGCGCAGCCCTGGTGGTGGTTAGGGAGGAGCGTCGAATCAAAACCACAACAGCAGCCCGGGACAAGGCAAAATAGGAACAAGGAAGGCCCACAGAAACCGCCACCACGGCTGAGGAGGATCAGCCGCCGCAGAGGAGTGCACCGGAGGCGGAAGAGGCCCCTCTCCCTGATGGCCAGCCTCAGGAGGCCTCATCGCCTCAGGAGGCACCATGGTCTCCGGAGGGTGCCACCAGCACTGACGCACCCAACCTCATTGAGCACCCAGTGTACTTCGTCAGCACGGTGTTGTGGGACGCGAGGGCATGGTACCCCATGCCCCAGAAGCTCCTCCTCGCGCTAATGGTGGCCTCGCGCAAGCTGCGGCACTATTTTCAGGGTCACCCCATCAAGGTCGTCTCGTCATACCTCCTGGAGAGAGTGCTCAGGAGCCCTAACTCAGCTGGAAGGGCCGCTGAGTGGAACATAGAACTGCAAGCGTTTCAGCTCGAATTCAGCACGACCAGAGTCATCAAGGGAGCAGCATTAGCGGATTTTGTGGCATAAAGGACGGAGGCACCAGGCCTCAAGGCCGACGAGGATCGGTCCCTCTCCCCGGGAAGCGAGGCGCCAGAAGGCTGGGTCATGTACTTCGATGGGGCGTTCTCCAGGCATGGCGCTGGGGCTGGGGCGGTGCTTATATCGCCCACTCAGGACAAGCTCTACTACGCTGTACAGCTCTGTTTCCAGCAAGGTGAAAAGGTCTCCAACAACATAGCGGAGTATGAAGGTTTAATAGCGGGCTTGAAGGCCGCAACTGCCCTGGGGGTGAAACGCCTCACTATCAAGGGCGATTCGCAGCTCCTTGTCAATTTCTCCAACAAGGTGTATGAGCCAAAAGATGAGCACACGGAAGCCTACCTTGCGGAGGTCCGCAGGATGGAGAAGCAGTTCTGGGGATTGGAGTTGCAGCATGTGCCCCGTGGCACCAATCAGGAGGCCGATGACATCGCCAAACGGGCATCCAGGCGGTTACCTCAGGAGCCTGGCGTCTTCGAGGAGCGGCTCTTCAAGCCCTCAGCTCGGTCGTCATTGTCAAACACGGCTCAGCCTCGGGAGGAGCTCCCCCAGCCACCTGCCTCAGGAGCCCCGGTCTGTGGCCCGGCCTCAGGAGCACGCCTGCTCCTGACGATGGAACCTCAGGAGGGGTGCTGGATCACGGAGCTCCGGAGTTACTTAACACAAGGGAACCTGCCGAAGAAGGAGGAGGAAGCGGAGCATGTGGCACGGCAGGCCACGGCATACTGCATCAAGGATGTAGAGCTCTACCGGAAGCGACCAAACGATGTATCCCTGCGCTGCATCTCCAGGGAGCAAGGAAAGGAACCGCTGGAAGATATACACGGCGGAGACTGTGGACATCATTCATCATCACGGACCCTCGTCGACAAGGTGTTCCGCAGTGGGTTTTATTGGCCCACCGCACTCAATGACGCCGTCGAACTGGTGAAAGTTTGTGAGGCCTGCCAGTTCCACGCCAAGCAGATCCATCAACCGGCAGGAGGCCTGCAGACTATACCCCTTTCGTGGCCATTCGCAGTCTGGGGGCTGGACATCCTGGGCCCGTTTCCTCGGGTGCCAGGGGGCTACCGCTACCTCTACGTCGCCGTGGATAAGTTCACCAAGTGGGCTGAAGTAGAGGCTGTCGGCGTTCTGGGAACGGGGGTCCCCAGACTTGCCTGCCTACGGCCTGCGGCGTGGCTCAAAAGGGGCCCCAGCACGGCCCGTCTTCATCAACACAGACTCAAGACTCTCGCGAGGGGCCAAGCCTCGCGGGGCGAACGACACGGGACTTCCTCAGGCACGGCCTCATCAGGCTGGCTCGCGAGGAGGCGGAGAGATCAAGGCGGGGTACCTCACGAGGTGCTCGTGATGCAAGCCATGACGACCAAAGGCGCCAGGCGGGCGCCAGCCGCGCAGTGTCCTCCTTTCCTCTTTGGTGCAAAGGGAGCAAGCGCAGGCGAGAGCATCAAGCAAAGGCACCCGTTTCGGTGCAACGAGACCAAGACCAGTCCAACGGCAGGGAGGAAGTCATTGTGGAGCCCAAGCCAGCGTCACCACCAGAGTTTTTGGCAGGCGAGGACCAACTTTAGTCAGGATAAGTGTACCAGATGTTCCCCTTCAAAATGGCCAATTGTTGGCGCCCTTCCCGCTCAATATTTGGGAAGAGGCCCAAGGCCTTTGCCTATTAATAGGACTAGCCACCCCCAGGGTAGGGGGTTCGAGACCCGGGGGGTTCGAGATCGAATCAGAGAGAGAATCGAGAAGAGAGAGAGAGAGAGAGAGAGAGAGAGAGAGAGAAGGGTGATTGAACTCCTCCCAGCAGTTCATCGCCCCAGCCAAGAACAGACCCTCGCGAGGCTGTTCTTCCTTGTATTGCTCATCATCATCAGCCCAAGAGGCAATCCACCACACCACACACTGGAGTAGGGTATTACACCACAACGGTGGCCCGAACCAGTATAAACCCTGTGTCTCTTGTGTTGTTCTTTCAATAGCTTAGATCTTAGCGAGGCGGAGGGGTGCAGGTAGGTAGGAGGCGAAATGTCGACGCGCACCCCAGTGTTCGAACCTCAAGGGTCTGCCGGAACCCGAAATCCGACATTTGGCGTGCCAGGTAGGGGTGCGCCGGAATTCGTCTTCCACCACCCCGTTCTCCTCCGACCATCGCGTCCATGTCTGACGCTCATCGGGCCCGCGCCGAGCGCCGGGCCGCTCTCGCTTCCCGCGTCACCCAGACGGCTCCCGTCGGCAGGCGTCCTCGCCGTTCCCCATCACCTGCCATCAACGCCGCCACCGGCCCGGCAGGGGACGAGCAACAAGCATCGTCTCAGCATCCGTCCGTGCGGCAAGACGGCCGCACCGCCACTCCCTCGCTCACCCCAGCTGGTTCTTCGTCCCGCGCGCTCCGTGCACCCATGGAGGCTCGAGCTGCGCTCATCGCGGCAAACGAGCTCCTGCGCTACCATCCCGTCGACGACGTCTACGAAGAACGGCTTGACCGCGTCGCCGAGCTCGTCTGCACTGCAGGGGGCTCTCCTGCGCCGTCCGTTCCGCTGCACCGCACCCCACCCCGCGCGCGCGACGAAGCTCCGGCGGCGCCCCGACCGCCTCCTCCTCAAGAAGGCGCCATGGCTCCAAGGCACGTGGCCCCTGGGCGGAACCCGCTCCGTCAGGTGCCAGCGCGGCAAGAGCAGAGCTGCCAAGAAGTCCCTCGCCCGCAAGAAGCTGCCCGGGCGCTCCCTGCTCCAGCACATCGCGACCATGCTCCTGCTCCCGCACGTCAAGACCCCGCGCTGCTCCCAGCTGCAGCGCGTGGGGACATGCAAGACTAAGCTCTCCGTCACCCAAGGCCTCCCGTGGCCATAGCAGGCTACCGTGCCTTCACCACCGAGCTACGCAGCGTCGCGTGGCCCGGCAAGTTCAAGCCAGACCTGCCTCCTCGTTACGACGGCACAGCCGACCCTGTGGAGTTCCTCCAGCTCTATGAGCTAGGCATCGAAGCTGCCAACGGAGACGAGAAGGTCATGGAGAACTGGTTTCCCATGGTGCTCAAGGACGGGGCCCGCACCTGGCTCCTGAACCTGGCGCCAGGCACGATCTCCTCCTGGTACGAGATGCACACCCGCTTCATCGCCAACTTCCAAGGTACTCGCGACCGGCCACCCGCCGTGAGCGACATGCGCCGCATCAGACAACAACCTGGAGAGACCCTGCAGAAGTACATCCAGCGGTTCAACAACGCACGCCTGAAGATTCCTAAGGTGACCGAGGAGGCCATCATCTCAGCCTTCTCCAACGGCGTGCGTGATGTCAAGATGAAGGAGGAGCTGGCGATGCATGAAGACCTGTGCACTTCCTTGGAGCTGTTCAACTTAGCAACCAAGTGCGCCAGGGCTGAGGAAGGGCGTCTCTCCCTCCTCGAGCTGCCTGCCGCAGACCCAGAAGAGAAGAAGCCCAAGGCCAAGGATGTGAAGCGCAAGGGGGCTGCCGTGCTCGTGGCAGAACCGGACACCAAGCGGGGTAGAGATCAGCCCGAACCTTCCAAGGGCAGTCGGTATTGTGTGTATCACGACCTCCACACCCACAACACCAACGAATGTCAAGAGCTCCGAGCCGTGAGAGAAGGAAGGATCGGCCGTCGCCCCGACCGCAGTGACCGGGGCTACGGTCGAGGAGGAGGAAGGAACACAGGACGATGGGTAGACCGCAGCCCGCGCCAAGGGTGGCGCGATCAACCTCGCAAGGATCGCTGGCAAGACCCGCCTCACGAGGGAGACTGGAGGGATCAGCCTCACGAGGATCGCCCGCAAGGCAACGCAGGCCTCCCTCCGCTGCCGCTGCAGCCAAGGAGAAACGAGGACCGCCATCAGGACAAGGGGGCTGGGGGCTTCCAGGAGCCATGCGCGATCGCCTGCATCCTGGGCGGAGCTCAAGCCCCAGCCTCTCAATGCATCTTCAAGCAGTTCGCCCGCGAAGTGAATGCAGTCCTCCCCAAGCTCGAAGCCACGCGCCCTCTCAGGTGGTCGGCGTGCACCATCACGTTTAGCTCAGCAGATCAGCTCAAGTGTGCGGCTACAGGCGGAGTCCTCCCGCTGCTTTGTTCCCCAATCATCAGCAACGTGGTGGTCACCAGGACCCTCATCGACGGCGGGGCAGGGCTCAACGTCCTGTCCGTGGAAACATTCAACAATCTCCAAGTGCCCTACAGCCAGCTTTAGCCAACCAAGCCTTTCTCCGGAGTCACCGACGGCTCCACGGTCCCAATTGGGCAGGTCCGCCTCCCTGTCACCTTCGGGGCACGTGACAACTACCGCACCGAGCTCATCGACTTCGATGTCGCTCACATTCGCCTACCGTACAACGCCATCCTTGGGTACCCAGCGCTGGCCAAGTTCATGGTCGTAACTCACCATGGCTACAACATCCTCAAGATGCCAGGAAGTGGCAGAGTCATCACGGTGCCCTGTGAAGAGAAGGACGCGGTGTGTTCCCTGGAGCGAGCCTTTCAGGCCGCGTCACTGGAAGACCCGGATCACGGAAGCAGGAGGCTTCCCGAGACCGCCCCCAAGAAGAAGAAGACATCGTCCGGCCCGGCCCCTCAGGAGGCAGGCCCCTCTAGGCCCGCGCCTGCCCAGGGGGAACCTCCTTCCATCGCATAGGAAAGCGCGCCCGGCGCCCTCCTCAGGCAGGGCTCAGGGGCTCTCCCCTGGAGGGCCACCGACCTGGCTAGGGTCACGAGGGAGGCGCTTGGGCACCACGTGGAGGCGTGTTTCGAAGCACGTTTCCCTCAAGAAGGAGTAAGGCAAGGAGAGCTAGACCCTCAGGAGTTCGTCAGCAAGGCCATTCAGGAGCTACATGAGTCAAGAGTCATGAAAGGTGGCTGCCGCCTACCAGGAGTGGCTCCCCATCCAGGCGAGGATGGTGGGCTGCGCGTCTGCATCGACATACCAGGGCTCAATCGAGTCGCCTCTCTGGAGCGCCTCTGGCCCTCGTGAGTGGGGCGCTGCGGAGGTCCACCCCACAGCTACGTTCGCATGCCTTACGGCTTGCCGAACATGGTTGCCACGTGCCAGCGCCTCATGAGGGACATTGTGGAGGCTCAAGAGGCCAGGCATTTCGCAGCCCTGGCGGAGATGGAGATGGTCCGCGAGGAGCCACCAGCGCCTCCGGAGCCTCCCGAGGCCCCTGGGCCCGGGGGCTCGTGAGGATCGGCTTCCGCAGCCCACCGAGTCTGCTACACCAACACTCCTTCGTCCTCAACATCATCAGGTGACATCTTTCAAGTTTTACTTCCAGCTGGGAGCGCCCCCCCAAGGGCTGCATTATTCCCAGGCTGCGTGGGTCCATCCCTGCGGCATGTATCCCTTTTATTTCATGTTGTTAGCTTACCTTGTTAGGGGCGCCCCTCGGGCTGCATCATCCCCCAAGTCGCTCGGGCCTGACCCAGTGATGTCCACCTTCCCAGCATCTATTTGAATGAATCCACTCCTTCGCGGCTAATGTGTTTGACCTAGTTGCCCGCTCAACTGACGCCAACTGACGGAACTGCTCCCAAATGGCACGACGCTTGCGCATGGGTCCGTCCCTGCAACGCCGACAAACCTGAATGGCTGAGCTCTGGCCGCGGCAGCCCCGCGTGGTGCCACCTCGTCAAGCCTTCAGTGCCTCATCGCCCCTCGGAAGCAACCAATGGCTTACTGTCAATTGTCATGGCAACCCCTCGTTCTTTCTATGATGGGTCTACAGGATCTCCTAAAGGAGCTGCGTCAGGCGAGGCCCTTGCGGTGTCTCCTTCACTCTCATCTGCGCGAACCGCTTGCACGTTAAAGGGGGGGTGCCTGAGCATCGCGACTCAGGGCTCCTACTGGCTCTCCAGCCCTTACCCTCTGGCCTTGTCCACGGCATCGCGACCTCGCATACCAGCGACGGCTGAGACTCGCTCGGGGGCCGGGACCCGAGGACGTAGAGCAGAAAGGGGAGAAAAGGCGAGAGGGGAGGGACACGCGAGGACCTCGCCGAGCAACCTCACGCCTGCCGATGCACGGACCCGGCGACACACCAGAGAGCGGCCCCTGATTCTCAAGATAAGTCACCACCCGAAAGCACCAGCTACCGTGGCACTATCCCCGCACCTAATGCAATCCCGTGTTAGCGACGCCGCTCTCCTTTCTCACCGAACAACGGCTGCTTGAGCGCCAAAGGGGACCTCCTGAGCATCGCGACTCAGGGGCTCTTACCGGACCCCGGGTCGCTCACCTCCTGGCCTTGACCACGGCATCGCGACCTGGCATACCAGCGACGGCTAAAGCCGCCTTGGGACTGGGACCTGTCGGCGCAGAGCACCAAGCCCTCGTGAGGTTCGAAAGGGAGAACTGAGCTAAGACGGAATGAGCAACTCGCACAATTCTACGACAAGGGTTATATTAACAAAACAGGATCACAGGCACCTTACAAGCCCCCACGGGACGTGTCTTTGATTCCTCGCAGGGAACAGATCCTAAAAGGACGCTAACTGCATGAGCCCCTGCAAAAGACGCCATCATCAACAGTGGGCCGTCAAGCACCGGCGCCAACCCCATCCAGATCAGAGTCGGCGACGGCCTGACGAGCCCGCCCTGCTCCAGGAGCGGCGCCGGCTCGGGGGCTCGTAGCTGTCGTCGCTCGTCTCTGGAGTCGCGAAGAGCTCGCCAGAGTCGCTGGAACCTCCGACGCCTCCGCCGCCTGAGGAGCCGCCAAGGGAGCGGTCGGCGGGCCCAGTCCTTGCCGCAGCAGGGTCCTGGCCGCCTCTCCCGGGGCAGCACTCCAGCCGGCGCCCGTTCGCATCGAAGACCTTGAAGAACATCACCGAAGCACCGTCGTACTCCAAGTGGATCGCGAAGGCGCCTCTTGTCCTGCAAACCCGGGCGATTTCGCTCCAGGCTCGAGTCATGAAGACCTCGCCCGGGGCAACGACTGCGACCTCTGCCTCGGTCGCGAGGGTGCTGCAGCCGGCGTGCTGCAGCCAAAGCTCCAGGAGTTCTCCCTGCAGGATGATGGAGGCGAAGAAGGGAGGAAGGTGAATCCAAGACTGAGGAGGCATGGCGGCGTGGAGCACGAACTCTCGGGAGGAGCCCTCGGTGTGGACCCTAGGGGGGACGACCCACACCTTCCTAACCCGTCGGCGCCGACGGCGGCGCCGCCCGTGGCGATCAGCATCGGCTCCTTCAGGGCCCTCAATGTGGGCGTACAAGGGAAGCGGGAACCCCGGTGGTGGCCGCTCGCACCAGGGCCTCGACACCACCTGATGGGCCCCCTCGGCCCATCCATGGAGGACGAGCCGTTTCTTCGGCGGGAGCGGGTCTGGTTCCTCTCGGGGACCCTTTCCCTTCTCTGCCGCCGAGAACTGACGGATCGGAGCCATCGCAGCAAGACGGAGCAAGGACCGGGAAGAAGGAGAAGCAAGAAGGGATGGACTGGAAGGGCGCGCGCCGTTCCGTACTTATGGCCGGCGAAGGCCAATCGCCGACCTCCACGATCGCAGGTAATCATGACCCGCTTTGCATGCAGGGACTTGTCCAATCCATGCAGTTGCTGAGGCGCCATGGGGAAGTGGAGACGCCCACGTCCAATCAACCGCCACGCGACGCCCAAGGCCGCAGGCTGTTAGGGCCCGCGGCGCTTCGCCCTTGCCCTTTCGCCTCCCTGCACGGCCATGTCCGGGCGTGCCTTGGGCTCGGGGGCTACTGTCGGTGTTCTGGGAATGGGGGTCCCCAGACTTGCCTGCCTGCGGCCTGCGGCGTGGCTTGAAAGGGGGCCCAGCACGGCCCATCTTCATCAACACAGACTCAAGACCCTCACGAGGGGCCAAGCCTCGTGGGGCGGATGACACGGGACTTCCTCAGGCACGGCCTCATCAGGCTGGCTCGTGAGGAGGCGGAGAGATCAAGGCGGGGTACCTCACGAGGTGCCCGTGATGCAAGCCATGACGACCAAAGGCGCCAGGCGGGCGCCAGCCGTGCAGTGTCCTCCTTTCCTCTTTGGTGCAAAGGGAGCAAGCGCAGGCGAGAGCATCAAGCAAAGGCACCCATTTCGGTGCAACGAGACCAAGACCAGTCCAACGGTAGGGAGGAAGTCATTGTGGAGCCCAATCTAGCGTCACCACCAGAGTTTTTGGCAGGCGAGGAGCAACTTTAGTCAGGATAAGTGTACCAGATGTTCCCCTTCAAAATGGCCAATTGTTGGCGCCCTTCCCGCTCAATATTTGGGAAGAGGCCCAGGGCCTTTGCCTATAAATAGGACTAGCCACCCCCAGGGTAGGGGGTTTGAGACCCGGGGGGTTCGAGATCGAATTAGAGAGAGAATCGAGAAGAGAGAGAGAGAGAGAGAAGGGTGATTGAACTCCTCCCAGCAGTTCATCGCCCCAGCCAAGAACAGACCCTCGCGAGGCTGTTCTTCCTTGTATTGCTCATCATCATCAGCCCAAGAGGCAATCCACCACACCACACTGGAGTAGGGTATTACACCACAACGGTGGCCCGAACCAGTATAAACCCTGTGTCTCTTGTGTTGTTCTTTCCATAGCTTAGATCTTAGCGAGGCGGAGGGGTGCAGGTAGGTAGGAGGCGAAATCTCCGCGCGCACCCCAGTGTTCTAACCTCAAGGGTCTGCCGGAACCCGAAATCCGACAGAGGCCGTCTGCACCATCCCCGCGGGTTCCGCGGTCAAGTTCCCTTTGGGCATCGTGAGCCGGTTCGGGGTGCCGAACCGCATCATCACAGACAACGATTCGCAGTTCACCAGTAACCTCTTCAAAACATACTGTGCTAACCTTGGTACGCAGATATGCTACGCTTCGGTGGCGCACCCCGAAGCAACGGCCAGGCCGAGCGAGCCAACGCAGAGGTCCTGAGGGGCCTCAAGACCAGGACGTTCAAGAAGAAGCTGGAGGCCTGTGGCAGAGGTTGGTACGACGACCTTCAGTCCGTGTTGTGGTCCATCCGCACAACCGCGACCAAGCCGACTGGAGAGACCCCGTTCTTCCTGGTCTACGGAGCCGAAGCGGTCCTCCCTCACAAGGTCAGACGTCGCTCCGCGCGGGTCCTGGCGTTCGACGAGGCGCAGGAGGACGCCATGCGGGGGATGGACCTCGTGCTGGGGGAGGAACGTCGCCGAGAAGCCGCGCTGCAAGCGGCGAGGTACCAACAAGCACTGCGACGATATCACTGCCGCAACATCCGCCCCAGAACTCCCGAGGTAGGAGACCTCATGCTCAGGCGGGTTCTCTCCAGGGATGGACTGCACAAGCTCTCTCCCATGTGGGAGGGCCCGTTCAAGGTTGTTCATGTTTCCAGGTCCGGCTCCGCGCACTTGGAGACTCAGGAGGGGGTGCCGGTCCAGAACGCATGGAACATCCAGCACCTCCGGAGGTTCTACCCCTAAAAAGACCCAGAGCCTGTGAAGAAGGCGAATGCTTGTGAAGATTATCCTTTTTGGAAAAGGCCCAGAGCCTGTGAAGAAGGCGAATGCCTGTGAAGATTATCCTTTTTGGAAAAGGCCCAGAGCCTGTGAAGAAGGCGAATGCCTGTGAAGATTATCCTTTTTGGAAAAGGCCCAGAGCCTGTGAAGAAGGCGAATGCCTGTGAAGATTATCCTTTTTGGAAAAGGCCCAGAGCCTGTGAAGAAGGCGAATGCCTGTGAAGATTATCCTTTTTGGAAAAGGCCCAGAGCCTGTGAAGAAGGCGAATGCCTGTGAAGATTATCCTTTTTGGAAAAGGCCCAGAGCCTGTGAAGAAGGCGAATGCCTGTGAAGATTATCCTTTTTGGAAAAGGCCCAGAGCCTGTGAAGAAGGCGAATGCCTGTGAAGATTATCCTTTTTGGAAAAGGCCCAGAGCCTGTGAAGAAGGCGAATGCCTGTGAAGCTGTTGCGTTTTGGAAAAGGCCTAGAGCCTGTGAAGAAGGCGAATGCCTGTGAAGCTGTCGCGTTTTGGAAAAGGCCCAGAGCCTGTGAAGAAGGCAAATGCTTGTGAAGCTGTCGCGTTTTGGAAAGGGCCCGGAGCCTGTGAAGAGGGCAAATGCCCGTGAAGCCTGCTTCCCCCAAGAAAGGCCCGGAGCCTGTGAAGAAGGCCAACGCCTGTGAAGCTCGCCGCCCGTGACACTCTCACGTAATAATGAGTTGGGGCTATACACACCCCGGAGTCTCAGGAGCACCGGCCTCAGGCCCTGGGGCTCCCTCCCACGCCCAGTGGCAGCACTTAGCTCTGCGCTGGTGAGAAGACGTCGAAGACTAGATTAGGTGCCGGACACGGCTTTTTCATTTGCTTTCCATAGTTGGCTTGTTCGTTCTCATTCGAAGTTTTATTGAAGCTGTTGCCGTCTTTGGCTTGTGGTTCTTCGACTTTTCACTCTCCTGCCTCGATTTCTCTTATGCAAGGCCTCGCGAGGGGGGCAGCTGAGCGCCCTCGCGAGTGTTCCTGTCCTAGTCGTTCAAAGGTTTCGCGACCTGGGTCCATTACAGGAGCACCCCTCCAGTCCATGCCCCACGGGCACCGCGACACGAACACAGGGCCTGGGTCGGTCGCCCCCCACGGCTGGGGCCGAGAAATATCCACGCGCGGGCACGTAGCCGGAAGGCACGATAACGGAAGCAAAACGATGATTAACAGCAATAACCCAAACACGCCCCCGCGGGGCTCCACGCTACTGTCTTTTTACGCAGGAAAAAGGAAAGGAAAGAACAAATCAGGCGCAACTCGCCTCACACCGGCCTGCAGGGAAGACTCGAGCTGCCTCCGGGGCTCAGGCAGACTCCCTCTCGCGCTTCACCGAGGCGCGATGGCGGGCAGACACACTACCACCTCCCAAGCAGGTACGACGGCGTGGAGGCTGACCGCGGCCACCGCTAGAAGAGTCGCCGCCTGAAGAAGAACCGGTGAAGCTTGGGGAACCCTGAGCGCCGCCAATCACGCGAGTGCTGTCCTCTCCATCATCGCCGGGGCTGTGTTCCCGGCCGCGGTCATCGTCCCCAGGGCAGCACCCTGCGCGGCGACCATCTTCCCCAAACACCCTCACGTAGAGGGTGGCATCACCGTCAAACTTGAAGTGCAGGGTGCACCGACGGCTCAGGCCACGCGCGCGGGCAAACGTCTGCCAACCGCGGGTCAAGGCCAGGCTCCCGGCTGCGGAGACCTCCAGTGAAGCCCATGAGGCCCGGCTGCAGCAGCCGTCTGCCTGAAGCCAGAGGCCGCTCGGGGCGCCGGCCGGGAGCTCGCCGAGGAGGAAGCGAGGAAGTTGAAGCTGGGTGCTAGTCGGCTCCGCCGACCACACAACGAACTTCGGCAGCACCTCTGCAGCACAAAAGCGCAGCCTAGGGTAACGCGCGACCGAAGCGCGCCCCCCGGCCGCAGCAGTCCGCCCGTCACCGTGCTGGAAATCATCTCCACGGCCGCGGGGAGCTGCCGTGGTGGCCACCGGATGTTTGCGAGGGCGCCCTCGCCCGCGCTTGGGTGGGGGAGAGGCAGGCTCAACCTGGCGAGCCTTCCCCTTCTCTGCGGCCGAGAACCTCCTCGACGGGGCCATGAAGAAGAAGGAGAAGCAAGGGGGATGAACTGGAAGGGCGCGCGCCGATCCGTACTTATAGCCGGCGAGGGCCAACCATTGGCCCCCACGATCACAGGTAATCATGACCCGCTTTGCATGCAAGGACTTGTCCAATCCGTGCAGTTGCCGAGGCGCCGTGGGGAAGTGGAGACGCCCACGTCCAATCAACCGCCACGCGGCGCCCAAGGCCGCAGGCTGTTAGGGCCCGCGGCGCTTCCCTCTTGCCCTTTCGCCTCCCTACACGGCCAAGTCCGGGCGCGCCTTGGGCCCGGGGGCTACTGTCGGTGTTCTGGGAACAGGGGTCCCCAGAGTTGCCTGCCTGCGGCCTGCGGCGTGGCTCGAGGAGGGGCCCAACACGTCCCATCTTCATCAACACAGACCCAAGACCCTCGCGAGGGGCCAAGCCTCGCGGGGCGGACGACACGGAGCTTCCTTAGGCACGGCCTCATCAGGCTGGCTCGCGAGGAGGCGGAGAGATCAAGGCGGGGTACCTCACGAGGTGCCCATGACGCAAGCCATGACGACCAAGGGTGCCAGGCGGGCGCTAGCCCGCGTAGTGTCCTCCTTTCCTCTTTGGTGTAAAGGGAGCAAGCGCAGGCGAGAGCATCAAGCAAAGGCACCCGTTTCGGTGCAACGAGACCAAGACCAGTCCAACGGCAGGGCAGAAGTCATTGTGGAGCCCAAGCCAGCGTCACCACCAGAGCCTTTGGCAGGCGAGGACCAACTTTAGTCAGGATAAGTGTACCAGATGTTCCCCTTCAAAATGGCCAATTGTTGGCGCCCTTCCCGCTCAATATTTGGGAAGAGGCCCAGGGCCTTTGCCTACAAATAGGACTAGCCACCCACAGGGTAGAGCGATCGAAATCAGAGAGAGAATCGAGAAGAGAGAGAGAGAAGGGTGACTGAACTCCTCCTAGCAGTTCATCCCCTCAGCCAAGAACAGACCCTCGCGAGGCTGTTCTTCCTTGTATTGCTCATCATCATCAGCCCAAGAGGCAATCCACCACACCACACACTGGAGTAGGGTATTACACCACAACGGTGGCCCGAACCAGTATAAACCCTGTGTCTCTTGTGATGTTCTTTCCATAGCTTAGATCTTAGCGAGGCGGAGGGGTGCAGGTAGGTAGAAGGCGAAATCTCCGCGCGCACCCCAGTGTTCGAACCTCAAGGGTCTGCCAGAACCCGAAATCCGACAAACTTGGAAGATGTCACCTGGTCCTATAGACGAAGTAGAGTTGGTGCAGATGAAGCCACACGTTGAAGGAATGGCTCCTCATGAGCCACCGGGACCCTGAGCCTCGGGAGGCTCTAGGGGCTCAAGAGGTTTCCTGAAAACCGTCTCCATCTCTTCCAGGACAGCGTGGTATCCGGCCTCCTGAGCCGCCAGTACACGCTATAGGTTGCGTTGGTAGGCCGACGCCACGCTCGGCAAGCTGAAGGGCATGCGAACGTAGCTGTGTGGTGGACCCTCGCAACGACCCGCACTCGAAGGCCAGAAGCGCTCCTGAGATGCGGCCCTGTTGAGCCCCGGGGTGTCGGTGCAGACGTGCAGCCTGGCACCTCGCCTGGATGGGGGACTGCGCCTTGTGAGCAGCGGTGGCCGCGCATGGCCCTTGCTTCTAGCAGTTCCTCGGTGGTCTTGGTGATGAACTCCTGAGCGGTGGGCACTCCTTGCCCAGTGCTCTCCTGAGGAAAGTGTGCCGTGAAGCACGCTTCCAAGTGGTGCCCAAGCGCCTCCCTCGTGAGGTTGGCAAGGTATGAGGCTCTCCAGGAGAGAGCCCCCGAGTCCTGCCTGAGGAGGGCGCCGGGCGCACTTTCCTATGTGGTGGAGGGAGGCGCCCCTGGAGCGGGCGCTGATCCTGACGAGGCTCCTGACGCGACACCATCTTCTTGGGGTCCTGCGCGGCGCGGCAGCTTCTTCTTGGGGATGGTCTCCAGAGGGCCTTCACTTCTGCTGTCATGGTTGTTGATTGCTGCGGCTTGGAAGGTGCTCTCAAGGGAGCACACCACATCCCTTTCTTCACATGGGACCGTGATGATTCCCCCACTTCCTGGCATCTTGAGGATGTTGTAGCCATGGTGAGTGACTGCCATGAACTTGGCCAGGGCTGGATACCCGAGGATGGCATTGTATGGCAGGCGGATGTGCACGACGTCAAAGTCGATAAGCTCGGTGCGGTAGTTCTTGCGCTCCCCGAAGGTAACAGGCAGGCGGACTTGCCCTATCGGTGTGCTAGAACCGTTAGTCACTCCTGAGAAAGGCTTGGTTGGCTGGAGCTGCTCATAGGGCACTTGGAGGTTGTCGAACGTGTCGACGGATAGGACGTTGAGCCCTGCGCCGCCGTCGATGAGAGTCTTGGTGACTTGCACATTGCTGATGACTGGGGAACACAGCATAGGCAGGGTGCCAGCGGTGGCTGCGCACTTGAGCTGGTCTGCCGAGTTGAAGGTGATGGCGCATTGGGACCACCTGAGCGGGCGCGTGGCCTTGAGCTTGGGGAGCGCCGCGTTCACCTCGCGAGCGAACTGTTTGAAGATGCGCTGAGAGGCTGGGGCCTGAGCACCGCCCAATATGCAAGCGATCGCATGCGGCTCCTGGAAGCCCCCAGCCCCCTCGTCCTGGTGGTGGCCGTCATTCCTTCTCGGTGGCGGCAACAGGGGAAGACCGGCATTGCCCTAGGGGTGATCCTCACAAGGCGGGTCCCTCCAGGCGCCCTCGTGAGGCTGGTCTTGCCAGTGGTCCTCATGAGTCCGGTCACTCCACTCCTGGCGCGGGCCACGGTCGTCCCAGCGTCCGCCTCCGCAGCCGTAGCCCCGATCGTTGCGCTCGGGGCGTCGACCGAAGCGTCCTTCCCGAATGGCTCTGAGCTCTTGACAGTCGCTGGTGTTGTGAGTGTTCAGGTTGTGGAAAGGCACAGAACGGACGGCCGTTCTTGGATGACTCTGGCTGATCTCTGCCTCGCTTGGTGTCGGGCTCTACTGCGAGCACTACTGCTTCTTTGCGCTTCACGTCCTTGGCCTTGGCCTTCTTCTCCTCCACTCCTACAGATGGCAGCTCAAGGAGAGAGAGGCGCCCCTCCTCAGCTCTTGCACACTTGGTCGCCAGGTTGAACAACTCCTGAGATGTGCAAAGCTCCTCATGGATAGCCAGCTCTTCCTTCATCTTGACATCGCGGACGCCGTCGGAAAACGCGGAGATGATGGCCTCGTCCGTGACCTTGGGGATCTTGAGGCGTGTGTTGTTGAAGCGCTGGATGTACTTCTGGAGGGTCTCTCCTGGCTGTTGCTTGATATGGTGTAGATCGCCCGCGGCCGGTGGGCGGTCGCGAGTGCCCTGGAAGTTGGCGACGAAGCAGTCGCGCATCTCGTCCCAGGAGGAGATCGAGCCGTGCTGCAGGTTCAGGAGCCAGGAGCGGGCCCCATCCTTGAGAGCCATGGGAAACCAGTTTGCCGGGACTTTTTCATCGTTGTTGGCCGCTTTGATGCTCAGCTGATAGAGCTGCAGGAACTCCGCGGGGTCGGCGGTGCCGTCATATCGAGGAGGAAGATCTGGCTTGAACTTGCCTGGCCAGGCAATGGTCCGCAGCTCAGGGGTGAAGGTGCGGCAACCGGACGTGGTTGCCGGGGCCCGCTTCGGAGGTGGAGCTAGGTCTTGACGATGTCCGCACTGTGCCACTTCATGCGGCACGCGATCTTGGTGGGGTGGCGCGGGGAGTGCCGGTGCAGCTTCTCGCGATCGCGGGATTTCTTGGCAGCATCTGTCTTCATGCGCGGGCGCCGGGCGCGGTGGATCATGCCGCGGAGGCGCGCGCCTTGGCCCCAAGGCATCGTCTTGGGGTTGAGGCGGTGGAGGCACGCCATGAGCCCCATCGCCCGCGGCTGGTTGAGGGGGAGGCAGAGAGTGGGACGGTGCCGGAGAGCCCCCTGCGGCACGGACGAGCTCGGCGATGCGGTCAAGCCACTCCTCGTAGAGGTCGTCGACGGGACGGTAATGCAAGAGCTCGTTTGCGGCGATGAGTGCGGCCCGTGCCTCTATGGGAGCGCGGTGCGCGTGGGACGATGAACCAGTAGGGGTGAGTGATGGAGTAGTGGTGCGGCCGTCCTGCCGCACCGAAGGATGCTACGAGGACGCCTGCTGCTCGTTCCCCACTGGGCCGGTGACAGCGTTGGCGGTGGGGACAGAGAACGACGAGGTGGACCGCCGACGGGAGCTGTCTGAGCGACGCGGGCGGCGAGGGCAGCCCGACGCTCAGCTCGAGCGCGGCGAGCGTCCGACATGGAGACGACTGAGCGACGGAGCAACGGACTGACGGAAAGGAAGCTATGGCACACCCCTACCTGGCGTGCCAAATGTCGGACATGGGGTTTCGGCTAACTGTAAGATCGAAAGTATGTCTAGAGGGGGGGTGATTAGACTACTTGACCAAATAAAAACTTAACCTTTTCCCAATTTTAGTTCTTGGCAGATTTTAGCTATTGTAGGACAAGTTAAGCAATCATCACACAATTCAAGCAAGCATGCAAAGAGTATATTGGCAGCGGAATGTAAAGCATGCAACTTGCAAGAATGTAAAGGGAAGGGTTTGGAGAATTCAAACGCAATTGGAGACACGGATGTTTTTCCCGTGGTTCGGATAGGTGGTGCTATCCTACATCCACGTTGATGGAGACTTCAACCCACGAAGGGTAACGGTTGCGCGAGTCCACGGAGGGCTCAACCCACGAAGGGTAATGGTTGCGCGAGTCCACGCAGGGCTCCAACCACAAAGGGTCCACGAAGAAGCAACCACCCACAAAGGGTCCATGAAGAAGCAACCTTGTCTATCCCACCATGGCCATCGCCCACGAAGGACTTGCCTCACTAGCGGTAGATCTTCACGAAGTAGGCGATCTCCTTGCCCTTACAAACTCCTTGGTTCAACTCCACAATCTTGTCGGAGGCTCCCAAGTAACAGCTAGCCAATCTAGGAGACACCACTCTCCAAGAAGTAACAAATGGTGTGTAGGTAATGAACTCCTTGCTCTTGTGCTTCAAATGATAGTCTCCCCAACACTCAACTCTCTCTCATAGGATTTGGATCTGGTGGAAAGAAGGTTTGAGTGGAAAGGAACTTGGGGAAGGCTAGAGATCAAGATTCATATGGTAGGAATGGAATATCTTGGTCTCAACACATGAGTAGGTGGTTCTCTCTCAGAACATATGAGTTGGAATTGTGTATGTGTTCTAATGGCTCTCTCCCCGAATGAAGAGGAGGTGGAGGGGTATATATAGCCTCCACACAAACTCCAACCATTACACACAGTTTTCCAATCTCAGTGGGACCGAATCAACAAACTCGGTCGGACCGAAAAGGTAAACCTAGTGACCGTTAGAGATTTTCGGTGGGACTGACATGCAACTCGGTAGGACCGATATGGTTAGGGTTTGGGCATAACGTAATCTCGGTGAGACCGATTACACAAACTCGGTGAGACCGATTTTGGTAATTAGCTAACCAGAGAGTTGGTCAGGCAAACTCGGTGGGACCGATTTGCTCTTTCGGTGAGACCGAAAAGTTACAAAAAGGAAACACTGGATTTACATTGCAATCTCGATGGGACCGATTCGCTCTTTTGGTGAGACCGAAAAGTTACGAAAGGGAAACAGAGAGTTTGCAATCCCATCTCGGTGAGACCGAGATCCCTATCGGTAGAACCGAATTGCTAGGGTTTGGCAGTGGCTTATGACAAGTGAAACTCGGTGCGCCGGATAGAAAGAATCGGTAGGACCGAGTTTGGCTTAGGGTTTAGGTCATATGTGGATATGGGAAAGTAGTTGAGGGTTTTGGAGCATATCACTAAGCACATGAAGCAAGAGGCTCATTAAGCAACACCTCATCCCTCCTTGATAGTATTGGCTTTTCCTAAAGACTCAATGTGATCTTGGATCACTAAAATATAAAATGAAGAGTCTTGAGCTTTTGAGATTGAGCCAATCCTTTGTCCTTAGCATTTTGAGGGTTCCACTTTCACATCCATGCCATGCCAATCATTGAGCTTTCCTGAAATAATCATCTTGGAATAGCATTAGCTCAATGAGCTATATGTTGTTATGAATTACCAAAACCACCTAGGGATAGTTGCACTTTCAATCTCCCCCTTTTTGGTAATTGATGACAACATATAGATCAAAGCTTTGACAAATGATAATAAGCATGAAATATATCGTCGCTTTGAGAAGTATGTGACAAGTAAGAGCTCCCCCTAAATTTGTGCATATTTAAAATTTGCTTTGGACTGCAAATGCACAAAGAGTTAGAGTCATGGGTTACTCTTCCATGTCACATACATCTTGGTGGAGCGCTTAAAATGATAAGAATGAAATACATGCACTCATCACCAAGAATAGTGAATGATCACATAAGATACATAAGATAATAGCATTCATCAAGCATTAAGTGTAGCTTATGATCAAACACATGATCATCAATGTCTCACAGATAACGGCATAGTATCTCAAGCACTCAAAAGCAAACAAAGTTCGAAAAACCACCAAAAAGCAAGAGAGAAAAAAGCAACACTCTCTCTCTCTCGAAGCCTATGATCTATACATTTTTCTCCCCCTTTGGCAACAAGTTACCAAAAAGTTCCTAGAAAATGCATAGTGCTAGATCGACGCTTAGGTTTGATCTTCAGGTGATGGCGGAGTCCGGAGCACTCCAAGGACGAAGCCTTCTGTAGACGTGGTGGCTCTAGGGTCAGTAATTGGCACTGCAGACGACCTCGGACCTCGTGGCACTCTGGTAAAGGCATCAGTTGTAGTCTTGCCTCTCCTCTCCTGCATGTCATCCTGGAGCTGCTCCACTGTAGTCTGAATCTCTGCCACTTTGACATCCAAGTCATAGAACTTTTGTTCCATGATCCTCTCTAAGCTTGCCTGGTTCTGAGTTAGGGTGGCTAGTCCTTGCTCAATCCGCAGGGTGGATGCAATCAAGTAACCAAGCTGCTCTTGTTTAGTTTTCAAGAAATACTCAGATGCCTCCTCTCGAGTTGGCATCTTGGCAGATTTCTCCTTCCTCGCCTGCTCCTTCTTTGCTTGTGCTTGAACTGATGATGGTTCATTCTCATTCATCACAACTTGGTTGTCCTCAAAGTCTGGATGAATAGGCAAGTGTTCCTTGTCCAACAAGTATATGCCTGTGCCCATCTTTGAGTTGATGAGCTCCTGAATCTATGGGGCATATCCACAGCTCCTCTTTTGATCAGCTGCTGTCCTCTTAATGGTCTCTACCATGAGGCTCATCACCTTGAATTTCTGTGGCACGTCAAAGATATGAAGCAAGTTGATCGCGTGGCCCCTGATCATCTTGTGATCTCCGGACTTGGGCAATAGGGTGTGCCTAAGAATCCAGTTGATGGTTGGCAGCCCTGACAGAAGATAGTGCACTGAGCCAAATTTGAAAGTGTCAAGTGCTTCATTTGGAATCTCCTTGTACATGTTGGACATAGAGTTGTGGTCCATCTTCTTCTTGGCATAAATGTCCAAGTCATCCTCATGCTCCTCTGGGGCATTGATGAGCTGTGCCCACTCAGCAACAGTAGATTGGTACCTCGTACCTTCAGACATCCAAGTTATCCTCCCATCTGGATAAAAATGTGTTGTGGAGTAGAACTACATGATAAGCTCCTCATTCCACTTTGTGAGCTTCTGCCCAACAAAGTCTGCAACTCCACAAGCATTGAAGCTGTCTTGCACTCCAGGATAATGCTCTTCATTGTCCTTGATATACTCCCAATCAACCCATCTCATGTCACAAACTATGGGCTTCTTGTCCAACAAAACTGTCTCATAGAAGTCCTGCTGTTCCTTAGTGTGAAACCTGTAATCAACAGCAGTTCTTCTCCTTGAAGCATACAGATCTGCTTCTCTCCACTTCCTTAGCCCTGAGTCTCTTCTGAGTTTCATATCCTCAGCCACAGGATGAGCATCGTTGTGGTCTGGGATCTTGGGCTTGAGCTTTCTAAGAACATTCTCTTCTTCTTCTTCGGCAATGTCGGGCACTGGGGCCTTGTTCTTTTCAGCTGCAGGTATGCTCCTTGTATTCCTCTTTGGCTTTGGCTTTAGAGCTGGCTTGGCCTTAGAAGCAGTTGCCCCTGATCTTATGGCATCACCCATCAGCTTGGGTGCCTTAGGTGCTGGTGCAGCTACCTCTTCTTCTTCCTCTTCTTCCATGATGGAAGCCTTTCCAAGCACTCTGGCTACGGTCTTCTTCACCCTTTCCTTTCTTTTCTTGCCTTCAGCAGCAACTGGCTCTATGGGTGCAGGCTTTTCAGGAATCCGAGTTGAAACTCTGGCCTTTGGCATAGGATGCCTACCTGCTGGCCTTTTGATCTTTAAGCCTGGCTTTATGCCCTGTGCTGGCTCAACTCTCTTGGAAGTTGCTTCCTCTTCTGCCACATAATCCTCATCTTCTGAGTCTGAGGTTCTCTTCTTTCTCTGTCTTGTGGCAGCTTTAGGCAGATTGCTAGGGGTGCTCCTGCTGCCATCATCTGAGGAACTTGAGGGACTAGTGCCCTCACTCATCTGCACTTGCTGCTCTGACAAGTTCTGGCTATCACTTTGGTCTGACATGACGCAAACTCTGACTGCTGACCCTGTGAATAGGTTATAGATGAGATAGAGTGGATAAGAGTAAACGCTTGGCAATGCAAGAAGAACTTTTCTTGCGGAGATCATCATTGATTGCTTTTAAGAACTCATGCTCTTGCTCAAGATTGAGCTTTTCAAAGCGTAATTTCTCATGAGCTCTTAAAAGTTCCCGATGATCTTCGAAGATAGTTTCATGAGCTAACTTAAGAGTGTTTAGTTCTTTAGTTAGAGCCTCAATCTTCTCCTTATCATTGTCATTCGTTTTATCTTGATTAGCATGATTAATTGACGTTTCATCATAGTATTCATCACTAGAGTTGTCAACAAGCAAATCATCACCTAAAAAGTCATCTTCATCACTATTGAAATCAACATACTCGGGGTGTGTTTCCTTAGGACCTTTGGCCATGAAGCATCTTCCAATTCCTTCATTTGGTGAGTCAAATATGTCGTAGGAGTTGGTTGACACAAGTGCTAGACCGGCAACACCTTCATCTTGAGTATCTTCAGAGTCGGAGTGATAACTTCTCTCGGAGTGGCTGTCGGAGTCGGAGCCGGATACCCATTCACCAACATGAGCTTGATGTCTTCGTTTTGTGTAGCTCCTTGATGATTTTTCCTTCCTTTCCGAATCCTTGCTTCTCCGTGAGTATCTTTGTTCATAACGATCATCTCTACTCCTTCTCTCTCTTGGTGGTGATTCTTTGCTTCTTCTTTTTGGAGAATCTTCTCTTCTCTTGTAGGGGGTCGTACACTCATTGGAATAGTGTCTGGGTCTTCCACAACTGTAGCAGTTTCGCTCTCGACTAGAAGATCTTTTGTCATTGTAGGACCTTGACTTGAAGCTTCTATCTTTGCTTCTACTCTTGTAGAACTTGTTGAAGTTCTTCACCATTAAGCTCAATTCTTCATTGAAGTTTTGTTTCTCACTTGATGATGTAGGGGCTTCACATGAGGCTTTGTAGGCACCACTTGATTTGTTGTGAAGTTCCTCTTTATCCTTAAGTGACATCTCATGAGCAACAATTCTTCCAATCACCTCCGTTGGCTTGAGATCTTTGTAATTGGGCATCATTTGGATCAATGTGCACACGGTATCATATTTTCCATCCAAGGCTCTTAGAATCTTCTTGATGATGAATCTATCGGTCATCTCTTCACTTCCTAAGCCGGCAATCTCATTTGTGATGAGAGCAAGCCTAGAGTACATTTCAGTGACACCTTCACCATCCTTCATTTTGAACTTGTCAAGTTGACTTTGAAGCACATCCAACTTGGATTCCTTGATGGAGTCGGTACCTTCGTGCATATCAATCAAAGTGTCCCAAATTTCTTTTCCATTCTCAAGACGGCTGATTTTGTTGAATTCTTCGGGGCACAATCCGTTGAAGAGAATATCACAAGCTTGAGCATTTTATTGCAACATCTTCAACTCATTTGCGGTAGCTTCACGGTTTGGTTCTTTCCCATCAAAGAAGTCACCTTGCAAACCAACACACACAATAGCCCAAACGGCGGGGTTATGTCCAAGAATATGCATTTTCATTTTATGCTTCCAACTAGCAAAATTAGTACCATCAAAGTAAGGACCTCTACGGTGATAATTTCCCTCGCTAGACGCCATACTCTCCTAGGTTGTGAAACCAAGGCTATGACCACCAAAAGCTATGGAGATCAAAGCAAATGGAGACAAAAGCTCTGATACCACTTGTAGGATCGAAAGTATGTCTAGAGGGGGGGTGATTAGACTACTTGACCAAATAAAAACTTAACCTTTTCCCAATTTTAGTTCTTGGCAGATTTTAGCTATTGTAGGACAAGTCAAGCAATCATCACACAATTCAAGCAAGCATGCAAAGAGTATATTGGCAGCGGAATGTAAAGCATGCAACTTGCAAGAATGTAAAGGGAAGGGTTTGGAGAATTCAAACGCAATTGGATACACGGATGTTTTTCCCGTGGTTCGGATAGGTGGTGCTATCCTACATCCACGTTGATGGAGACTTCAACCCACGAAGGGTAACGGTTGCGCGAGTCCACGGAGGGCTCAACCCACGAAGGGTAATGGTTGCGCGAGTCCACGCAGGGCTCCAACCACAAAGGGTCCACGAAGAAGCAACCACCCACAAAGGGTCCATGAAGAAGCAACCTTGTCTATCCCACCATGGCCATCGCCCACGAAGGACTTGCCTCACTAGCGGTAGATCTTCACGAAGTAGGCGATCTCCTTGCCCTTACAAACTCCTTGGTTCAACTCCACAATCTTGTCGGAGGCTCCCAAGTAACAGCTAGCCAATCTAGGAGACACCACTCTCCAAGAAGTAACAAATGGTGTGTAGGTAATGAACTCCTTGCTCTTGTGCTTCAAATGATAGTCTCCCCAACACTCAACTCTCTCTCATAGGATTTGGATCTGGTGGAAAGAAGGTTTGAGTGGAAAGGAACTTGGGGAAGGCTAGAGATCAAGATTCATATGGTAGGAATGGAATATCTTGGTCTCAACACATGAGTAGGTGGTTCTCTCTCAGAACATATGAGTTGGAATTGTGTATGTGTTCTAATGGCTCTCTCCCCGAATGAAGAGGAGGTGGAGGGGTATATATAGCCTCCACACAAACTCCAACCATTACACACAGTTTTCCAATCTCAGTGGGACCGAATCAACAAACTCGGTCGGGACCGAAAAGGTAAACCTAGTGACCGTTAGAGATTTTCGGTGGGACTGACATGCAACTCGGTAGGACCGATATGGTTAGGGTTTGGGCATAACGTAATCTCGGTGAGACCGATTACACAAACTCGGTGAGACCGATTTTGGTAATTAGCTAACCAGAGAGTTGGTCAGGCAAACTCGGTGGGACCGATTTGCTCTTTCGGTGAGACCGAAAAGTTACAAAAAGGAAACACTGGATTTACATTGCAATCTCGATGGGACCGATTCGCTCTTTTGGTGAGACCGAAAAGTTACGAAAGGGAAACAGAGAGTTTGCAATCCCATCTCGGTGAGACCGAGATCCCTATCGGTAGAACCGAATTGCTAGGGTTTGGCAGTGGCTTATGACAAGTGAAACTCGGTGGCGCCGGATAGAAAGAATCGGTAGGACCGAGTTTGGCTTAGGGTTAGGTCATATGTGGATATGGGAAAGTAGTTGAGGGTTTTGGAGCATATCACTAAGCACATGAAGCAAGAGGCTCATTAAGCAACACCTCATCCCACCTTGATAGTATTGGCTTTTCCTAAAGACTCAATGTGATCTTGGATCACTAAAATATAAAATGAAGAGTCTTGAGCTTTTGAGCTTGAGCCAATCCTTTGTCCTTAGCATTTTGAGGGTTCCACTTTCACATCCATGCCATGCCAATCATTGAGCTTTCCTGAAATAATCATCTTGGAATAGCATTAGCTCAATGAGCTATATGTTGTTATGAATTACCAAAACCACCTAGGGATAGTTGCACTTTCACTAACCCTTAAGGTTCGAACACTGGGGTGCACGCGAAGTCTTTCCCTCCTACCGATCTACGCTCTAGCTCGCTAAGATCTTGCGGACGAACTCGACGAACTCACAACACAGAAAGACACGGGGTTTATACTGGTTCGGGCCACCGTTGTGTTGTAATACCCTACTCCAGTGTGGTGGTGGTGGATTGCCTCTTGGGCTGATGATGAACAATACAAGGGGAAGAACCGCCTCCTGAGGTTGAGGTGTTCTTGTGCTTTTAGACTTGTGTGTCTCTCTGGGTCTGATGAGTCTCTCGGTCACCCTCCTCTACTATGGTGGTGGCTAGCTCTACTTATACAGGCCCTGGTCCCCTTCCCAAATATTGAGCGGGAAGGCAGCCAACAATGGCGGGCTAATTTGAAGGGGGACAGCTAGTACGAGCTATCCTGACAAAAGGTAGTCTGCGCCTGCGAAAAGCTCTGGTGGTGACGCCATCTTGGGCTCCATGATGACCTCCGCCTTGCCGTCCGCCTGGTCTTGGTCTTGTTGCACCGAAATGGCAACCTTTGCCTGAGGCCTCGGTACCCCACGGCTGCGCTTGCCTCCTTTGCACCAAAGAGGAAACAAGGACGCTGTGCGCGCTGGCGCCCGCCTGGTGTCGATCGTCATGGCTCACGTCACGAGAGCCTCGTGAGGTTTGCCTGACCTTGATATCTCCGCTCCTCATGAGCCTACCTGACCAGGCCGCTCCAGAGGAGGTCTTGCGTCGTCCACCTCGCGAGGCTTGGCCCCTCGCGAGGGTCTTGGGTGCCTTGTTGGTGAAGATGGGTCGTACGGCCTGCCGCTTGGCCACGCCGCGGGCCGCAGGCAGGCAAGTCTGGGGACCCCCGTTCCGAGAATGCCGACAGTTGTATTGTTGAATTCATTCATGATTCTACTAAAAATTACCATGAGAGAGGAACATATGCATTTACATATTGCAATAATATCAAGTTCCCTCTCTTTCTGTTGAAAGTTTTGAAGTTGCACTTGTTTTGCCTTCCTATGCTAGTTGATTCTTGTTCCCATAAACTGTTTGCTCACAAAATCCCTATGCATAGGAAGTGGGTTAGACTTAAATGTGCTAGTCATATGCTTCATGATGCTCTCTTCATGTTACAATTCTTATCTTTTATGAGAGCATAATTAAAATCATCATGCCTAGCTAAAAGGCATTAAAGAAAAGCGCTTGTTGGGAGCCAACCTAACAATTTTACCTACTATTTTTGTGTGTTCACATGATTAGGCTACTGCAGTAATCATGTTTTATAGCTTTTGTTTCAATAAAGTGCCAAGTAAAGCCTTTGGGATCATGTTTGGTGATAGTTGATTTGATCTTGTTGAAAAATAGAAACTTTTGTGTCTAGTAAAATAATTTTCAAAAATCAGATAAGTGATGAAAGCTTCTGAATTTTTATACAAGATTGATATAAAAATTTCCTACATTGTCCTAATTTTTCAGAATTTTTGGAGTTACAGAAATATGGTTGGAGTACAAATTACTACAGACTGTTCTGTTTTTGACAGATTCTGTTTTCAATGCATAGTTTGCTTGTTATCTAGTTTCTATGGCTTATATTGTTCAATATAAATTGTGCAAATGACAAGGTAAAGTAGGCATTGTGTGAGAACAATTATGAATCTTGTCTTTGACAGTACCAAAGTGAATGATTTGTCTTTATCATACTAACCTATCTCACGAAGTTCCATTAAGTTTTGTGTGATTGAAGTTTTCAAGTTTCGGGTGAGATATCGATATGAGAAGAATAAGGAGTAACAAGACCCTAATACTGGGGATGCCCAAGGCACCCCAAGGTAATATTCAAGGAATATACAAGCAACTAAACTTGGGGATGCCCAGAAAGGCATCCCCTCTTTCGTCTCCAACATTATCAGCAACCTCACTTCGAGCTACATTTTCATTCGTCATGTGATATGAGTTTCGCTTGGAGAATCATTTTATTTTGATTTGATTTGCTTGAAGTTATTTAGAATAATGGTTTGTATCTTTTATTTCAACAAAAGTGGCAAGGATAGCCTTTACCATGCTTATTTTGCAAGTATATGAGTTGCTGTTTCAAAATAGAAAGTTTGTCGATGTTGCAACAAATCCCGAGAAAAGTCAGAATGTGACAAAATGTTGAATTTTTTGCACAATAAGATATGATAAATTTTCTACAATGTGGTAAATTTTCAGATTTTTTGGAGTTAAATAAGTATGTATACTTCTTCATCCATTACAGAATGTCCTGTTTTGGCAGGCTGCTGTTATGTTTGCATTGTTTGCATATGTTTGCTTGTTTAATGATTCTATATGAGGATAGGAGTATTAAATGTGCAGAGGAATTTATTATGCAATCTTGAATAATATTTTTAGTGATTTTCTATAGTAGAGAATGATAAGGTTTTGCATTGATTTATACTAACTTATCTCATGAGTTCTTGTTGAGTTTTGTGTGGATGAAGTTTTTGAGATTTAGGGAAACCCTGATATAAAAGGAATTAAGGAGACACAAAATCCCAAGCTTGGGGATTCCCAAGTCATCCCAAGATAATATTGCAAGAAGTCTCAAGCATCTAAGCTTGGGATGCCCTGGTAGGCATCCCACCTTTCTTCTTCAACAATTATCGGTTAGTATTGGTTGAGCCTAAGTTTTTGCTTCGTCACATGATGTGTGCTATTCTTAGAATTTTATTTTATTTTGTTTTGCTTGCTGTTTTAATAAAACACTTAGTTCTGAAAGTTTTTAAATAAGAGAGAGTCCTTAAATAGCTACCCATTTACTTAACTACTCACTTGATCTTCACTTATATCTTTTTGGAGTAGATTATCATTTACTCTTGTGCTTAAAATATATCTTATGAGTAAATTTTTGAATGATTTGAATATAATGAAGTTTAAATTATATCATGCCTAGTGGTAGCTTCACATTGGGTTTAGAAAGTGAAATATTTTGAAGCTTGAAAATCACAAATTGGTCATACAAGCAATTCATGAATGATTACTATAAGGAAGAGAACTTTTACATGCAAATATATTATCTTGGACATCTTCTATGATTGTGAATACACATTAATTATTTTCAAACTTGAGAAAATTAGTTGAAGTTGGACAAGGAAGACAATGTAATGAGTTACATTTGGGTATATTTGCATAGAAGTTATATTGTTATGGATCCTCCAACATGTGGTGTTTGCCTAGGATCTTTTGCTAGCCAAAAATTCATACTAAGTTGAGATACTACTTGTGCATCTAAAAACCCTAAAATCCTATTTATTGCCATGAGTGTCCACCATACCTACCTAAGGATTGAATAAGATCCTTCAAGTAAGTTGTCATCGGTGCATAGAGCAATAAAAATTGCTCCTAAATATGTTTGATCTTTTATTGTAAGGGAAAATTGAGCGTTGTACGAACTTGTGATGGCAAAGTAATAAAAGCGACAGGCTGCATAATAAAGGTTGCTATCATAAGGGGCAATATAATGTGACATTCCTTTGCATTAAGAGCTTGGGCATCCAAATAAAAAATGCATGACAACCTCTGCTTCCCTCTGTGAAGGGCCTATCTTTTACTTTTTAGTATTTACTTTTATGCAAAGAGTCAATAGTATGCATTCTCATTTCAACCTCAATTATTCTCTAGTTGGCAAGCATCATGTGGTGGGGAAATATCTAGGCACATATGACCAGTCAAATATATTTGATCATGATTTATTATTGTTGACAATTATCTCTATGATAAATGAGTTTGGAGACAAAATATTAAGCCCCTATCTTTCTCTGTATTCGATGGATACCATTTTTTTCTAAGAACTAGACAATAACCCACGTGTTGTCGTGGGAATATATGGTATAAATTTAAAACTAATGATTTCATGATTATAGTAAAGTGGCAACTTTTATGATTAGGGTACTCTTTCGCTAAAATGGAATCAAGTTCCGAGTTGGGGGAAAGAATACACTCCACAACAACATAACTATGTAGAAAAGAAAATGGATATCTTGGATTCTGTTTTACTTGTAGGAGTGAACAAACCTGAATTCCCCATCAATAGAAGCTTGCAAATACATTATCAAGATGTTGCAATAATATATTTTCCAAATACTGCACACCCAGAATGGCAATTTCCATGTCAAATAGCCTACTGATAACTTGTTTAACAATCTCCGTCTCCCCCATTATATTGATGCCTATTCTCCATGCAGTACAAAGGAATTCCTAATATTGCAAGGAAAATCATCTATCCCAAAAAGGTACAACTCTATTTCTCAACATGGTCATCTAGATCTAAAGTAAGCAGTTCATATCCCACCAGATCATGAACCTAAACAAACTTTTGATAATCCTCGATCATGCAAGTTTGGTAATACTGATTTATCAAAGATGGCAAGGAATTGAGCTATACAAATTGGCTACATGGTTATCATTCCTCTTAGTATGTCGACCAACGACTAAGGCACACCATGAAACCAGTAACACTACTGGATTAGTAAAAGTAGATGTTAGGGGAGCAATCACTACAAAAAAATACACTTCCGTGATGATACGTGTTTGTCACAGTAGGTCGCGTTTTCTGTCATGCATGTACATCCATGACAAATTTATGACAGAATCAAGATAGTCATACATCTGATGTCATAGAAGTGTTCCATGACATTGCCAAAATTATCATCATGGAAGTGTCCACTTCCATGACGATAAATCGCGCGCCACAGAAGTGCTTTCGTTAAGGTTGACCGACACGTGGCAGCCACCGTAACGGAACGCCGTTAAGCTATCGGGTCGGATTTTGGATCCGATAACCCGTTAACAGCCACGACCAATGCCGATTTTCCACGTGTAAAATTCTCATTGGCTGACGGATCCAAGCGTCAGCTCTGCGTTGGCACAGGTGTCACTCATCCAACGGTCGAGATGGGCCTATGATGTTGACACGTGGACCGGCGCAAAAGTGGCCCACAAAGTTTAAACGAGCCGGCCCAACCGAAGGCCCATAACATTTAGCGGACCATAATGGGTCGGCCCAGCTAAAGGCCCACAAAATTTAGCGGACAATAATGGGTTAGCCCAGCTAAAGGATCACACGATTTTGTAGACCATAATGGGCCGGCCTAGGTAAAGGCCCACAAGATTTTGCGGACCACAATGGGCCGGCCCGGCTAAAGGCCCACAAGATTCTACAGACCATAATGGGCCGGCCTAGCTAAAGGCCCAACATTCTCTGTCCAATCGGCCCGTCCATGGCTTGTCCTAAACTTGTCATCAACGCGGCCCATGGTCACTTCTGGCCCGTTAACAGTCCGCTAAGTAATTGGGCCGAATTACGGCCTTGTGTATTTTCGGCCTGTTAAAGGTCCGGATTCATTTGGGCCCATTTAAAGGGCATCAAAACTTTCATCCCATAAACGACCGTGAAGGATTTGGGTCATATTCGGCCATGTCTGACATTAGGCCTGTTAGAGGCCCACTATAGCTTTGGGCCACTTTCGTCCTGTTGTCATTTTCGGCTTGTTAACGCCGGACGTAAACCATGGGCCATATGTGGCCCAACGTCATATCAGGCCCATTAACGGCCCATATAAAAATGACGATAATCTAGCCCGACCGAAGTTCCGTCCTGTTAAAGGCCCGTGTATTAGGTCGGCGCATTTACGGCCCGTCCGAATTTCGGCCTGTCAAAGATCCGCATCGTAAATGGGCCACCATTTGGGCCTGCTAAGTCCAGTGGGTTATTTGGCACAATCAGGGCCCAATCTCACTTTCGGTCTATTAAAGGCCCATGTTTTTTATGGGCTCGAGATATTTACACCTGTAAACGGCCTAATTTTACTGAGGGCCCAAATTATGTTTAGGCCTGTTAAAGGCCCACTATGGGCATAGGCCTACCAGAAAAAAATGAAAGCTTATGCTGATTTAGGCCCATATATTTTTAGTGGGCTACATGCCAATTTCGGCCCGTAATCGTTTTTAGCCCAATTGGAATGGGCCCGACGAATGTTGGCATGTTGGGCTCCAACGAAGCTTTCGGCCGAATACATTACTGAGATAAACCTACACTATAAAAAAAGCGTCGTAATTACTGCAGCCTGAGGCAGCATCATAAATGTTGTATCACAACAAAATAAATTCCAGCCATACAACAAAAGGCCCGTTGGCATAAAGTTTACAGTCCTTCCAGATAAAAGCACCATCACATGTCATTTGACCTAAGTGCTAATGTTTCAGGCTGTAGAATCTGATGGAGCAGCACGATCTCCACCTTTTTTCCGCCATTGCTCTTGAACAACGAAGCGAATGTCTGATAGTCTGGTTTCAAAACCATTCATATCTTGACGACATTTCTCAACCACTATTCTTGTTTCCGAAACAACGTCCATTAGGGATTGGACTTGTGTCTGGAGCATAGATATATCACTCTGTCTAGCAGGAAGATTTTGTTCAGTAGGCGATTTGGACGAGGTTACCTTGACAACCAACCCAGAATTACGCAGGAAGGTGCTTTTTGCACTGTTAGTGGAGAGATACTGACACACTGCAGCAAGAGGTGACATTGTGCTTGTAGTAGCCTCGTCACCTTCAGGTGGTTGTGGCTGTTCAATCATTTGTTCCATAGCTTCCTGAAAGTTTGAACTTGTAGATTAGTGTACCAGATAAGTTACTAATGAGACAAAAACAAACAAAGTAGGTTAAACCTTTATACATAACTTATTTTGGTGAACTACTGTAATACATTAGCATGTATTGTAGTGCCAACTACATAATAAAATCACTTTCGGAACATATGTCCATGTAGCATGCCAACTGTATTGTCTATTTCCTCACATTCGTTGACATCTAAGGATAAAGAAACATGGTTTAAAGTAGGATGAACATAGTATGACATCATTCATATCATGGGCAAACAGATATAAAACAAACAGGCTATTTTATCATTGTGTGCACACGTGAACATAACAACTAGATTACAGATCAAGACCAAAAGAATATCCTTCATCTCTTTTAAACCATGTAAGGTGAAATGATACGTTAAGAGAACTGTGAATAAAAGTGAACAGAGTAACTGACATTGGCTGCAAACCAAGTAGTTAAATGAACACATCACAGTACCAATCAGTTCAAGGCAGGAGGAGTAAGGACTTACAACAGCGGCTTGAACTGGTGTGCTCATGCCCTTCATCTTGCTGGTGTGGCAATCCTTGAAGATTTGCACTGCATTCAGTTCAGGTTCTTTTTGGTCTGCACGGGCTTTCCTCTGTATTTGGAACAAGTCAATATAGATATGATAATATGGCACAAAAAAGAAGGAAGTAGCAGCTATTTACATGAGCCTCGCAGTGTGCAATATAGCTACGAGATCCTGTTGTCTGTTGGAATTTCACTTTAGAACGGTTGGTTTTGTTCTTCAAACAGTTAGCCTAGAAGAAGATACACTTGTAAGGCACATACATAAATACAAGTTCAATATGTGGTTTGATCAAATACATATAGCCTACCTGATACTTTGGATCGGACCAGTACTTAACGAGGGTTGTCCAGTCTTCATCTGTAATATATTCCACTGGAGATGTTTGGGCGATTTCATTGTTAGCCTTGCCTTCAAAGTGAGATTTTCTAAGGTGGTACTGATACTGTCACAGAGCAGACTGAAAAACATGAGTGCATGCTTGTTTATTTGCATCATCTTTTGGATCCAACATGAACCTCATCTGTTAAAAAAAGAATGTAAGTCTTATTAGGAGGAATCTAGAAAGTATGGGACAGAGCAAGACAATATTACGAATTGCGATGAATAACATTACTTACGGATAAATGGTCAAGGAAGGTGTTAAACTGGGTATTGTCTTTCTCATTCCTGTACTGGATCCACGTTGGGAGGATACGTGCATGACACCTAACGGCAACGGCTGCCTCTGATACTAACTTGGCTGACTCTGTAGCATCACGTGGCCTTTTTAAACCTACCTCAAAATGGATCTCCATTCTTCCTCCTTTAGATTTTGTTTATCTGTCAAGCATTATCCCTGATGTCTGTTTCCGCTTGCGCCATGGTGCTAGTTCAACAACGAATATGGAAAGTGTTAGTGTACATCAAACTGTGAGAGTACATATAAAGGAGCATGCAACTGCAACTTGACTCGGTCAAGTACCGTCTTGGTGTTGATGCTCATGAGGTTCATCTGATCTTGCCAAGTCCTGTTGTGCCAGCAGTGCTTCAGAAGTAGTGTTAGGTGTGAAGGCGGCTTGGGAACTGGCCAGTTTCGGAGCAAACGAACAAGTAACTGGTTGAGATGCTGGTACAGTTGAAGCGGATGCTGCAGCTGGTGGAGCAGGTGATACTGTGTTTGTAGATTTAGCCTGTGGACTTGGACCTTCTACCAGCAGAATCTCGACGGCAGAACCTTTTCCGTTTCACCCGACGAGTAACAACACTCCCTACTATATTATTTTCCTTGCTCTTTTTGACTTTTCCATGTCAAGTTGTACCCACAACACAAAAGAATAAAATCACTCTTCAGAACTCATTGATGCATGATACAAACAAGCAGTACTTTGATGTAAGACAATCATATGAGAATGGAATATGTAAGAAAAACAGGACGGCATGACATATTCACAGCTACGATGTGCAAACTAAGCAAAAGGATTTTCAAGAAAATAGAAGTAATGCAAGCTAGACACCATATGAAAGATGCGACCAATATTACTCTGCCAAGTTAAAAGTGTCTTGTCATAAGTGGCAATTCAAAAAATTAGAAGCAATACAACATAGAAATCAATGCAAGATGCAACCACTATCAAACTACCATGTTAAAAGCGTCCAATCATGAGTGACTGATGCGGGATACACAACAGCAGTACTTTGATGTAAGAACATGGTATGATAGATATATGCAGTGTATTCTAGACACAGAAAGCCATGTCATATGCACATGTATAACGTATAAACTCAGCAGGTGCAATTTAATCAAAATAGAAGAAATACAGGCTAGACAACATATGCAACATGAAACCAATTATCACACTGTCAACTTAGAGCAAGCACCTGCGATGGTGGAGTACGGGAGATGAACTCATCATGTAGACTTGGGACTTCAACTTCATTAGCAGTAGAAGTGGCAAATCTAGAGAGTCTATGTTTGCGTCGGCGCGAAGGACCACCAACATCCCCTAACTTACTCTTTTCCTTCCTATTTTCTGATATTGCCTTATGAAGTCAAAACCACAAGAAGATGAATAAAATTAGCTCTGCATAACTGGTTGATGCATGATACAGACAAACACTACTTTGATGTAAGGCAAGCGCGGGATAGGAGGATGTAATATATACAAAAAAAGACAGTGTTTCATATTGACACGTACGATAGGAGGATGGACTATGTATGAAAAAACAGTAAGCGGAAGGCATTTCAACAAAATTAGAAGAAATGAAAGCTAGGCACCATATGAACATGCAACCAATATCACTCTATCAGGTAAAAAGTGTCTCGTCGTAAGTGCCATTTCAAGAAATTAGGAGCAGTACAAGCTAGAAGACAATGCAAGATGCAACCTACATCACAGTCCCAAGTTAAATGTGTCTTATGGGTAAGTGATCGTTGCAGGTGTAGGTTGTAAGCTACGCAGATGCAATTCAACATAATCAGAAGCAATACAAACTAGACATCATATGGAAAACGCAACCACGTATAACAGTTCCAAGTAAGAGCAAGCACCTGTGATGGTGGAGTAGGGGAGATGTGCTCATCATGTACACGTATGTTCTAGAAACAGGAACACGTGTCATATTCACGGGAATTATGTGTAAAGTAAGCATATGCAATTCAAGTTAGAAGCAATACAAGCTAGACATCATACGCAACATGAAACCACATATAATAGTGTCAAGTTAGAGCAAGCACCTGTGATGGTGGAGTAGGGGAGATGTGCTCATCATCTACACAACTATGTTGACTGTCCAGCCTTGTGTTGTCTTGCGAATCTTGTTGGGAGGATGGCGGAGTAGAATATGTAGAGACCCCCTGTTTGAGTTGCTCCGAAGGACCACCATCATCCACTGCCAGACTAATTTCCTTCAGCTGTAATGATTTTGCATTGTGAAGTCAAACCGATAAGAAAAAGGAATAAAATTCGCTCTTCAGAACTCATTCATGCATGATACTGACGAACACTTCTCGGATGAAAGGCAAACACATGATGCGAGGGTGGAATATGTATGAAAAACAGGATGGTGTGACATATTCACACCTATGATGTGGTAACTAAGCAGATGGAATTTCAACAAATTAGAAGCACTGCAAGCTAGACACCATATGAAAGATGCAACAATTATCACTCTGCCAAGTTCAAACTGTATGGCGTTTAAAAAAATCAGAAGTAGTACATGCTAGAAATCATATGCAAGACACAACCAATATCACAGTGGCGACTTAAAGGTGCCTTATCATAAGTGACTGATGTGGGATATGCAAGAATAGTAGTTTGATGTAGAAACAGGAACACATGTCATATTCACAGGCATTATGTGTAAAGTAAGCAGATGCAATTCAACAAAGTTAGAAGCAATACAAGCTAGATATCATACGCAACATGCAACCACATATAATAGTGCCAATTTAGAGCAAGCACCTGTGATGGTGGGGTAGGGGAGATGTGCTCATCATCTACACATCTATGTTGACTGTCTAGCCTTGCGTTGTCTTGCGAATCTTGTTGGGAGGATGGCTGAGTAGAATCTGTAGAGAACCTCCGTTTCAGTCGCTCGGAAGGACCACCATCATCCAATGCCTTGCCAATTTCCTTCAGCTTTATTGATTTTGCATTGTGAGGTCATACCGACAATAAAAAGGAATATCATTCGCTCTTCAGAACTCATTCATGCATGATACTGACGAACACTACTTTGATGTAGCGACCAGACCTCAAATAGTTCTTCCTCCAATTCTGTGATCCTTGTCCTTGCTTTCTGCAGATCTATCATGCCTGCGCACATCTGGTTCTCCTGACGTCGAATGTGCTGGTTTAACTCCTGGATAAAAGCTGCGATTGATCTATCCTTCTTGGTGCTGATCATTTCCCAGTGCTCATCTCGACGCCCACAAATCTGATCTCTGTGCTTCAGTGTCATCCTTGGATCAGTAATGCTGAAACGCATAGTACTTGAAGGATTTATAACAGAGTAGCAATCACCCACTTATTACAATGAGTGTCCCAAAAGATAACTTATTACAAATAATATGGCTTAAGACCATCTAATAACGATAACAGCGGAAGGCTTGGAAGATAAGTGAGTCCATCAACTCCAACGGCATCACTGAGTATAGAACCACGACCTAAAGACACCATACTCGTCGTCTGAAAAGTCTGCAACATGAACGTTGCAGCCCGAAAATGGGTCAGCACATGGAATATGCTGGCAATGTAACACATAGAGAGTAATGAACAGAAATAGGCTATACTACATGCATATATGGCTGGTGGAAAGCTCTATGGTTACAGTTTTGCGTAAAGCCGGTTTTTCCCTACTGCAAAGGAATAAATTTTATTTAACTATCATGGTAGTTGTTAAACATTAAGAGTGTAGACACCCTCTCAATCCCAATTAAACATCATCATTAAAACCCAACAAAATTAATTAAAGTCACATGTTGAGATTCACATGATAATCCAAGTACTAGATACTCAAGACGTCCATAACCGGGGACACGGCTAATCATGATTAGTTTAATACACTCTGAAGAGGTTTGCGCACTTCTCCCCACAAGACTCGATGTCCTCCGTTGTGATTCTCGCACTACATGGTGTTTGAGAAACGGATGACCGAGACATAGTCTTTCAGAAGCGCTAGCACCTTACGATCGGGTAGACCGTTACACCTACTTTCCCCTACATCTGCTAGTCTACCACTATAAGACTTCGCACGACTTAATCAACTATGCTAGAGCCCATAGTAGCTTGTCGCTGCACACGGAAGTTTCTATTATGAATAATCTCATGATCCCTTTGTGCCTGGGTGGCGGTCCATAAAGAAAAATAGGCAATCACTGGAATACCCAGGTGCCTCAATCCACCTAGATGTGTTTTAAAGTTGCCACCTTAAATAAACCATTAATTAAAAATCTTACATCTGTCATGGATACACTCACCCAATCCATGTCTACTAGCATAGCATGGCATAAGCAAACGTAGAAGTAACTCCCAAGGATTTGATTATAAAACAGGTAATAGGTACTACCTCATCTACTTTCCCAAAACCCACAATTTAATTAGATCCTAATCATGCAATGTTTGACGATTGATCTAATGCAACAAAACTGGGTAGTAAGAGGTATGATCAAAGTGTTACTTGCCTTGCTGATGATCCGCGAAACCTAGAGATTCAAAGTAGCAAGCGGCGCACTCCAGGTACTCTAACACAGACAAACAAACAAGCAAACAATAAGTACTCACCTAATGCACAGGTAAAACTCAAATAAGAGATCTAACCAGAAAGTTCAACTTAAGAGCTCTCGTTTGCAAAAAGAATCAAATCAAACGAAGCAACGAAAGTCAAACGGCAAAAGAAACAAGCTTCGTTTGCTAATCTGGATCTAAGTCAAATTTTACAGGAGCAAAAACTTGTTTGAGTTGGTTAAATGGAAAGAGAGTTTCGAGACAAAACTCTAGGCGCTTGAATCGCCTGATTCCGATAAATGAGCGAAAAGTTAAACTAAAACGAAAATCGGATCAGGAATCGCGATCAGAAATAATCGTGGAAAATCCGAGAAAAAGAAAAAATGACGAACAGGCTAACGAACGAACGTTCGCTGTCTGCGGCTAAACAATGAAAACCGTTCGTTAAAACGAACATATGGACGAACGTCCGCTATTTAACCGAACCGAAAAAAACTGATCTAATAAAAAAACCGAAACTAGGGTTTATGAAATAAAACCGATTGGTTTAAAAAAACCGGCGGCTACCTCGTGGAACGGGTTGGCGGCGGCGGCGCGCTCCGGTGGCGAGTCGGCGGCGGGCGGCAGCGTGGCGGATCGGCGGGCGGCGGCGCAGGGCGGCGAAGCGGCACGGTGGCAGCGCGGATCGAGGCACGGCGGTGGGGCTAGGGCTGACGGGGCGGCGGCTTGGGCTGGGGCTGGCTCGGGCCTTGGCCTCGCCTCTTAAAGGGGCCAGCCGGGCGGTGTCCTAGCCGGATACGGCCCGGTTAGGTTGGTTCATTTAAAAAAAATAGTTTCGTGCAGAAAAACAAATAAAAGAAAAACTAAACGGACTCCAAAAATCCCGAAATAAATTTTCCCCGACTTCTAAAATCAAGACGGACAAGGTGAACATTTATTTGGGGCCTAAATGCAACTTTGAAAAACGCGTATTTTTTTCCTAAATTCAAATAAAACAGCGAAAAACTCCAAAGAAAAATCTTATTTGTTTTTTATTAAACCCTCAATATTCCTTTAGTTTGGGAACCTCTCACTTATTTTTATAATTGGAATTATTGAAGATAAAATAATTAAATCAAATGATCCTATTTTCAAAATTTGAGAGAACCCCAAATATGAAAATAACGAAATCCCCAACTCTCTCTCCATGGGTCCTTGAGTTGCGTAGGATTCCTAGGATCAAACCAAAATGCAAATAAAATATGATATGCAAAGATGATCTATGTATAACATTCCAAATTGAAAATTTGGGATGTTACAAACCTACCCCCCTTAAGATGAATCGCGCCGTCGAGATTCGGGTTGGCTAGAAAATAGGTGAGGGTGGTCCTTCAGCAGATCTTCCTCTCGCTCCCAGGTGGCTTCATCCTCGGTGTGGTGGCTCCACTAAACTTTACAAAACCTGATAACCTTGTTGCGGGTGACTCGACTGGCATATTCGAGAATCTTGACTGGTTTCTCCTCGTAGGTCAAATCACTATCCAACTGAATCGCTTCCAGCAGCACTGTATCTCTTTGTGGTGTATCAGCCATCTCTGTGTGGCACTTTTTCAACTGGGAAACGTGGAACACATCGTGAACTCCTGACAATCCTTCGGGCAACTCCAACTTGTAAGCAACTTCTCCCATACGCTCCAAAACTTTGTAGGGTCCCACAAAATGTGGCGCTAATTTTCCCTTAACTCCAAAGCGCTTAACTCCTCGAAGCGGGGATACACGAAGATAAACTCTGTCTCCGACTTCGTAAACCGTCTCCTTGCGTTTAGAATCTGCATAGCTCTTCTGCCTGGACTGGGCTACCTTGAGCCTATCGCGAATCCACTTCACTTTCTGTTCAGACTCCTTAATCAAATCTGGTCCAAACAACTGGCGGTCTCCAAATTCATCCCACAACAATGGTGTTCTGCACTTTATTCTGTACAAGGCTTCAAAAGGGGCCATCTTCAAACTGGATTGATAACTATTGTTGTAAGAGAACTCCACATATGGCAAGTTGTCATCCCAACTAGATCCATAATCTAGCGCACAAGCTCTCAACATATCCTCCAAAATCTGATTGACTCTCGGTCTGTCCATCGGTCTGCGGATGAAAAGCTGTACTGAACTCTAGCCTGGTACCCAAAGTTTCGTGCAACTGATTCCAGAACTTTGAGGTAAACTGGGTTCCTCTATCTGATACAATGCTCCTCGGAACTCCATGCAGACATACGATCCTAGTCATGTATATCTTTGCCAACTTAGCACTGGTGTAAGTGGTCTTTACTGGGATGAAATGTGCTACCTTCGTCAAGCGATCGACTACAACCCATATCGAGTCATAGCCTGAGCTGGTCCTGGGTAATCCCGTGATAAAATCCATGCCTAGCTTATCCCACTTCCATTCGGGTATCGGCAATGGTTGTAGCAATCCTGCTGGCTTCTGATGCTCTGCCTTTACTCTCTGACAAACATCACAAACGGCTACATACTCTGCAATATCCTTCTTCATTTTGGTCCACCAAAAAGTGTCTTTCAAATCCAAATACATCTTGGTATTTCTTGGGTGAATCGAGTACAGCGAATCATGGGCCTCTTGCAAAATTAACTTCCTGATCTCGGGGTCATTGGGCACATAAACGCGGTCCTCAAACCATAAGGTATCATGTTCATCCTCACGAAATCCTTTAGCTTTTCCCTTGCTCATTTTCTCTTTAATAGAGGCAATCTCCTTGTCGTTCTTCTGAGATTCTCTGATCTTATCCATCAGAGTAGACTGAATCTCCAATGCTGCTACATAGCCTCTCGAAACTATCTCCAAACACAGCTCACGAAGATCCTTGGCTAACTCCTTTGGTAACTCTACGGTTATTAGGGTGTTGACATGGCTCTTGCGACTCAACGCATCGGCTACTACGTTAGCCTTTCTGGGATGATAATGTAAGCTCATATCATAATCCTTGATGAGCTCCAACCATCTTCTTTGCCTGAGATTCAACTCCTTCTGCGTGAAGATGTACTTCAAACTCTTGTGATCCGTGTACACCTCACAATGGTTTCCAATGACAAAATGTCTCCAAGTCTTCAATGCGTGCACTACGGCTGCTAACTCCAAATCATGTGTAGCATAATTCAACTCATGGGGCTTAAGCTATCGTGAAGCATACAAAACAACTCTTCCCTCCTGCATGAGCACTGCTCCGAGTCCTCGACGTGAAGTGTCACAATACACCTCATAATCCTTGCGCTGATCTGGCAGAATCAACACTGGCAAGGTAACCAAACGTTTCTTCAAGTCCTGGAAACTGGCCTCACATTCCTCCGTCCAATTGAACTTGGTATCCTTCTCCAACAACTCCGTCATAGGTTTTGCAATCTTCGAGAGATTTTCAATGAATCTCCAGTAGTATCCCGCAAGTCCAAGAAAACTCCGAATCTCTCCAACTGTTGTTGGAGCTTCCCAATTTGTCACAGTGACAACTTTGGTGGGATCTACTTATATTCCTTCTCCAGATATAACATGTCCGAGGAATCCAACTTCCTTCAACCAAAACTCACATTTCCTGAACTTGGCATATAATTGATGTTCTCTGAGCTTACCAAGTACCAAACGCAAATGTTCTTTATGTTCTTCTTCATTCTTCGAGTAGACCAGAATATCATCAATGAATACTACGACGAACTTATCCAAAAACTCCATAAACACTTTGTTCATCATATTCATAAAATAAGCAAGTGCGTTAGTCACACCTAATGACATAACGGTATACTCATACAGCCCATACCTTGTGGTAAAAGCTGTCTTAGGTATGTCCTGCTCTCGATCTTCAACTGGTGGTATCCTGATCGCAAATCGATCTTGGAAAATACCTTAGCTCCTTGCAATTGGTCAAACAAATCATTGATCATCAGCAGCGGGTACTTATTCTTGATCGTCACTTCATTCAATCCTCGATAATCAACAACCATCCTTAACGATCCATCCTTCTTTTCCACTAGAAGTACTGGTGATCCCCAAGGTGACGAACTTGGGTGAATATATCCCTTATTCAGTAACTCCTTAATCTGCTTCTTAATCTCCTCCAAATCCTTTGTAGGCATTCTATACGGTCTCTTAGATATTGGTCCTGTGCCTGGCAAAAGCTCAATCAAAAACTCAATGTCTCTATCAGGTGGCATGCCTGGCAATTCTTCTGGAAATACATCTGGAAAATCCTTTGCCACCGGTACTTCCTCCTGTACAACTCCTGATAGAGAATTTACTTGTGTCCTCTTCGGCTCATGCCGTGACACATACTTGATCCTTCTTCCTTCTGGAGTGGTAAGCAAAATCGACTTACTGGTGCAATTGATGTTTCCTCCATACATCGATAGCCAATCCATACCCAGAATTACATCCAAACCTTGTGATTCCAAAATGATTAAATCTGAGGGAAACACATGCCTACCTATACTCAATGGCACTTGAAAACATCCTTTACTGTCCATATCACTACTAGGAAAAGGGCTAAAGATAGGATTGACACTAATGGCGCACCAGAGAAGTGGTGCGCCACTACTATATACTAATGGCGCACCTGGTGGAGATACGCCATTAGTGTGGAATACACTAATGGTGCACCAGGTAGAAGGTGCGCCACTAGTAAAACATTTTTTTTCCATTTTTTCAAACATTCTAATGGCGCATCCGGGCAAAGTGCGCCATTAGTAGTTAGAACTACTAATGGCGCACTGGCAACAGAGTGCGCCAGTAATTTTTTTTACTTTTTGGCAAAAAAAACTTTCTAATGGCGCACCGCCGCTCGGTGCGCCATTAGTACGCTTCCCCCCCACTCAACCTATTCCCCTCCCTCCCTTCCTCCCCACTCAGTACGCCCCCTCCGCCCCAACCGTACGCCGCCGCCGCGCCTGCACGCCCCCTCCGTCCCCTACCGCCGCCGCCCCGACCCGCGCCCCCACGCCCCCTCCGTCCCCTCCGTCCCCTGCCACCGCCGCCCCGACCCCCGACCCCCGTGCCCCTATGCCCCCTCCGTCCCCTCCGTCCACTCCGTCCCCTGCCGCCGCCGCCCCATCCCCACTGATCTCCGTTCGTCGACCATGGGAGCCGGCCAGGACCTGGAGGCCGGCGCCGGCGACGGCGGCGAGAAGAAGATGGCCCACTCCTGCTCCTCCGGCCCGCTCCCGCCGTCGGAGCCGCCGCACCTGCGGGGCCAGGACCCCGTCCACCCCCCCGCCCCCACCCCGACGTCCGCTACCAGGCCGCCCCAGGTACAGTTCCATTTCTGGTTTCTTAGAGAGCATCTAAGTGAGGTGGCCAGCAAAGTTTGGAATGCATTTCATTTTGATACAACTAAGTTAGATAAGTGGCAGAATAGAGTTAGAGTAGTGAGAAAAAAGTTGAAAGGATGGAACATTAACTATGAAAGTTTTTATAGAAAACAGAAGAAAATTTTGGAAACTGCTATCGATGATATAGAAAAAGAGAGTGAAATTATGCTTTATCTGTAGACAAGTATAAAACTAGAAAAGTTCTAGATGTGCAGTAACAACATATTAGAAAGGAGGAGCTCTTTGGTCCGGAGGCTAGTGTTATTAATGTCTCTTTAGATGTTCCTTCACAATGTGTGCTTGATGATATAGATAAGCAGTTGCTGATCAAACCTTTTACAGTTGAGGAAGTAAAACATGATGTTTTCCAGATGAAACATAATAAATCCCCAGGTCCTGATGGGTTTCCCAGAGTTTTTCCAGCATTTCTGGGACTTGAGTTGTGATGATTTGATGCCTCTGTTTCATGATTTTTTTAATGGAAAGTTGGATGTAGGAAGACTTAACTATGGCATTATTACTTTGTTGCCTAAAGGGAATGATGATCCAAAGATATAGGCCTATATGTTTGCTAAATGTTCCTTTTATGACTTTTACTGTGGTCAAAGCAGAGCCGTTGTTGTAGCTGATAAGATTATATCCCCTGTGCAGACGGCTTTTGTGAGAAATATGTTTATTTTAGATGATGTGCTATTGTTGCGTGAGATAATTCATGAGATTAGAGTTAAGAAAAGAAGTGTTGTTAATTTCAAGCTTGATTTTAAGAAAGGACAAAATTAACTAGGATTTTTAGAAAAGGTGATGGTTATGAAAGGGTTCCCAATTAAATTTGGAAAGTGGGTTATGACTTATGAGTACTGTTAATGATGGTAAGGTGGCTTTTCTAGCTCATTACATGTATTGTTTGTAGCTACAAATAATTATGCATAGTGATACCTTTTATCGAGTCCTTTTTGCTCAAGCTTTTAGTTCTTTCTGCAATACAGTTGTATTACATCTTTTACTAGTGAGTAAATTCGCTTCATAAAATTAAAGTGATCATCAATAAGCTGTGCCTCAGTGCTGTTTAGTTGTGAGTGTGAAGTAAAATAAATAAATCATGTTTCTCTAGGTATATTCCAAACATCAAAGTTGAAATAACTTTGATTTCCTAGATATAGATAGTTAGGCACACAAGTTTGCTGGTAAATCTATATGTCTGCCAGATCATGATTTCTTCTTATATACAAGGTGTTATTTTAGCTATGAACAACGATATGATTACAAGTCCATTGCCATACCACATTCACAGTTTGGAATGTATCTCTCTACTATCTTATCATACCACATTCACATCTGTCTTAATACCTTGCCTTGCCTTGTTCGGTTGTAAGGGTACTAATTGGTCTCTTCTGCTGCTTATCAGAGATGGCGGGAAGCAGCCACCGCCACTCTGCGACACCGCAGTACGAGTTGGATGCTTCCGAGTTCTTCACTATCATACTTGGGACTTCAGTATCATCCATGACGCAGGTATATAAAATGAGAGATCTCCCCTAGCTTCACCCATCTCATTATGATATCTGTTGTTTGCCTACATCACTCATTGTCCCAAACTGCAGAGGATGCCTGACAGTTTTAAGAACATGCTGATGGGTGAAGATCCGCCAAATAATGTGAAGGTGTGACAGGCCGGCAGCGGGTTTCGCAGGCTGTGGGATGTGGAGTTGGTGATCAAGGAGGGCCACATGTACTTGTCTCGTGGGTGGGAGAAGTTCTACCGTGCCTACGACCTGCGGCTGGGGTACTTCCTTCTCTTCAGGTACGACGACGACGCCACCATGCTCATCGTGAAGGTGTTCAACGCGACTATGTGTCGCATGCGCTATGCTGAAGATTATGATGCCGGTACGTTCTGCCTCTTCTTATTCCTCTACATTTGGCTTTGTCTCACATCGATTGTTAACGGTCATTGTTGCATTTGGACAGGTAATGGGAGCAGCAGCAGCGACAATGGCTACAGCCAAAGCAGCAGCGACCATGGCTGTAGCGAAAGCAGCAGCGACCATGCCTGTAGCGAAAGCAGCAGCGATTCTGGCTATAGCGAAAGCAACAGCGATTCTGGCAGCAGCATAGACAACAAGAAGGATGATCTGGACTGGAGTGCGGGAGAAGAGGAGCAGAGTGGGGATGAGGAGCTACAGGATGACGATGGGCATCAGGCTGAGGATGACCTAGCGCTGGTGGTGGCTGACCAAGGGCAAGAGATGGTGGTGGCTGACCAAGGGCAAGAGATGGTGGTGGCTAACCATGGGCAAGAGATGGAGGTGGCTGAGGATGACCTAGTGATGGTCGTGCCTGAAGGTGGCCTCGCGATGGTGGTGGTGCCTGACAATGACCACGCACCGGTGGTGGCGCCGGCGATCCCACAGCTGGGCGACATGACCACGCCAATTGAGGTAGAAGACTACATCCCACTGCCTCCACCGCCTCCACCGCCTCGCCGCTCTTGGCGCATCAGGCTGAGGAAGGAAAAGGAGAAGAAAAATGCATGAGAACTGAACTTTTGTGAAACTTTTGTGAATTGATGGATAACGGTGTTGGATGAACAATGTGAAACTTTTGTAATAGGTAACGATGGAACTATGTGTTGGCTATGTATGTATATATGATGGAACTTGTGTGTTGGCTATGTATGTATATATGATGGAACTTGTGTGTTGGCTATGATTGTTATATGGATGCTTGTTGTATATATATGTGTTGGATATCTCATAGGTGAAATAGTGACCTGAGATTAAGAAAAAAATTAAAAAAATTGTTACTAATGGCGCATTACTGTGTGGTGCGCCATTAGTATATCAGACACTAGTGGCGCACCGTGGGCAAAACTAATGGTGCACTGCCTGGTGCGCCATTAGTATACCAGATACTAATGGCACACCAGTGGTGCGCCATTAGTAAAAAATTCTAGTGGCGTGATACTAATGGCGCACCAGTGATGCGCCATTAGTAGGCAAAACTGGTGCGCCATTAGTAGCCTTTTTCCTAGTAGTGTATACTCCGCTCCTGGTGAGCTTACTAACATAGGTGTTCTAAGAACCTTGGTGGGCAGTTTATACTTATCCACGAATCCCCTTGATATGTATGAATGCGATGCACCAGTATCAAAAAGAACGATTGCAGTAAATTACTTAACCAAAAACTTACCTATTACTGCATCTGGCTGGGCTTCAACCTCCTCCACGTTAACGTGGTTCACCTGTCCCCTGTTGAAAGGGTTCGGCTTCTTTCGAGAGCTTCCATTGCCATTTCCATTCTAGGCTTTAGGACATTCATTGGCATAATGTCCGATCTTCTGACACTTATAACAAGTGACTTGGCTCAGGTCTCTCTTGGCTGGGGTTGATGGGTTTGTACGATTCTGACCGTTGCTTCCCCCATTCCCATTACCGTTCTTGGGGCCATTATGATTATGCGAACTCCCTCCTCCATGGGTATGCTAAAAATGTCCTCCCGTCTTCGGGGTAAAACGTGGCTTCTGCTGAGCTCCTGAATTGTATTTCCCTTGTCCATACTTCCTCTTGCGGTTCTCAATCTGCTGCTGCTTCCCTTCAATCATAAGAGCACGATCTACTAGTTCCTGGTAGTTGTTGAAAGTTGCTACTATCAACTGCATGATCAAATCATCATTCAGTCCTTCCAGCAACTTCTCCTGCTTAGCTGCATCCGTAGCAACGTCATCCGGGGCATAACGTGCTAACTTACTAAAGTCATCCACATATTGGCCAACTGTCCGTCCTCCTTGGCGCAAGTTGCGAAACTCACGCTTCTTCATGGCCATAGCTCCTGTTGAAACATGGGCAGTACGGAAAGCCTGCTGAAATTGGTCCCATGTCACCGTGGCTATAGGGTAGGTGACAGTGTAATTCTCCCACCATGATGCTGTTGGTCCATCCAACTGATGTGCGGTGAAACGCACCTTCTCAACGTCAGTACATCCTGTAGTGGTTAACTCCCTTCCAATCTTGCGGAGCCAATCATCTGCTACTATAGGCTCGGTGCTACTGGAGAACACCGATGGATTTAGTCTAAGGAAACGGGTTAAGTGATCAACAGGTGGTGGTGGTGGCGGGTTGTTGTTGTTGTTCCCCTGATTCTGATTCTGGACTAGCAACTGCATCAATGCATTCTGCTGCTGGATCAACTGAGTGAGCTCTGGTGGAAATGCAAATCCATTATCACGTCTCGGAGGCATCTGATGGGTTTAGAGGGGAGAGATTAGAATAGAATGAGGTCTAATGAGAAAGCACTACCCATATGCACATGAGACAAACACAAACATTTCACTCAATCAGTCAATTAAGTCATACAATCGGTCTAACTATCGCAAGAGTGCTCGGACTACTCTATTTACATGGTGGAATACTACTACTGATGTGGTGGTCTTCTAGAAATATTCCTCGGTTGCAGACTCCCTGATATCTGCTCTAGCTTCGTCTTCAAATTCATCATCCCTCGGGTCAGAGTCGGTGTCGTCGATGATGATGTAGTCTTCCGGGCGAATCTCCTTGGGTTCTTTGTCTTCTACTGGTGTGGGGTCTCCCATAAATGTTCTGATCTTCTTAATCAGGTCGTCATGCTTCTCCACTAGTACGATGATTTCCTCCTCATAATCTTCACGTGTAGCCTTGAGTTCTTCCTCCAGTTCTGTGATCCTTGTCATTGCTTTCTACAGATCTATCATGCCCGCGCACATCTGGTTCTCCTGACGTCGAATGTGTTGGTTTAACTCTTGGATAAAAGCTGCGATTGATCTATCCTTCTTGGTGCTGATCATTTCCCAGTGCTCATCTCGGCGCCCACAAATCTGATCTCTGTGCTTCAGTGTCATCCCTGGATCAGTAATGCTGACACGCACAGTACTTGAAGGATTTATAACAGAGTAGCAATCACACACTTATTACAACGAGTGTCTCAAAAGAGAACTTATTACAAATAATATGGCTTAAGGCCATCTAATAATGATAACATCGGAAGGGTTGGAAGATAAGTGAGTCCATCAACTCCAACGGCATCACTGAGTATAGAACCACGACCTAAATGCACCTTACTCGTCGTCTGAAAAGTCTGCAACATGAACGTTGTAGCCCAAAAACGGGTCAGCACATGGAATATGCTGGCAATGTAACACATAGAGAGTAATGAACAGAAATAGGCTATACTACATGCATATATGGCTGGTGGAAAGCTCTATCGTTACAGTTTTGCGTAAAGCCAGTTTTTCCCTACTACAAAGGAATAAATTTTATTTAACTATCATGGTAGTTGTTAAACATTGAGAGCGTAGACACTCTCTCAATCCCAATTAAACATCATCATTAAAACCCAACAAAATTAATTAAAGTCACATGTTGAGATTCACATGATAATCCAAGTACTAGATACTCAAGACGTCCATAATCGGGGACACGGCTAATCATGATTAGTTTAATACACTCTGCAGAGGTTTGCGCACTTTTCCCCACAAGACACGATCTCCTCCGTTGGGATTCTCGCACTACATGGTGTTTGAGAAACGGATGACCGAGACATAGTCTTTCAGAAGTGCTAGCACCTTACGGATGACCGTTACACCTACTTTCCCCTACATCTGCTAGTCTACCACTGTAAGTGTTCGCACGACTTAATCAACTATGCTACAGCCCATAGTAGCTTGTGGCTGCACACGAAAGTTTCTAGTATGAATAATATCATGATCCCTTTGAGCCTGGGTGGCGGTCCATAAAGAAAAATAGGCAATCACTGGAATACCCAGGTGCCTCAATCCACCCAGATGTGTATTAAAGTTGCCACCTTAAATAAACCATTAATTAAAAATCTCACATCTGTCATGGATACACTCACCCAATCCACGTCTACTAGCATAGCATGGCATAAGCAAACATAGAAGTAACTCCCAAGGATTTGATTATAAAACAGGTAATAGGTACTACCTCATCTACTTTCCCAAAACCCACAATTTAATTAGATCCTAATCATGCAATGTTTGAGGATTGATCTAATGCAACAAAACTGGGTAGTAAGAGGTATGATCAAAGTGTTACTTGCCTTGCTGACAATCGGCGAAACCTAGAGATTCGAAGTAGCAAGCGGCGCACTCCAGGTACTCTAACGCAAACAAACAAACAAGCAAACAATAAGTACTCACCTAATGCATAGGTAAAACCCAAATAAGAGATCTAAACAGAAAGTTCAACTTAAGAACTCCGGTTTGCAAAAAGAATCAAATCAAACGAAGCAACGAAAGTCAAACGGCGAAAGAAACAAGCTTCGTTTACTAATCTGGATCTAAGTCAAATTTTACAGGAGCAAAAACTTGTTTGAGTTGGTTAAACGGAAAGAGGGTTTCGAGACGAAACTCTAGGCGCTTGAATCGCCTGATTCCGATAAACGAGCGAAAAGTTAAACTAAAACGAAAATCGAATCAGGAATCACGATCAGAAATAATCGTGGAAAATCCGAGAAAAAGAAAAAACGACGAACAGGCTTACGAACGAACATTCGCTGTCTGTGGCTAAACGACGAAAACCGTTCGTTAAAACGAACGTACGGACGAATGTCCGCTATTTAACCCAACCGAAAAAAACCGATCTAATCCGATCTAATAATAAAAAAACCGAAACTAGGGTTTACGAAATAAAACCGATCGGTTTTAAAAAACCGGCGGCTACCTCATGGAACAGGTTGGCGGCGGCGGCGCGCTCCGGCGGCGAGTCGGCGGCGGGCAGGGGGTGGATCGGCTGGCGGCGGCGCGGCAGATCGGCGGGCGGCGAAGCCGGGCGGCAGCGGCACGGCGGCGGCGCGGATCGAGGCGCGGCGGTGGGGCTAGGGCTGACGGGGCGGCGGCTTGGGCTGGGGCTGGCTCGGGCCTCGGCCTCGCCTCTTAAAGGGGCCAGCCGGGCGGTGTCCTAGCCGGATACGGCCCGGTTAGGTCGGTTCGTTTTTTTTAAATAGTTTCACACAGAAAAACAAATGAAAGAAAAACTAAACGGACTCCAAAAATCCTGAAATAAATTTTTCCCGACTTCTAAAATCAAGACGGACAAGGTGAACATTTATTTGGGGCCTAAATGCAATTTTGAAAAATGCACATTTTTTCCTAAATTCAAATAAAACAGCGAAAAACTGCAAAGAAAAATCTTATTTGATTTTTTTATTAAATCCTCAATATTCCTTTAATTTGGGAAAGTCATTTTATTCCATCTCACTTATTTTTATAATTGGAATTATTGGAGATAAAATAACTAAATCAAATGATCCTATTTTCTAAATTTGAGAAAACCCCAAATATGAAAATAACAAAATCCCCAACTCTCTCTCCATGGGTCCTTGAGTTGCGTAGGATTCCTAGGATCAAACCAAAATGCAAATAAAATATGATATGCAAAGATGATCTATGTATAACATTCCAAATTAAAAATTTGGGATGTTACATCTGATGAAAGGCAAAGTCATGATACGAGGATGGAATATGTACGAAAAAATGGACGGCTTGACATATTCACACTTATGATGTGGTAACTAAGCAGAAGGCACTTCAACAAATTAGAAGCACTGCAAGACACCATATGGAAGGTGCAATCAATATCACTCTGCCAAGTTAAAATTGTCTCGTCATAGGTAGCGTTCATCAAACTAGAATCAATACATGCTAGAAATCATATTCAAGACGCAAACCAATATCACACTGCCAACTTAAAGGTGTCCCCATCATAAGTGACTGATGCAGGATACACAAGAAGGGTAATTTCATGTAAGAACATGGTGTGATAGACAGATATAGTATGTACCAAAAACAGGAAAGCGTGTCATATTCATATGTATCATGTGTAAGCTAAGCAGATGCAGTTTACACTAATTAGGAGCAATACGAGCTAGACACCATATGCAACATGCAACCAGATATCACACTGCCAAGTAAGAGCAAGCACCTTGGATGGTGGAGTAGGGGAGCGGAGACTTGGACCTTGTAATGCACTATCAATACAAGGAGAATCGGTACAGATGCTCCGTTTACGTTGCTGCAGAGGACCACCATCATCGCCTTCCTTACTCTTTTCCTTCCTCTTTCTTGATTTTGCCATGTCAAGTCAAACCCACAAGAAAAAGGAATAAAATTTGCTCTTCAGAACTCATTGATGTATGATACTGACGAACACTACTTTCATGCAATGCAGCCGCATGATAGGAGGATGGAATATGTATGAAAAACAGGACGGCGTGACATATTGAGAATCATTTAGGCTTGCTGTTTCTTGAGAATCATGTGGGGAGGATGAAATTTCATTCTTTATAAGAGTATTGCGTCTCATATTAACCCACGCGCGTGACTGTCTCATCATAAGCGATAGACGCAGGATACACAAGAACAGTAGTTTGATGTAAGAACATGGTGTGATAGGCAGATGTAGTATGTACCAAAAACAGGAAGGCGTGTCATATTCACATGTATAATGTGTAAGCTAAGGAGATGCAATTTAATAAATTAGGAGCATTGATGAGGGATACATAAGAAAAGTAGTTTGATGTAAGAACATGGTTAATAGAAAGACCGTAGTATGTACCAAAAATAGGAAGGCATGTCATATTCACAGGTATAATGTGTTAACTAAGCAGATGCAATTTACCCTAATTAGAAGCATTACAAGGTAGACACCATATGCAACATGCAACCACATATCACACTGCCAAGTAAGAGCAAGCACCTGCGATGGTGGTGTGGGGGAATTGCGGTGATCAACTAGAGAGCTACGTTGACTATCTTCATTTAGCCTTGCTGTTTCTTGAGAATCATGTGGGGAGGATGACACTGCACTCTTTAAACGAGTAGGGCGTCTCATAGTAACCCACTCGGGTGACTGTCTCATCATAAGTGATTGACGAGGGATACAAAAGAGCATTAGTTTGATGTACGAACATGGTTAGTGGAAATATGTAGTATGTATCAAAAACAGGAAGGCATGTCATTATCAAAGGTATAATGTGTAAAGTAAGCAGATGCAATTTAACCAAATTGGAAGCAATACAAGCTAGACACCATATGCAACATGCAACCACATTTGACAACGCGAAGTTAAAGCAAGCACATGGGATGGTTGTGTGTGGCAATTGAGATCATCAACTGCAGAGCTATGTTTACTGTCTCCAACTGCTGACATTGCACCCATTAGAGCGCTGAAACGCTTAGTGCTTATCTTCGAATTACACTGGAGCGACTTCTGTCTTTTCTTTTCTGCATTCATCAACACTGCGTCAGAGTATGAAATACCCATGCATAAAAAACAATAGTGTGTGTATGGGTGAAGTGTGTGCACAATTAGTACAGTGTAAAGGTAGCAGATAGCAGGTCGGTGAGAAATAAATGACGGGAGACATATGATAGCTCTACAACATGCATGGCACACTAAATTACTATAGGATTCTATAAAAATAACAGTTGACTGAAAGCAAATAGGTCAGTCCATTTTTTCTGCACCGTTTGATGTACAAAGAACGGGCAGATCGCCTTCATCTACCTCCAGCCAGTCAGTGTTGACGATCTTCCTCGAAACGCCAGCGACCACCGGCCCAGTATTCCTCCCCTGCCTGCGCCCTCCCCTCGACCTCACCGCACCTCCGTGCTTGGCACCTCCCCCCGACCATCCATTCAAGCCCCGCCGACCTCCAGATCGGGCGCAAGCAGCTCCTGCGCCCCACACCCCTATGATAGACACCGATGCGCCGCTTCCCCAAGGAACAGGTGGACTAGGTGCTCCGCGCGCCTAAGCGGGTGCTGCTTCTTTTAATTGTGGTTTGACTGACCCTAAATTGAAATCCAGGCGGGCTACTAACCTCTAGCAAAGGTGAAATAGTAAAAGGGAGGAAACCTTGTGCATTTAGTATCACGAAGAAGATGCAGTAAGAAGCGCTCAACTAGTTTCTTTCGTGGGATGAATACGGTGTGAGCGGAGACGTAAGATTTGCACGAATAAGGGAAGAGGAGTACCTCTTTCTGCTGGAAGTGATGTGTCCTCCTTCTGTTGTTTGGACGATCTTCTTGTTGTTCGCCGGAAACCAAAAGTTGTGGAGGAGGGTGCAGCCTTGGACGAACCCATGGCCAAGTTGTTGAGTGTGGTGCGGTGGCCGTCTGTCGGCGGCGGGGAAGCACATCCGAGGCGGCGAACGAAGGCGTAGCGGGAACAGCTCCGGTGCGGTGGACGGTTGCGACAGTGGAGCCGTAGCAGTGAGGCGCAGGACGACGTGGTCGGAGTGGTTCTAGTATGGCGCACGTCGGCGTCGGCGTCGTGGAGGCAGCTCTGCCTCGGCTTCAGCTGCTAAGTCCTTGAGGGTGTTGCAGTTGCGGTTGCGTTGGACGACGACGTCGGGGTACCGGCTCCGGCGTGATGGAGGAGGGCGGCGGTGGATTGGCCGCTATGGGGTGGAGGACGGAGGAGGCTGGGGTTTCGCGGCTGTTGGATAGGGCGTTTTCGCGCCCATGGAGTATGAATGGGGAAACGGAGGGAGGCGGGGAACTAAGGGGGAACAATGTTTCGGTTTGAGACGCGCTTGTTTGAAATTTGGGGAAAGTTACAAACTTTGCCCCCATCTAAAATTTCAGACATATTGCGGGTTGGGGGTAGGACAGTCATGTCAGCTGTCCCAAATGTGGACGGGATAGATTTCGGCCGAGCGCATGGGTAGGCGCCCACAGCGTATGAATGCTTCTCGAAGGCGGTTGAGACTGGCGTCTTGGTGAAGTTACAAACCTACCCCGGTTTAGACCTTTGGACATCGGGACGATAGGCTACACGAGCTAGAGTCAGGACAGTAATTTCCTACCACCAAAACATTAGTCTCGCACGGTTTCGGGTGACCAGAGGCCTATTTGGCGCTTCGTTCAATATTTGGGAGCAGAAGCATTAATGTTTTCGATTCTCTTGAATTGAACTTTCAGGATTTGTCAAACTTCACAAATCTTTACTCTTGAAAATCCTAAAGCTACGATTATTTTGGAATGGAGGGGGTACATTTGAATATACATTGTACATGAGTATATATTAAAAAATATGCAACTTACCTCAGTTCATGCATGGTTCCAGATATAATCTCCTTGGTTGCAAAAAAAGTTAGATATGTGTATGCATATATATAGCATGTTCAAACTCACAACAAAGATTGATGCCCCCTTTTACATCTGATTTACAAATGCTATTATCTTGGGTTCAAATAGATGAATGCACTTCCTATGAATTCGAATCTTCGAAACCCCCTTTATGTTGAATTCGACATGTATTCCATTTTGTAGCTAGCAATTTGGAATGTATCCATGCAAGTGACAAATGTATAAAGTGCTTCACACTAACAACATGGAGTGCACTAATTAATGTTTATATATGAATTGAAAAAGCATCAATTGTCTGTATTTCAAACCGCTCTCACTCTATGGATCGATAATATGAAATAAACACATGCACATGCTAGAATTCAATAGAGTATGGGTGTCTGATAGACCGATTTTCGTCCATACGCAATATGCAAAATTCATGATCTCATCCAAAAATAATAATGCCATTTATATTTTAATTTAATGCGTAGAACCGCCTTTTACACATAGATGCACTATGCCTCGCCCCGTTCTCACAAACGCGTTATATATCTCTCTATCTAACGCATAAGTGCAGACACTTTATATGCACCGGCATTTCTCTTTCACACATGCTCACAATCTCTCTCAGGGTGTCGGAGTGTCTCATGCACATGCTCTCTCTGTTTCTCTCTCTCTCTCTTTCTGACTACTATGTACCACTCTTTTCACTAATCTCAGTTGGAAAACACTATTTCTCTCACATGCATATATACACATGCACGGTCTCTACTAGCCCTCTATACGCACATATATGTGCCTACGTGTCTCCCGCACGCACATTATCTTTAGGCCTCTCTCGCACACATTGCCCCCCGACACACCTCTCTCTTACTAGTTGGCAGATATGATTTCATCATATTATTTCGTAGGATATCACTGGCTGTTAGGCTGGATGGTAATACGAGGCAAAGTTTTACCCTAGTTCGGATCGGACCCTTGCAGTTGACGAAAGAGCCTACTCCTGGTACTGTATATTAGTGATAGGGGTGTGTACAAAGTACACGTGAATACCAGGCATTGTCCATGTGTGTATACTATCGACGAACTAGCCCCCAAGATTGTATAACATACTAAGGGCCTAGGGTTACAAATCATATATAGTCGGCTTATCACCAGTGGGAATAGAGTCCTCCGTGACTCTGGTAGCTTCATGTTGTACGCCGAGTCCTCCACATGGGTCTTCGTATAACACGTCTCGGTCCAACCTATATGTGGCGCAGGATGGAACCGATCCATGAGTCTTCATGTTGACCCACCACAACTAGAAATGATGTGCCCACCACACCACACACGCAATTGGCCACTAAGAAAATAAGCATATACAATAGTACAACGGTATCTAGCTCACGATACGTCTCCATATTTTGTTGATGACACTGACGGACTTTGCATTTGATGCGTGCTCCGTATTTTGTTGACGACACTTATGGTCATTGTATTTGAAGCGAAAGCACGATATGGTCACTGGACTTCAGAATAAGCTCATCACGGTCACCACATACATTTTGTCGTGCTAACCAACATGTGGTTGGATGGGTAGAGGACAGTGGTTTCTCGAGCCCACCAAGGTTAAAGTCTCGGTGCTCGTATTTATCTTGTGTTAATTTCAGTATTTTCCGGCGATGTACGTTCAGTGGGAGGAGACGTTCCACTCGACTACGAGGCACCTATGGTGACTTCGTAAAATCTCAAGATCATATATGCTGGCCCACTCTCTCGAAGGTGCTCATAGGGGTAGGGTTCGCGTGTGTGCGCTTATAGCGGTGAGTGCTTGCGCATATATATGAGCCCTTGCGTCTGTACCGTGTTAAACAAATACATATCATGATTATACGGTCACTGGCTCACCCGTACAACTCCGTATTTTGTTGATGACACAATCAATTAACCAGTCAAACGTTCCACGCGGCGCAACTAGTGTTGCACCATCGGGGCGCGTAACCGTGGGGCCCACCTGTCAGCCCGTATATGAAAGAAAGAAATGGTAGTTTGAGTCTGTACTATGTTAATAAAATAGGAGTACATTTTAGGGTGATCATACGGTCACTGGCTCACCATACAGCTCCGTAATTTGTTGATAACACAATCAATTGCCCAGTCAAACGGTTCACATTCAGCAGCGCACATTACCATAGGGCCCACCCGTCAGCGCGTATATGAAGGACATAAATGGTAATAAATTAGTGGTCGGTGGGTATTCTAAGTCGTGAGACCTCTGGTTGGCAGTCACCGGTGGTTGGGGGTGTTCATTGGGCGGTGGGGTGGGGATCCCCGGAGAAAAAGCTCGGCGGGGGGGGGGTGCTAGAGGGATGGCCGGTGCAGCGGCGGACCGGCGGTGGGGAGTGGTTTCGGGGAGGGCGGGCCGGCCGCGGGCGGCGGGGGCTGGCGGTTCGGCCGGTGGTGGCTGGCGGCTCAGGGCGGGTGGAGTTTGATGATAAACTGGAGGCCCTTGATTTCGTATCCAACGGCTGGAAAATCTAATGACCAGAGATGAAAAAGTCAGTCGACTGACGTGTAGCCTCACCCTGCATGTACACATGCACGCACGCAAGACACGCACGCATGTAGGCGTGCAACACTAACACGTACACACGCACGCATGCTGGCGTGCAACACTGACACGTACACATGCACTCACGAACACACGCACGTACGCGCCCATGCATGCAACACTGAAACGTACCCTTGCACGCACGCAACACTCGCACGCCTGCATGCACACAACACACGACACAAGACACACGCTCAACCTATACGTGCATGCACCCTTTGTTAAGGACATGGATTGTTACGGGTATTAATCAATCTTATCTATGATAAGCAGAACATTGATGTTTGCAGCGGTCTTTATGAATCAGAACGTATCGAATGGGCTATCAACATAGTATGCTTATCTACATGAAAAAGATGACGTCACACTCAATGAACAATCATCGGTTTATGAAATGCCTGCTTCTGACCGCCCTGGCCCGCCAAAGGTTCCTCTACTGTGCGCTGCCTGCGTTAGGTCACTAACATGCAGGCCATGCACCCAAAGAGCCCACACGTCAGTGGAAGAATGGTGCGGTGTCCTAGGTCAGAGTCGAGGGCGCCACTCGCGGCCCACCCGACTGAACACGCCTCCGTGCCACATTCAAACGCCTCCATGAAACCCGCCCGTGTGGAAGCCGAGAAACCCACTCTGGACACACGTCTGTTCATGACCGGGCCGGCGTTAAACGCAACGCAGGCTGAGCTCCTCCCGTCCGCCATCTATTTAATCTCATATTTAAACGAGGCCAAACGGCGGCCAAGAATCGCACACCTCCGCCGCTCCCCTATCTCCTCCACCACTTTGTCCACTCTTACAATGGCTTACGAAGAGTAGTTATTCCGCATCCAAGCCGGCTGGGTAGCCCGCCGGATACGAGCTATGCTACTCGCTGATCCACCTCCCTCCCCTCGCCCGATGGAGCCAGTTGCTGCCCCAAGCTGGCGCGCGGTTCAGCAACTCGCCGCTCCGGGCCAGCTCGATGAGGAGCGGCGCACGGGCATCGTTGCTACCGTCCACGCCACCGCCTCGTACCGCGTCTCCAGTTTCTATGGCCGACACTCCCATGCCGGCGGCCGCGCCATGCAAGCAGCGACAGAAGCCGGCTGCGCGGAGAGCAACGAGTCGGTGGCCAGCGCCTCCGCGTCCGCCACCATCATCGAGGAGAAGTAGAACATGGGAGGCCGCTGCCGCTTGGGTCCCATGAAGGCCACTGCGGAGGCGACGCCGGCGTACACAGTAGGTGTCTTGCCGGATCCTTTTGTTGCGAGGACCTTCGTCGAGCCCGCATGGGCTCCACGGAAGAGGGGAATGTTAGGATGAACTCGAGCCGGTGCTGGCCATGGCGAAGTAGTGGCCGGTGATGAACTCGAATCGGTGCCGGCCACCATCATCTTCGGCACCAGCCAATGATATCAGTTGGGCGATGGGGAAGCGAGCCGTCCTTTCCGTTGAAGCATATACCTCCGGGGCTCCCGGCAGTCTGGTGATCGTGCTGCCAGACATGAGGAACACAAATCGATCGGCGGGCGACCATTTAGGCCAGGTATTATATACCTGTGTTGTCCAGAACTAGCATCGCGTAGTTCATTTGAATTAATGAAATCTGTCATGTTTGTATGAAAATCTGGTATTTTATATGATTTCCATCGTTGTTTATATGAAATATCAGTCTGTCTACGTGTTTGCGTGAATTTCGTCCGGTTGGTTGAGTTGCTGTCATAATGTGTGCGGCTACGGTTGGATGGCGTAATTTGCGGGTCGCCGGTCGGTCTGCGGGCGGCTCGGGCGCCGTTGTGGGACAAAAAAACACAGCTCGTGCGAGCTCGTCTCCAACGTGCGCGCTGGAGGATGCATGACAGCATGAGCATCCGAGCCATTCCTCATTCATCGGTGGCAAAGGCACCGGTGGACAAAAGGGTCACCAATATTTTGGCTACCCCGGGCAAGATCCAAATAGCCCCTCCCAACAGATTCAAATCCCTCGTTTCGTGGAATTTTGCCATGTGTTGTTTTCATGGACTAGCAAGATGCCCGTGCATTGCACGGAACATCAAGATGCATTTTTTTACAAACTCCCGCATGCATGCAAGGGATAATTAATGTCCTCCTTTGCTAGTACCACGAGGCAAACACCATTAATATTGCATCGATTAGTGTTAGTGGCCTTGTATATCTGCAAATTTAATTTTGATAGTGGCCCCTTGTATATAAAAATGGAGGGAGAAAGATGAGAGATAACATGAGGAGGAGTGGGGCGTGCTAGTGACTGGTGGTCGGACTGGGCGGAGGCATGGGGATGGACGGCGCATTATGTCTGGGTTTGTATCTCTCTCACACACACCCACGTAGGTGGGGGACGTGCACGAAGAGAAGAGGTGCACGCACGGCGCACATACTCCCGTCTCTTTCCCAACCACACCCGCGCGGGTACACGATGGAGCTCATTTTTGTATGAAAAAGGCAGCCCATGTGGTAATTTGGCACGTGTACTGGTTGTCCACTTGGTGGACGGAGGATCGTCTACCACGGGTGAACAAACAAATTGTGACTTGACGCGTTATGTTAAATTAAAAAAAGAGGCAAACCATGTGGGGCCTACCTTAGAGGCAAGGCTCTATACACTGGAGTACTTTTGATGTGTCCCGTCAACTCGCAGAACGAGGAGAAGCTTGCTTAGTATGCCGTTTCCCCCGCCCACGGGCGCGGTGTCTCGCAGGATGAGGTGAAGCTTGCTTACGAGTACTACTACTACTGTACGCCTTTACTCCCGCTCCCTCGCCCACGCGCGCGGTGGCTCGCAGTACGAGGAGAAAATTTTACTACTCCCTCCGTTTACTCCTCGTCCCTACTACGGACTTTGGTTAGTACTCCCTCCATTTACTTATACAAGGCCACTATAAAAAAATACATTTTGCATCTATACAAGGCCACAAATAGTAATCGAGACAAAAGTTACTACTCCCTCCTTTCTAGTTTATGGCTCAATTTCAAAATCTCTCCAACCAAGGTAGACGGTGAGTGGTCGAATTAATTTCGTAGTTTGCACAAATAATTAGTACGCTCGTTTTTCTCAAGAAGTTATGTTTACCGAGGCATTAATTAGAACAAATGCATGAATGACCACTAAATTTCCATGAACTTATACATGCATTGGTTAGTTTCCTCTTGACACTGCTTGCGTCGGGTGATCTAACGCACCTCAAAATCCAACATGTAATGGTACTACTACTAGTATAGTAGAGTTGAGACTTATCAAACGGAAAAACGAATGTTTTTTAGATGAGCCCTATAAACCCTAGTGGGTACGTACTCCGTAAAAACAAATTTTTCCAAAACTAAGTCGCTCCCTTTCATGAATTATGTAGTATACTCCTCCGTCGACGCTCCCTTTCATGAATTCTGTACTTCCTGTCGCCGCCATGTGGGACATATAGCAACTGGGTCGACGTGTCAAGCACCAAATAATAGTACAGAACAGTAGGGGGGACGCACCCCACACATACCGCCCCAGTAGTAGTAATGAGCAATGAGACATCAAATCACAATGCTGCACCTTCCCAAACGGACGAAGCAACCATTATTTCACAATTCGGTTCGCCATCATCTCAAACCACGTAGTATTGCTTCTGCCTCAAGAGGGACACGCGCATCCCCTTGTACATCATGACACGTGGGACCGCATGACAGGCCATGCTCCCCCGCCGATCGCTCAATAAAATCACCTCATTTTTACTATACTTCCTCCGTATCGGTTTACTACATGGCATGCACGTCGTTCTAGGTTGAGAATTTAACTGGCTATATATGTGATGAACAGTACTCTAGCCTTTTAGAAAATGTATACTTTTGTATAGTAGTACTATCGATGGATTGCGCCATGGAGCAAAAATTGAAATTAAAAAAAGGTGGTACATATAGAGAGCGCTCGTCGCCAAATTATGCATATAGTACTATTAAAAAAGCTAGTACGTGCTTAATTGGGGTGCTAAATTCTATTAAAGAAATACTAGTAGTATGTACATACTCAAGAGTTAAAGTAACGCGAAGAAACATAACATAGTTCTGCTGGGGGCTCAGCACAACACACCCCTCAAATTAAACTAAGCACACCTGAAATTCAAATATGCAACTAATCCGGTAGACACTGCATTAGAAGTTTACAACCACCATGAGCAACGACACTGCCACCTTACTCGGAGTCCTCGTCCACGTCCTCGACTTCGTCCTTGTCCCTCTTCCTCTTGGCCGATACTTCTTTGCTTGAACCGCACACTTGGTTGTTGCTCTTCATCCAACCCTTGTAGATATTAAAACAAAGGTAGCCATCCATTGCAGCATAGTGGATGTGGTCTATATCTAGTACATTTTGCTGCCATGCATGACGATGAAACGTGTAATGAGGTTTCTCCAGTTTACGGTACGAATGATGAACCATGGCTCCTGCCAGGGTCAGCATTGAAGGCTGACGAGAGGGCACCAGCCGATTCTTCTGGAGGTCGAAGGGGTTGCCTACAACGAGGCCTATCCGACCCAGGAGTTCTTTGTCATTCTTAAAGTCTACAGTAACAAATTTCACTGTTTTGTCCTTGAGGAAGTTCTTAAAATCCTAGCACTCAATGTCGGCATGGCATATGTGGTAGACCAAGCAAACGTTATGTACGCAAACCTGGATCACGGCGGGCTTCTTCCTCTCTTCATCCTTTAGATCCTTCTCTCGTCCTAGGACTATGGTGTACTCAACATCTAGCCCAACGACCCATTCATCATCTGAGTTTTCGAACATGCATCTGAAGCGAGAAAGGCATCCTTTCACCGTCACGGAAGAACGGGTGTAGATGATGTCGAACTCATCGTCGGTGATGGTTCTAACCTTGTACTCACCGCCGATCATGGAGATTTGGGACGCCATGGATTTGGGAGGAGGGTTAAGATTAGTGGAACTGCCGTAATGTGAATGGACGGGACGACTAGGAGCGAACTGCCGTAGTATTGAAGGACGTGCGGGGACGAGTAGGAGCGAACTGCCAGCGTGCGAACGGCAGGGTAGTGGCTTTCCATTCTCCCATGATACGGACTTCTGAGAGCCCTTGGATTTGAGATCGAACGGTTGCATGGCATGATTCTAGACCTATGGGTGAATATCCTATCCTGGAGGGTTATTCTGCAAATTTTCAGCAACTTAGCATGCAACCGTTTGATCTCAGATCCAAGGGCTGCCAGCAGCCCGTATCATGGTCACGCCTACCACGACCATCGCGTCGCTCGCGCCCTTGGAGATTTAACACGGTGCATTAGGCTATCTGATGTTGGCATGTCATACATAGTCATCACTTACTCACTCATACTACAAGGTTGGCTATAAGGTTGGCTATAAGTGTATTTTTTACTCCTCTCTATCTCTTTCTTCGTACTCTCTCTGTCCCATAATATAAGAATGTTTTTGACACTAGTGTAGTGCCAAAAACGTTCTTATATTATGGGACACGGGGAGTACTAGTATTTATTGCATTTGCCAAGGAGTGACCTCTTCCAATGAAATGGTGTTGCTAAGTTTGCTTCATTTAATTAGCTATAGACTCAAAATTGTCTTTTCACCTAGGTACATGCACTTAGCACCGTTTCTTCCTTGGGTCACCAAACTAGTCTCTCTCTTCTTAATTAACTTGCCACATCAGACTTTATGCCTATGTGGCAAGCTTAAGCACCTGTAGGAGCAAGTAAAAGTAAGTACAATAGTGCGCTTTACATGGCATTTTTGCATATGTGGAGGAAAGAGAGGCAAGGAAAAAGTGAAGAAGTGGGCTCTCATGCAAGAGCCAGCCTCTACTAGATGGTGGAGCATTGGGAGAGGCACCTGTATGGAGGTGGTCAGGAATCGGGAGACTCACGCCGGTCGTAGCGCCACAGTTAAAATGATAATGGCAAGTCAAATCACGGGGCCCCACCTGTCCAGTAGTAACTCGCTGTCAAATCACACAGCCCTACGTTTGCAGCAGCCTACTCCCTCGTCTTCTCGCGTCTCTGTCGAACTGACTAGGCGAAACTTCCCCACCTACCGTGCAGGAAAAGCCCTCCCTCGACTTTTAAATACAACTACATCCGCTTAAGAATCCAATGATATACTTTTTGTGACATAGTAACTCATATTTAGTTAGTCAAATGGATGACCTAGAATTACGTGCATGCCCTATAAACCGAGACGCCTAAAAATAAAAAAACCAAGATGGAGAGGGTAGTTCAACACGTATCTTTTTAGATCAATATAGTCGGGATTCACCAAGGAGCAAAACCAAGTGGTAGGTTGCTCCTGTCGTGTTGGCGTAGCAACTCAAGCAGGGTCAGTCTGCACACGAAATGGCGACACACTTAACAGGACCCCTTTGGCTGACATGTGGCTCATCCACCGTCTTGTTCCACGTGCGATGCACCAACTTACAGTTCGGAGCAGCGATTGGAATTGGAGGCATCCCAGTCGTAGCGCCGCAGTAGTAGAAAATGAGCGATGAGGGGTCAAATCACAAAGCCCCACCTTTCCCGCATTAAGCTGGACGGACGAAGCAGCATTTTGGGTTCGGGGACCAGTGGAGATATAGTACGTACAAAAAACCGATGATGAGTGCGGCGGTAGGGTTTGTAGGAGTACTACGGCATGCGGGGCCACGTCGTAGTAAACGGGTTCGAGTCGATGCCTTAAATATGTGTGGGCCGCTTGGTTTTACGGGAACGAGGCAGCATTTTGGGTTCGGGGACCAGTGGAGATATAGTACGTACAAAAAATTGTGGATGTAGGTTCGACCGGAAGGCAATGATGCATGGGCCCTGCATTTTGATATACCCGGGGCCGCGTGAAATTTGCTACTCTACTAAAAACTAGTAAGGTACACATGTATTGAACGCATGAGATTTCGAAACCAAATTATGAATAAATACACACTATAGCATGTAAAGCTTTGAGTCATATATGCATGATGTATATGTTCGTTTAGTTCTTATAGTTTATCTCATTCAAAATCAATTAGTTTTATAAAAATGTTAAGATTCATGGGGTTGTGCATTGTAAATCATAAAGTAAAAAACAAATAATGGCAATTCATTTAGAAAAAAATAATCAATTATGATACAGAAGATTCTAGAACAAGGAGAAGTGCTTGTGTTTTGAGGTTTGTGCATTATGCTTAAGTTCAACCATGGAGTCTTCTAAATTGTACATGTGGCAGATCTGGTGGAATGTTGATGATATCCAACGGCCAGTAGTGCTTGGATTTGCCTATCTCTGCACTGTCGGATTAGCTTCATCCAGCGACCATCTTTCAAAGTTATTGGCACGCTATATAGTTCTTGTGCCATAGTTGCATGTTTTGGAAAAAAAAAGCTACTAGTGGGTTGTACTATCTACTTAGGAATAGAAGATGTATACATGGAAGTTGTAGGGAAAGAGATGACATGGAGCATCTCAATTCCTATGAGTAGGGATTGGAAAAGAGATGTCATTTGGTTCACATCATAAGAACTTTTCTATTGAATCTAGAGATGACATGTATCCCAATTCCTATGAGGAGGGATTAGAAAAGAGATGTAATTTGGTTCATATCATAGGAACTTTTCTATTGAATATACGCTAATGTTTATTTTCCTTTGAAATTAAGGGAGTATAGGAATCCATTCATATGAACCAAGTGGCTCTAAAGCTATAGAAATGATATCATGTTTATTTCCTTTGAAATGTGGAGTATATGAATCTATTCCTATGAACCAATTGGCTCTAAAGGGAAAAAATCATATCATATAGAGTTCCTATGACATTTCTCGACACTAAAGGATGCTTGAAATTGTTGCGGGTGATACGATGGTCTTTCTTTGTAGACTCCTCACCCATCTTTATAGTTACCTCTCGAAGATGAATGAAATGATATATACATGGTATTCTACATGTGCAATTTGGTACACGAAAACTCGGTAAAAGTTTGCGAGGTTCGAATTTTCAATAAAGTTGTATGCACTGCATTTTGAAACGGAGAGAGTATACGGCAGTTGCTAACACTCACGTGGAAGATTCGTGTGTTGGAGGAGTGGCTGTTCTGTTAAATGACACTAGATGACTAGTTGCGCCAAATGGCGCAAAGACCTGTTTAAAACCATGTTTGTGTTGAAAATATTTGCATTTTATCAGTAACTGTATATTTGAGTACATTTGGTAAGAACTTATACCTCTATATATGAAGGAAATTAAATGCAAATATTTTCTAAAGGTAATAATGCCACAAATTAGATCATCGGTAGGTCAAGATAGTTGAGTCTGCAATTAAGAACTCCGAATAGCCGTAAACTTGCATTAAAAAAGGATTTCAGTGGAAAATATGTTGATCCAACCATGACTTCTACTGGCAAATGCTACTTTATCTAAAATATACAGATTTCAGTGCTTAAAAAGTGCAAACAATTTGTACACTGAGAAATCTATCTTGGCATTCAGTTTATAACATAACAAGGAATGAGAGCTTTGATAAGCTTTTACACTTGGTCAGATTTTGCATGCATGATTTGTCAGATTGTAATGTCATGATTTGTCAATAACTGAATGTTTTCGGTAGGCTGATGTACAAAACCTGAAAAATAAATTCAGTTAAAGCAGAATTGCAGAGTGTATGTAACACAAAATTCAGCTATAGAAGAAGCGCAGAGTGTATGTAACAAAAAGTTCAGTTATACTAAAACCTGAATGTTTTCAATATGCTGTTGTACAGTGTACGCATATTTTCAGACTATCACTGAAAATATGCAGTGTATGCATATTTGAAGAGTACTCAAATGTTTTGAAAATAAGATGTGAGACCAATGCATAGATAGGCCAATGCCGAGAGCCCGAGACCAATAAAATTTAGCTAACACTGGACAGAGACGTCTCCTTGCAACAATCTCTACAGAAAAATCTTGTACTCATCTTAGCTCTTAGCTAACATTGGACACTGGAGTAGTTTCAATTTCTAAAAAAATGGGGTGCAATACAAGAACTAAGAAACCTCTGCACACCATTTTGAAGAGAGAGAGAGAGAGAGAGAGAGAGAGAGAGAATTTACGTTGTTCTTCTTCTACTCTTCACAAGTAACCAGAAATTCAGGAATCAAATTAGATTATCAGAAAATCAAAGAGTAAAAAACTGGAAGAGGAAGATGCCAAGGACGACAGCCTAAATTGGAGAGGAGAAGGGGAGAAGAGAAGGGAAGGAGGAGGGGCACGGCTGCTACCTCTCGACGTGCGTGCCTCCAGAGGGTTGCTCGCCTCCACCTCTCGCGTACGTTGCCATGGCCCTGTCCAGATCGATTGAAGAAACTTCGATGGCCTCCATCTGCCCAATCGACGAGCGCCCCCAGCTTCTCCCGCCTGCACGAGCCTGCCGGGCCCTTCTCTTCCATGGAGGTCGCTGCCGTTCCGGTCGACGCCCCGCAGGCCGCTGTCGCCCTTCCATCCGCCGCCACGCACACCAGGCCCCCGTCAACAGCCACCGTTGTCTGCATCTAGGCCGCCAACACCTGCCTTGACCCGGCCCCTGCTCCCGTCGCCGCTGGCTGCCCCTGCTGACCCGGCCCCTGCTCCCGTCGCCGCTTGCTGCCGCTGCTGCCGTCCCAGGAATCGGAGCTCATGGAAGGAGGAGAGATGTGAACTGGAGGGGGACGCGGGGCTCGAGGAAGGAGACGATTGGCTAGATTTTTCACCGCACGCCCCAGGAATCGACCAACCCCACGTCGCCCACGATCCCTGTAGTCAGCCCCTTTTTCACCAGAGCCACGCGACGCATAGACTCTGCAAAGCTGGGCCCGTGAGAAAAGAACCCCACCCGTCATCCTGTGTAGTACGAAAAGCAACGTCTACAGAGACTAAAGGCGAGATTTTTGACAGCACCGTAAAAACGAGCCAGCGAGGCAGAACGTGCGAAGCAGATCGATCGCACGACGCGAACGCCCCAGAAAGGCGGGTAGCATAGCTTTCATGGCAAAACTGACACTGTCGGATGTCGATTTAACGGTTCTTACGACGTTCGTCAGGAAATGACTTGTGGCAAACGTTTATCGAATAATGATTTACGGACACATGCATTGCATTGATACGTGTCTCCCTCTTTCTCACACACACGCACCCTCACGAATCACGACTCTCCCGAGTCCTCTCACAGACTCGCACGTCGCACCCACCGTCTATCTACAGGTAGACGTCACGCACATATGTGCTCTTCACACCCTACCCTCAAAACTTCTAAAAAACAAAAGACGGCGGGCACATTTTATTTTAGCTCACATGTCACACACTTATACTATTACTCTTGCGATGAACGTTCTTTGGACATAGTATATTGTACTCTCACGAAGAGAAGCGGTGCACGCACGCACTAGTTCTCTCACGCCCACTCGCGGGTACACGTAGGAGCGCATTTTTTGAAGTTGGTACAACGAAATCACTCCACTATATATAAAAGCAGGAGCCTTAGTGCTTGCTTTACTAGGGTTCCTCTCATTCACTCTCTCATGCTCTCCAAATCTAAGCAACACATAGGTGGCCACACTCTCTCTCAGCTCACGGCTGGTCACAAATCCGGCCGGACAACCTTGGCCGGGGCAGGGGTGTAGGTGCATCGTTCACGCTGTCGTCGGCGGCGAGGGAGGAGACCAATAGCTGCCCGCGCGTCCCGATTGGCGGCCGTGCCGTTCTCTCCGAGAGAGCGCCGGCTCGGGAGGGCCTCCGACCCTTCTTCCTCCCTGCGGTATTGTGGCCAAGATGCGGCCTCCCGACGCCGTCTTTGCCACATGCCGACGACCCTCAGGTATATATTCCTTCGAAATCTTCCTTGCTCTACTGCCCCAGCTCCCTTCGTGTGGATCCTTTTCTACTTTCGTCCGTTGTTCCAAAGCCACCTAGACTTCTACTATTATTAGAAGTAAAGCTAGTTCATATAGTCGACTCAAAGCGTTGGTTCAAACAGGGAAGAAAGTGGGAAAGCTGTAGCATGAATCTAGGACTTGGTTCTAAGAGGAAACAGGGGAAAGTAGTAATATCTATCACTGTTTAAATAACCGTATTTCGTATTTGCGCAAACAGGGATGTCTGTCTCCATATCGTTTCGGGATGTCTGTCTTCATATCGTTTCTATCCGCGCAATCAAAAGCACACATCTTAGTTTTAGTACAACTGCGCAAAATGAGATGGCTATCCCTCGTTGCCGTTGTCTAACCTCCCGTCTTCAAGGTATCCCTACATTGGTAGTAACTAAGGTAGAATGACCAACGTAATCTAAAAGAAGCTGATTCGTACGTTTTACTTCCAGATTGCAGTGCAGGGACGAGCGAAAACAACTGCATCCTATTCCAGAATGCACTTTCTACCAGATCATCCATGGACCGAGGACTAGCTGGCACGGCTGCATAGTGGTTTTTTGGACAGGTGCGCGGACGAGAGGCATTGTGGTCTACTTATTTCTGCAAATAGCGGTGCTTAAATTTAGTGGACTGCACAAGCATTTCAGCTGGTCAGTACACTGCATGGTTCAGTTCAGCATTGCAGCTGAGACCACAATTATAATTGGTTATTCTGGAATGAGAGAAAAAACCCTATATGGTGGCAACAAGAAAAAACCAGAGTGAACTCCAGGAAATTTAAGCCTGCCGGGATGCCCTTTGCTCAGAGAAGCCTTGCTTGTTTTTTCCTGATTTGTAAACCTTCTCACAACTTTGTCTTTTGCTGTGAACTAGTATATATTTGTTATGTTCTATGAATCATTGAGATGTATAAAATTGCTTAACTTATGCTTTTCAAGTTTTTTATGAAGACGAGTTTAATGTGAGTGTTCCACATGAGCGCTGGACTAGCGTGTGAACATTTAGAATTTATTACATTGTGGCCTCAATTAGCTTCATGAACCACTATAACAAGATACATAGTTGCTTATATGTCAGACAGCAGATTGTTGATTGTTAGCTGGTCGATAGCCTAGTGTTGAAGCGAGCTGAGCCAATGTGCCGTTTTTGCACAATTGCTTACAAGTGGGGTAGCACCAACAGTGTTTACAAGTACTTATGTATACGTCGGCGCACGGTTCTCGAACGAGTGCTCTATTTCATCAAAACACACACTGCTCGTATGATAAACCGTGACAACTTATGTCTTACCATGCCATATTCATGAAAAAACTAGTGAGGACGCATCTGTTTCGGCAACAATTATGATGGTTCTCACATGATTCATGGGCACACAAAAGTAGCAGTAGTTCCCATAGACGGATTCAAACAGAGTACTAGCCCCAGAGGGGTCGATAACAGGCAAGGTTCGGATAATTAGACACAATCCAAACTACTATTAAACACTAGCTGGGGCAACTATTTCATGCCTCGATCTAATTTGGGCTGGACACAAGACGGACCTTGCCATGAACATCATCGAGGACGTCCCGCAGCAGCTCAATCCTGTGAACCTTCATGAGGACAACCTTGTGGCCTTGCCACTGATAAACTTGTTTGTGGAGGCATGCCACGTCATCTTCCTGCGTAAGCTTGACAAGAACAATATGCCTCACAAACGAAGGAGTAGCTTTGAACTTCTTGTGCTTCAGTACACCCTGGACAACACGCCTGACAACAGTGAGGCTAGAATACAACTCTTCATTGGTATAACTGCAAATGGCTTCCAGGATCCAACAGCCTAAGAACTTTGTTTTCCCAGTGCGTATATTCAGGTCGTCCGCCTCATAGCGAGTGACATGTACAACCACACAATCCTTGTCTGCATCAGGGCTCTAATTGAAACAGAAACAAATTCTGAATTACTTTTCAGTATAAGAAACACAAGTTATTTAAACCACTATGTATAGCATGGCATCGAAGCTAATAAAATTTTGCATTATTAATCACCACATACTTCCTTTTCTAAAAAAATCACCACATACTTAGATGAAAAACCACAATCGAGATCGGCAAAGAAGGAAATCACCATGGGAAGCTCAACGGGGGGGGACACATCCTCGAAGGGGGAAAACTGCTCCTGCAGTGCCACAGGGGCTGTAACCTCAAACGGGGCGTTGACCATCTCAGTAGTGGCCGTGAGCGTATCTGGGGTCGGCTCGGTGGTTGCCTCCATCTTCTTGGAGCTCTCTGTCTCGTGGGGATCAGCCTCCCGCGTTTGCTCCAATATCGGCAGATCTTTGCCTGGTTCTCCTTGGTCCATCATGAAACTAATGAATACTAGGAGACCACTGAAAGAAAAACACAATCGCAATGATAATGAAACAAAAAAGAGAGTGAGGATCAGTTACTGCTTTGCAAAAGTTTTTTTTTCTCTGAACGAAAATATACCAACATCACGGATCCGCTTACCTTCCCTTCATTCGGAGAGAAGAATAGTGGCAGATGCGAGTGTTGCCTTTCTTGAAGACGGTGAGGGAGAAGGGGATTCAGCGAAGAGTGAAATGATGGTTGCTTCGTCTGTCAAACTTAGACTGCGGGGAGGTGGGGTTTTGTGATACGACGGCTCGTTACTGCCGCACTACGGCCGGGGTGACTCTCCGCCTGCATACTGCCTTCTAGTTTGGTGGATGGCATTTGGGCCCGCACGCTGCATGGCCCGCATGTCGGTGAACAAAAGTATAACGACATTCAGTAGAGGGAGACATTTCAATGACCTAGCAGGAGCCAGAAGCGGTAGAGTGTCTCCACTGTACTAGTAGTAATTGTTTTTCTGGGTAGCTGTAGAGTGTCTCCACTGTACTAGTAGTAATTGTTTCTGTGGGCCCAAGAGAAAACAGCCCATCCACACTAGTAAATAGTAAAATCAATTCAAAAGCCCATATATTTACTGAATGAGAGGCGCTACCCACACCTAGCACACCGCCCCCCCCCCAAAAAAACCTGGGTGCTCTTCTTCCTCCTCGCTCCCACCCACCTCACGTCAGCTCGCTCCACTCGTACCCCCAAATTCCTCACCTCACTCCTACAAAAAACCCCATCTCCCCTTCTTCCTCACTCCTACAGAAAACCCCCATCTCCCCTTCTTCTTCGCTCGCACTACAACTAGGCTTGGCATTCGTTACTCTGCTCAAATCCGTGAGCGCGACGCGACGCCCTCGAGGAAAATGGAGTCGGCTGACCCCAGCGCCAAGAAGATGAGGCTCCCGCCAGCGGCGACGCCTGTTGTAGATCATGCACCCGGCAGCGCGGGGAGAAGCGGCGACTCCGCCCCCACCGGATTCCAGGAACCCGTAGAATCTCGGGTGGACCGCATCAGCGATCTCCCGGACGCCGTCCTTGGGGAGATCATCTCGCTTCTCCCCACCAAGGATTGCTGCCGCACCCAAGTCCTCTCAATTCGGCGATGCTCTCTATGGCGCGCCGTGCCCCTTAATCTCGACTGTCGTCAGCTATCTCTCTTCAATGATTTTGAAATCCCAGAGCCATCATCTCCTCCCACCAGGGCTCCGTTCAAAGCCTCTGCATCCCGTCATGCTACCTGAGCAAGCATACCATGCCCTGCACGGTGGACGCCTGGATGAAATCCCTTGAATTCACAGAACTACAGCTGCTTGAGTTCTACTATTCCCCTGGAAATCACATACCACATACCGAACGCCATGAACTTGTGCCATCAGCACCGATGTCCATCTCGCGGTTTTCGTCCTCTCTCCACACCGCCACCTTTGCGCTGTGCTACCTACCAGACAATCTGGTACTAAACCTTCGACTCCCATTTCTCAAGAAACTTTCACTTGTGCAGGTTCATATATCGGAGGCCTCATTGCACAGCATCATCCACTCCAGTTGCCCTGCGCTGGAGTGCTTGGTGCTTATTTTCACAGTTAGAATCGGTTGTCTCCAAATAAAGTCGCCTAACCTTGTAAGAATTGGAATTTCTTTTGACGGAAGGCAGCTCATCATCCAAGATGCCCCTTCACTTCAAATGTTGATCCTTGATTCTAGTTATTCACCATTGCAAATAACCGTCCTCTCTGCACCTAAACTGGAGACCTTGGATGTAATACATGATCTCTGTGCTCATTTCAATATGGTGTTTGGCTCCACAGTTCTTCAGGTACTTTATATTATCATCTACACTTGTAACCATAAGTTGCATTTTAAATTTATGCGGATAATTTATATATCATCTTGGAGTACACTTTGTACTAATATTATGTTCTATGCTCAATGAAGAGTGTCTCCATGGATGGCCTATCAATGCTGCTGAATTCTGTCAAGATCTTATATATCCAAATGAATAGTTTTGATCTGAACAAGATTATTGGCTTGCTGCAATGCTTTCCATGTCTGGAGAAGTTGTATATAAAGGTGATAATTTCACGCACATTGGAAGCCCGCATATAGTGTACTAGAACTAACCGTTCAGCTGTTGCTCTTTCGACACTCTTCTTTTAGACCTTAACTGTTTTCAATCTTCATGTTTATTTAGGCAACATGACGGGATAAGAAAGTTATAACCAATCGGTGGATTCGTAAGCATCGGGATTTTCTCACTTCTCATGAGATTCGATTGAAGACAATAACACTAGAACGATATGTAGCCAACTATGCAAACATAAGATTTGTCATATTCTTCCTGCTGAATGCGAGGTTACTATTGTCCATCAGGCTTAAGTTTATCAGCAGCATGGTTTTGACGGATGGGTATGTCGAAGAGCAAAAAAAGGAGTTTCAGGTGGGCAAAAGAGCTTCTGAACGTGTCGGGCTTCTATTTACAACATATTGTAGTCATAATCCAGTAAATTTTACGACCCAGGATGTTCATTCTATGGACCCGACCGATCCATTTGACTGTGAATGCCGAAAACAGTGCTGGAGTTAGATGTTGTTGCCCTTTTCAACCTGGATTTTTTTGTAAACCTGATGAACAATTAACCCTCGTGTTTTTGTACAGTTTGTAAGCTGGAGTTAGATGTTCCTGCCCTTCTCAACTCGATTGTGACTGTCATATTTTCTTTGAAACAAGGCAAATGGCTTGCCATTCGTTTAATTTAGAGTGTAATATTGTAACAAATCCCAACCAAGGGAAATAACATCACTCTCGCTGGCTGCTTGAGCTCACTGTGCATTATAGAAGCCAAGTGATTAGCCCCCACCAGCACCCACAAACTTATTTCGAACTAGCACATCAAATGGGCTGTAAATTTTCATAGGAAAGGTTGCATGACCTTGACAGATTTGGATTCTGACATTTGGGACCCGCGAGGAAATAGCCTATCCAAGGTGGTGTCGACTTACTAGCCAGTCAACAAATGATTCTGCCTACCAGCCGTTGGATTGACATCCAACATCTGTCGTGTATCTTCTATCTCTTGTCTTCTTCTTCCTTCAGCCGCCCAAACCAAACCACCTCGTCGGCTCTGCCTGCTCCCGCCTCCCATGGCTGGCTGCACCTCCGCCGCCCTACCGTACGTACCCTCCAACGTTGGCCAGCCCCTCCCTCTATTCCCCCACACGTCCTGTTATTCTCCGGCGACATCAGCCCCAACACGCACCCGCACCCGAACCAGTCAACCCTCGTACTCCCCTCCGCCTACGATTGGACCGGCGCATCTTCAACGGCTCCTGTTCATTCCGTCCGAGGCCTCGCCGTCGTCCTCCACCTTGCGGCCTTGGTTCGCTCGCCGTGCACGGTGCGCTGCCCTCTTGCGTTGTCAACGTCGTCAACAACCGAGAGGAACAAGGAGATGACTGTACGTGGAGAGGATGACAATAGGGACCCACTAGCGTCATGGCAGTACGCAAGCAAGTGCCTCTATAGTACAAGCCCAAAAATATGGTTCCTCCTAATGGTTGGACATCTGGGGCTCACGCCATTGTCAACATAGTCAATAAACGAGAGAATTACACTACGAGCGGCTGACACCAGGGACCCAGCAAGTCGTGCAGTTTTTTAGGAACAAGCAGTTGTTATTTATACTAGTTTTAGCGACGGATCAGGGTAACAACGGGGTTGTGCGGGGGCTGTGGCCTATCTAGCCAGGGTTTTATTTATGTTTACCACATTATGAGCCCAGTTGTGTTTTTTTCTTGCTGAAAATGGCTAGCCCAGTTCTATTTTTAAAGAAATACCCAAACAAGGCCTACTTGCTTTATCGCCCCTCTTGGGCTGCAAATCTTTCAAGACGAGGAGAGTTCCATTCGGTTTGCCCAGAAATGGGTTGTACATTTTTAAAACACATCAAATCGGGAATTAGTTTCAAATTTTTTTCATTACAAGATCTTAAATTCCATTGATTTTTATGCATGGACAATTATTTGGATTTTATATTTATATAAATTATTTTTCAAAATAGTTTGAATGTGAATCGATATTTTTGGATTAAAAACAATTGACCACACCAAAATATGCAAAATTTCGTATACTTTTTAATCGTGGCCACAATATGGGGTGTAATGCTAACAAAAATAATATGGGCTCCAAAAAAATTCTTAAGAATTAGCAAATGGGCTGTACATTATTAGAAATAATGGCAGATGGGCTGTATGCTGTTTTCCACAGATTTGAGACTGACTTGTGCGCCTACTACAGGTTGACGCGTACGCTTTCATAAAAAAAAGGTTGACGCACACGCAACGCCCTATCAACTTAGTCCACACATGAGAGCAGTGACTGTTGGATGTCCATCCAACGGCTGTTGTGCTTCTTCAATATCTACTCTTCATGCTCCAGCCGCTCAAACAAACGCCGGCGGGACTGCCTGCTCCCTCCTCCCGCGGCCGGCTATGCTGCCGCGCAGGCCTCACGGCCCCTCCATACTCCCATCGCTGGCCTAGCCATCCCTCTACTCACCCACACATGCTGTTATTCTCCGGCGATGGCAGACGAACCAGTAAACCCTCGTACTCCTCCGTGTGGGAAACAATTGCCGAGTATTCTCTGGCTCCGTGTCGTTCCCTTCCTAGGCCTCGCCGTCGTCCACCGCCCTGGTGCTCTCGGTGCGGCCTGGTCAACATGCTCAATGAACGACATCCATCGGAAGTGGACTGTACGTGGAGAGGCTGACAGCTGGGTCCACGGCCGCATGCAAGGAAATGCCTCCTTATTACGCGCAAAATAATGATTCCCCCACCTGACAGCTAGGACCCATAGGAAGGGCCTCTGTATTTCGCGAAAAAAACGTTCCCCCCGCTGACAGGTCGGACCCACTAGCTATATCTACGCACGGAAGGAAGTGCCTCCTTATTACGCCCAAAAAAATGAATAGCCCCTGCTAGCTGGGACCCACCATATTGTTGGGCTGACTTGTGGGCCTACTAAGTTGACGGGGACGGAGGGCTTTGTCAACTTAGTCAATACTCCAGTGACTGTATGATGTCAATCCAACGGCCATAGTGCTTCTTCAACCTCTGGTCTTCTTGCTCCAGCCGCCCAAAGCAGCGCCGGTCGTGCCGCCTGCTCCTGCCTCCCGTGGCCGGCTGTGCTACCGCGGAGGCCTCACCGCCCCCATACTAGTCCCACCACTGGCCAGGCCATCCCTCCACTCACCCACACCCCCTTTTATTCTGCGGCGACGGCAGCCTCACACCGTAGCCGAACCAGTGAACGCTTGTACTCCTCTCCGCGTGGGCATCCACTGCCGTGTCTTGCCCGGCTCTGCGTCGTCCCCTTCCTAGGCCTCGCCGTCGTCCACCGCCGTGGTGCTCTCGGCGCAGCGTGGTCAATGTGGTCAACGACCGACTTCCATCGGAAGAGTACTGTACGTGGAGAGGCTGACGGCTGGGTCCACGGCAGCCGCAAGGAAGTGCCTCCTTATTATGCGGAAAATAATTATTCCTCCATGTGACAGCTGGGACCCACTGGACGGGCCACCAGTATTTTGTGAAACAAAATCATTCCCCCCTGACTGCTGGGACCCACTGGACGGGCCATCGTATTTTGCGAAAAAAACGTTCCCCCTGCTGTCAGCTAGGACCCACTGGAAGTGCCTCCTTATTACGCACAAAAAATGAATACTCCCCCGGCTAGCTGGGATCCACCTTGGTGGGAGGCTGACTTGTGGGCCTACTAAGTTGACAGGGACGAACGGCTTTGTCAACTTAGTCAATATGAACGATTCTAGCTTCAGTGACCGTACGATGTCCATCCAATGGCCGTAGTGCTTCTTCAACCTCTGGTCTTCTTGCTCCAGCCGCCCAAAGCAGCGCCGGTCGTGCCGCATGCTCCTGCCTCCCGTGGCCGGCTGTGCTGCCACAAAGGCCTCACCGCCCCCTACTATTGCCACCGCTGGCCAGGCCCTGCGGCGACGGCAGCCTCACACTGCAGCCGAACCAGTGAACCCTCGTACTCCTCTCCACGCGGGCTTCCACTGTCGCGTCTTCCCCGGCTCCGCGTCGTCCCCTTCCTAGGCCTCGCCGTCGTCCACCGCCATGGTGCTCTCCGCGCGGCGTGGTCAACATGGTCAAGGAACGACTTCCATCGGAAGAGTACTGTACGTGGAGAGGCAGACAGCTGGGTCCACGACCACAGCCCAGTTTTTTTGTGAGTTGCCAAGTAAGTCGCTTTGTCAGGCCTGTTGGGCTGCAAATCTTTCAAGACGAGGAGAGCTTTCATTCGGCTGGCTGAGAAAATGGCCCATCAGTAATGAGAAATGGGATGTACATTTTTAAAACACATCAAACCGGCAATTAGTTTCAAATATCTTTTTTTTCATTTCAAGATTTTAAATTACATTAATTTTTATGCATGGAGAATTTGTTGGATTTTATATTGATATACATTTATTTTTAAAATCAGTTTGAATGTGAGTCGAAATTTCGGGATTAAAAACAGTTCGGACCACACCGAAATATGCAAAATTTCGTATAATTTTTTAACCGTGGCCACAATATGGGCTATAATGCTAACAAAAAGAATATGGTCTCCAAAAAACCCTTAAGAATTAGCAAATGGGCTGTAAATTATTAGAAATAATGGCAGATGGGATGTATGCTATTTTCCATAGATTTGAGGCTTTCCTAAAAAAAGGTTGACGCACAAGCACTGATTGTTGGGTGTCCATCCAACGACCGTCGTGCTTCTTCAATCTCTGCTCTTCCTGCTCCAGCCGCTCAAACAAGCGCCGGCGGGACTGCCTGCTCCCTCCTCCCCGTGGCCGGCTGTGCTGCCGCGCAGGCCTCACCGTCCCACCATACTCTCATCGCTGGCCTAGCCATCCCTCTACTCACCCACACCTGCTGTTATTCTCCGGTGATGGCAGACGAACCAGTAAACCCTCGTACAGTCGTACTCCCCTCCACGTGGGAAACAACTGCCGAGTCTTCCCTACCTCCGTGTCGTCCCCTTCCTAGGCCTCGCCGTCGTCCACCGCCGTGGTGCTCTCGGCACGGCGTGGTCAATGTGGTCAACGACCGACTTCCATCGGAAGAGTATTGTGCGTGGAGACGCTGACAGCTGGGTCCACGGCCGCAGCAAGGAAGTGCCTCCTTATTACGTGCAAAACAATTATTCCTCCACCTGACAGCAGGGACCCACCAGACGGGCCACCGTATTTCGCGAAAAAAACATTTCCCCCCTGACTGCTGGGACCCACCAGCTACACCTTCACACGCAAGGAAGTGCGTCTGGGAAAAAAACGATTCGCCCCCCTGACTGCTGGGACCCACCAACTACATCTTCTCATGCAAGGAAGTGCCTGACAGTCGGGACCCACCTGGTCGAAGCGTATGTAGCGTTGTCATTCTGGTCGCGAACGTGTATGCACATATATAATAGTGGATGTAGAGGCGCGCACGTGTCGTAGTAGAGGCGCGCATGTAGCATGTACACGTATGTACAACGGCCAGGGTGCAAGAAAGAAAATACGGCCACATATGTGTACATATGGGCGGGGTCTCAAACGCCTACTCGTGCATACGTACGGCGAGGTCTTGTTGACATGGCTGGGTCGGAACGGAGAAATAGCGTCGTCGTCGTGTTCATGGGGAGGCAACGGAATGCGTCGTGTTCATGGGGAGGCAACGGAATGCGTCGTGTTCATTGGGAGGTAACGGAACGAGTGGGAGCCAACCGGCTGGGTCGGAACGAAATGCGTGGTCGTGTTCATAGGGAGGGCTTGGACGGAACAGGCGATGGAAACGAAGCCTGGCGTACCGCCGAACGGAGGAAACGACCTTGTGTTCGACCGGCCACGTTCGAAACGGGATCCTGTTCATCGGGAGGGGTTTGGCATACCGCAAAACGGACGAAACGGACCTCCTACGGTCGAAACAGGGGTCCTGTTGATCGGGAGGGGTCTGGCGTACCGCAAAACGGACGAAACTGACCTCCTACGGTTGAAATGGGGGTCCTGTTGATCGGGAAGGGTGGGGCGTACCGCAAAACGGACGAAACGGACCTCCTACGGTCGAAACGGGGGTCCTGTTCATCGGGAGGGGTGTGGCGTACCGCAAAACGGGACTCCACGATATATTGTTCATCTCCACCGTCGACCTCCTCCAGCCTCCACGGGCTCCTGTTCATCCAGCCTCCACCGCGCGCTACTCCACCGGCTACTGTTCAACCACCCCTCCACGGGCACCCCTCCACCGTCTACTGTTCATCTAGTCTTTCACACCACGGGGTCCTGTTCAACCACCCCTCCACGGGCACCCCTCCACCGTCTACTGTTCATCCAGCCATCCACACCACGGGGTCCTGTTCATCCAGAGGCAACGCCACCGCTCACTGTTCATCCAACCCCCCCTCCCGCAACGCTCACTGTTCATCCCAGAGGCAACATCGATCGGCTTTAGTTAGCAGCAGTAGCTAAGGAATCGCTCGATCGGGTTCAGTTAATAGCCATCGATCGATCGCTCGGATTCAGTAACGCGTAACCTGCAGTGCAATCGCTCGGGTTCAGTTAGAGCCCAACGCCTCGCTCGGGATCAGTTAGAGCCAACGCATTGCACACACGCGCGTACGTGTACGAGAGAAGCGGGCATCGCTCGGCCCCTGACCTCCCACCGTAACCGGGAACTCCCTGAAATTTTCCTCACCCTCGCTTCTACCACGGTTTTTTCCTTCATGGACGGCCCAAAGAATGTCATGCAGCTGCGTCTCCGGCCCGCCCAAGACGAAAAGCCCATTTTCTATCATGATTTTTTGTCATAGAAGTAGGAGCCCACCACATCTATGATGATACCAGGTTTTGTCACAATTATCATCATAGAAGTGTCATATGTATGACAGAAAAAATTTCGTTCGGCCCAAAATGTCATGGATGTGTCTTTTTTTGTAGTGAATTATATATGGAAAAGAAGAATAGATGCTTGGAGCTCATAATTAAGAAGAAAAAAATCTTGCATATATGATAGAGTAATAGATGGATTATTAGTCCCTACAAAAAGATGGATTACATGACATCATAAGATGGGGAAAAAGGTCATACGCTTCACCTAGCACCGTGGGGCAAGAATTCGGCCCACTATTGTGATCTACATTTATTCTCAGTTTAGATGAATATAAAATGCTGGCATGACACGGTATGTAAACGAACACTCGCTGAACGACAGTGAAAGAGAACAAAATTATCAAGAACTTGAGTAAAAAATAAGAATAGGCATGGTCATAGTGACGGCACCTGATTGGCATTTGCCTTGTGGCAAAGGGAAATTCCTTCATTGTCGCTACTCTTCATCGATTTCATTAAGAATTGTCCAACTTTGACAGCAGTAAAGAAGGAACATCACTTGGAGATGCCAGATCTAGAAAAGAGGAAGGTTAGAGCACCCAATTTACTGCTTGTTGGGCAAATCAACAATCACATTAATTAAAATGGAATATTCCCACGAGTCCGCACGGCTAGAAAAAATATATGAAAAATTCATATATTAGACAGAAATTTACATATCAATATAGCAATAGACATTAGTGAATATTGATATATTGAACCATTTACAGGTAGTGATGCAAAAAATTGAGTACCATAGATCACCGGTGATTATTTGCTAGAATTAGGCCACAATGATTACCGTGGAGGCTGGACACAACAATAGGGAAGGAACATAGCAATGTTAATGTGGAATCAGAAAATGATTTGGAATGTCATACCTTTAAGAGAGGACTCTGTAATGGTTTAGGTAATTTAGCATCAAAGTAGTACTTATCAGGAAATAGCTTAAATCACCTTAGCCTCCTATATACATGAATTAACCTTCCACTTCATCCATTCTGCCCTCTTTAATTAACCCAATAATGGAAGATCTACATATAACAAACACAAAGAGATGGACCGGTGGACTGCTTCTGTAAGTATATATATCCAGAATCTCTGAACGAAACCCAATGCATAGATTCAGTGAAATGTACTGGGGCAAATCGTCCAATTCTAATGTGTGATGTCAAATTGGCTATTGATTCATGGTCCAGTTGAGTATATATCAAGAATAACAATTACCTTCAGATTTCATAATTAGGAAATAATCCCATTTACCTTGTTGATAGGAACAATGAAGTCAATGATAGGAGTTCAGCTTGCTAATTGAACTGAAATCCTACAAGCTTCTGGCTCTAGTGATGCTGAGACAACATAAGAGAAATTAGATATCCTTATTGCAAAGAGCCCTTAACTTCATCTCCCATTGCATGCCAGGCCGACCGACTAACCGCACTCCATGACGGAGCAAAGGCAGGAGGGCTGAGGGGCTCCAGCACAGGGAAGCGGCAAGACTTCTTGTTGGTGTTGCGATGGCGTAGACTGGGGTGTGGATGGCAGCGCGACTGGGTGAAGTCAGTACGGGCGATCGGAAGTGGTCGTTTGAGGGAATCCCATGTGAGTGCCAATGATGTGTTGTAGGCGTGCATCGGTTCCTTCCTAGTTCTGCGACGGCGCAGACTGGGTTGTGGAGGGCGCGGCTGGGTGTAGTCCATACAGATGGTCGGAGGTAGAAGACCGAGCGAAGCCCATGCAGATGGCAACAACACGCTGTATGCTTGGCGGCCACTCCGACCAGATGCGGGCGCGGTGGCGCATCATCCAACCCCATCTTGGCATCGAGGTCTCTCATGCTGGAGCTCAGTTGATGTGGCTGCAACTTGATTAGAATAGGTGGGGAGATGGAAGATGCATCGTCAGGGTCTAGGCTCCTATAGTTATGGTTGCCTCGTTTGTTACGAAGAGTAAACGCTGTGTCGCTTCGGCAGCTAGGATGGTTGTGTATCTCCCACGATTTGTTGGTTTGTTATCTGGGTGAGATGGCAGATTTGTTAACTAAAAAAATGTTATTTTTTTGCTGAGGGGGCACATGCATGGTTGTTACTATTGGAAAAAGGAACACTTAGTTACAACCAGATGGATGATGTGGCATGTGTGATGACGTGGATGGGCTGCATGTTGAGATAAATCAAGTAGTGGGGATGAATCTCTTAGGTATATAGGACATGCTTTGAGTACTAGCAATCATGGAAGACTATATGATGATCGAGTATGTGGAGCTCTTACTTAGACTATGTTGAATAATTTGAATTGTAATTGTTTGGTGACTAAGAATATAGGTTGTTGAGTTTCAAGAGAATTCATTCTTTGAACCTTAACATGTGAATTGATTGCTATTTTGTCATGATGATTTTTCTGAGAAAGATTTATTGTTATGATGCTGGGAAAAGTGATTGAAATTATCATTGATCAAACTTATGCTAGCATTCACACTTCATAAATTATTTCTTTTATCATTTACCTACTCGAGGATGAGTAGAAATTAAGCTTGGGGATGCTGATACATGTCCAACGTATCTATAATTTATGAAGTTGATCACATCTTGTAGTTGATCACTATATGGTTTATTATTTTGGTTGATCATTATATGGTTTATTTGGTGGAAGATTATATGCTCAGATCCATTATGCATATTAATACCCCTCTGATCATGAGCATGTTTATTATTTGTGAGTAGTTACTTTTGTTCTTGAGGTCACGGGAGAAATGATGTTGCAAGTAATCATGTGAATTTGATATGTGTTCGATATTTTGATAGTATGTATGTTGTGATTCCCTTAGTGGTGTCATGTGAACGTCGACTACATGACACTTCACCATACTTGGGCGTAAGGGAATGCATTGTGGAGTAGTAAGTAGATGGTGGGTTGCGAGAGCAACAAAACTTAAACCCCGGTTTATGCACTATTCCATAAGGGACCGACTAGATCCTAGAGTTTAATGCTATGGTTAGAATTTATTCTTAATACTTTTCTCGTAGTTGCGGATGCTTGCGGGAGGGTTAATCATAAGTAGAAGGTTTGTTCAAGTAAGAACAGCACCTAAGCACCGGTCCACCCACATATCAAATTATCAAAGTAGCGAATACAAATCAAGCCAACATGATGAAAGTAACTAGATGAAATTCCCGTGTACCCTCAAGAACGCTTTGCTTATTATAAGAGACCGTTTTGGCCTATCCTTTGCCTCAAAAGGATTGGGCTACCTTGCTTCATACTTGTCACTATTATCGTTACTTGCTCATTACAACTTATCTTGCTATCCACCTACTCGCTACTTACAATTTCAGCACTTGCGGACATTACCTTACTGAAAACTACCTGTCATTTCCTTCTGCTCCTCGTTGGGTTCGACACTCTTACTTATCGAAAAGAGCTACAGTTGATCCCCTATACTTGTGGGTCATGAACCTCCCATGGATTGATAAACCTTAGGTCATCCACTTGAGGGAAATTTGCTACTATCCTACAAAACTCTGCGCTTGGAGGCCCAACACGAGTCTACAAAAAACAAGTTGTGTAGTAGACATCAGGGCCGGGAGGCCTGGATTCTCGGCACGTCCGCATGGCAGTTTTTGCAGCGGGTAACTGCATCGTCACACCACGCCCGGCGCAACTACATGCATAATGGCAGCACGAATGTACGTGATCGTGCGCCGGCCCCAAACACTGGCAGCACGCGCGGAGGGACGCGAGAGCAAAACGCGTGCGGCGGGACGCGAGCAGACTGCACTGCAGCCGCCTCAACCATGAGCAATCACACACATAGAGAAGTTCGGTCAGCAGTTGCGAGCCGACATCATAATGTGAAACTACGTCGTGTTCCACATCACACAGCGGTAGAACAATCATTTGCAACGTGCATAGAGAGCGGCCGTGCTACTACCTTCGTCCTCATTTATTAGCCCCCTTTATATTCTCTGCCATATTTTGACCTTAAATTTAACTAACTAAATGTTAATGCATGTTATAAAAAATAATATAATTGGAAACGATGTTCGGATACGAATCCAAGGATATAATCTTTGGTGACATGCATTCGCACTAGTCAAAATTTGGCACAAAAATACAAATAGGACTTATAAAGCTAGACGGAGGTAGTAGGTAATTAAATCGCAAACGTTTTTCATTTATTAACCGTATGTGTACGTGTCATTCCGTCCTCTCGCATGTCTTCTCACCCCGCTGCTACAGATGGCTTCGAGCGCAAGCTTGAGCTACGCGCGGGGGCCTTCTTTTGGCCAAACGGTGCCTCGATGTGGCGCCAATGAATCGTCGTTGAGCCCGTTCCCGCGCAAGCTTCCCACCCAACTTAGTGAAATCCCCTAAAATACCAATGCTTACCGGCCTACTATATAAACCCTCACGGCCGGCAAGTCCCACGCCGCATTTTCCCCTTCCTCCCTGTAACATATCTCATCTGCTTCTCCCACAATCGCCAATGGCACCGGTCCATCATCGTCGCTCAGCCACTCCACCATCATTAGAGGACAACTCCAGCTGGGAGGCTACACCACGGCGGCGGCGCAATCCCCCGCATAGTGTAGTGTGCGTGGCGTCCCTGTTGGGTGTACGCAGAACACCCACCACTGCCCGTTGGCAGCTGCTGCCGGCCACCATTGCAGTCACCCCACCGTCGAAAGCCAGGGCCATCGCCCGCTCCGCCGCCATGGCCCGAAGGAGGGAGGTGGCCATCGTGTCCGCCACCCCATTGTCGGACACCGTTGCCATCACCCGATCCGCCATTGCGGCCCGAAGGCGGGAGGTGGTGGTTGTGGCCACCACCCCATCGTCAGCCGTCATGGCCGCCAGCCCACTGTCAACTGTCGGGGTCATCACCCGCTCCTCCACTGTCGCCCGGAGGTGGGAGGCGGAGGTGGAGGCCCGCACGTGCGTCAGTGAACTTGCGTGTTACATCGAGTTCCTACGGGAGGAGGAGGAGGAGGAGCGCCTTGTTGAGCATGCAAAGAGCCTTACCTCCTCCGTGGCTACAACACACGCTGCCACAGAGGCGAGGAATGAGGAGATCTACGAGGATTCCCGCCGCTTTGAGAGGGGTCGTCTGGAGCGGCAGAGGGCGTTCGAGGTGACCATCGCTGAAGGTGCAATAGTGGCAGGCACCATATTGTAGTTGTCCAGCTCGTTGGTAGCCTCCTCTGCCTCTTACTAAGCGCGCTCCACAGAGGAGAGGTTGCTGTAGCAGTACTAGTATTTAGGGGCTATTTTATTCGGTTCATCTGACTATAGATGTGGTTGAACTGTACTACGTACTTAAAATTAGCTAGTATATATAGTTGAACTAGCTATTTTAGTATGTGGTTAGCAACAATTGGGGAAAAAGTTTGGTCAGTTCAGCTGTTGAGTTGAACTGTTTGTATAAAAATGACTACTTAATCTATGAATGAAATCCATGATTAATTACTGAATTCTAGTTGAAAAAATTAGATAGTGCTAGTGATTTTTAGCTGCAAATTTTGACAAATGGCGGTGTTACAAGGTTGACAAAGGGCGATGTTACTAGATCAACAAATGTCAATCTTTCAAGTTTGACAAATGGCAATATACCCAATATGACAGACGCAAATCTTACCAAATTGTCTGTACGTGGTTGCACACGGGTCATCCAAAAAAACCATTTGTGTTGAAGGGATGTACAAAACGTGTGTGCCAGATTTTCTCTTGGCTTAGGGGCGAATGAACCATAGCTCTCGCTTCACATACCATATACAATCTGAACTGTTTCCGATGAATGGATGCACAAACCCTACGCGGCGGATTTTTCCCTTGTCTTACTGGGGAAGACCGTAGCTCTCGCTTTGCATACGGGTGTTCTATCTAAAACGTTTGCGATGAAGAGCTCCACAAATCCTACTCGGCACATTTTCTCTTGGCTTACTGGGAAGCTGTCAGTTTGCATACGGGTGGCGTCGCGTGAATGGTTAGCAAAATGCCCACAATTTACATTATACAAATGTTTGAGATAAAACGAGGCAGCTATTTGCTTTCAAAATACCTTTGTTGGTTGTTAATTCATGCGCCTTCTATCAAATTGGACATGAAAAATAACACATCATGTGGTGCCATTCCATGATAGCAGATGCCAAGTTTCACGAATTTCAGGCGAGTTTTGGATTTACTAGAACTTTAAAACCACGTATCTCAATGTTATCGACCGAGCCATGATGCCCAGGTGTTTGAAGTTCATTCCCATTTCTTGCATGGGACCTAAGCATGCACCCAAGGACACACGTGATTTTTCAACCCAATTTGCTACACTAGAGCATGTGCCTATAGTTCAAATTTGAATTATGCACATAAAATGCCTAGAAAACTCGGTAAATGTATAAAAAATGTCCAAATGAACCCTGAATAATTCCAAAATTTAACATAACACTCCTGTCGCTGTGTGTTGTGTCTAGAAAAAATCACGGCGGGAAGGGGCAATAGATGTTGTTTCGTTCGGAAAGGTGAAAACACCTTCCCTACCGGACCACAGGGCTTCTTGTGAGAAGCTCTAGATTGTGAGGGGAGTATACCACGACCTTCCCCAAATGGGACAATTTTTTTACCACAACATGTTTGTGCCATTCCATAATAGCATGACAAGTTTTATGAATTTCACACGAGTTTAGGATTCACTAGAATTTAAATACCAAGTATCTCAGTGTTTGCCGGCAAGCAACGGTGCCGAGGTATTTGAAATTCATTCCCATTTCTTGCATGGGTCCTGAGCACGGACCCAAGGACACACATTTGATTTTGTAACCCATTTTCTACACCAGAGCAAGTGCATGTAGTTCAGATTTGAATTATGCACATAAACTGCCTACAAAACTCGGTAAATGTATAAAAATGTCCTAATGAACCCATAAAAATTTCAAATTGTAACATGATACTCATGTTGGTCTATGTTTCCACTAGGCAGAAATTTGAAAGCAAAAGGCGGCAACCAATATCGTTTCATCCACGAGGGTCATAAGTTCCCTACCGGAACCATGAGGCTTCGTGTGAGAAGCTCTGTTTTTTCAGAAGCTTATACCCAAATCTGTCCCAAATTGGAAAAAAAAAATTCTACCACAACATGTTGATGACATTCCATGATAGCATGCCAAGTTTCATGAATTTCAAACAAATTTTGGATTTACTAGAATTTAAAAACCATGTATCTCAATATTTGTGGCCGAGCGACAATGTCGAGGTGTTCGAAACTCATTCCAATTTCTTGCATGGGACTTAAGCATGCACCCATGACACACATTTGATTTTCCAACACATTTTTCTGCACCAGAGCATGTGCATGTAGTTCAAATTTGAATTATGCACATAAAATGCCAAGAAAACTCAGTTATTGTATAAAAATATCCTAACAAACTATGGAAAAGTACAAAATTTAAAATGACACTCCTGTTGTTCTATGTTGACACTAGATAAAAATTGAAAGCAAGAAGAGGTAACGAAAATCATTTCGTCCACAAAGGTGACATGTTCCCTACAGGAACCATGAGGCTTCTTCTAAGAAACTCTGGTATATGACAAGCTTATACCCAAATCTACCCCAAATGGGACAAAGTTTTTTACCACAACATTTTCATGCCATTCCATGATAGCATGCCAAGTTACATGAATTTCAGACAAGTTTTGGATTCACTAGAATTTAAAAACCATGTATGTCAATGTTTGCGACTGAGCGACGGTGTCGAGGTGTTTCAAATTCATTCCCATTTCTTGCATGGGAGCTCAGCATGTACTGAAGGACACACATTTGATTTTTCCACAATTTTTTCTGCACTGGAGCATGTGCTTGTATTCCAAATTTGAATTATGCACATAAAATGCCTAGAAAATCAGTTAATTCATGAAAATGTCCAAACGAACCCCCAAAAATTTCAAAATTTAAAACGACAATCCTGTTGTTCTATGTTGACACTAGAAAAAAATTGAAGGCAAAAAGAGGGAACGAATATTGTTTTGTCCACAAAAGTGACACGTTCCCCTACCAGAACCATGAGGCTTCTTGTGAGAAACTCTGGTATGTGAGAAGCTTATACCCAAATCTACCCCAAATGGGACAAATTTTTTAACCATAGTATTTCCCTGCCATTCCATTATAGCATGCCAAATTTCATGAATTTCAAATGAGTTTTTGATTTAATGGAATTTAAAACCAAGTATCTCAATGTTTGTCGGCAACCCACGGTGCCGATGTGTTTGAAATTCATTCCCATTTCTTGCATTGTACATAAGCATCCAACCATGGACACATATATGATTTTACAACCCATTTTGGTGCAGCGGAGCATGTGCATATAGTTTAATTTTGAATTATGCACCTTAAATGCCTAAAAAACTTAGTTAATGTATAGAAATGTCCAAATGAACCCCGAATAATATCAATTTTTTGACTACACTCCCATAGTTGAATGTTCATTGCCGATGAAAGTTCTAGCAATTCGAACACCGTCCTTCACTACTATGACTCCATTATGTATTTCAAATTAAGACAAAAAATCAAGTTGGTTATCACCAACCATGTGTGATGCAGTACAAAATATCTTGGACCATAGTCGGAGTAGTTAATGGCTTACGCGAGAAGGTTCGTCAATTTTGCATGCCAGTTTTTTCACTGCACCGATCCAAAATTTTCGGCTTCCACGGAAATATGTTGTCGATGGGAAACGACACCTATGGGGTCACTGGGATCCCTTCCACGGTTGGCAGGCGCGGGGTTGTGCAAACAGCAGGTCTGGCGGTCAGCACGCAAATCGTTTACCCAGGTTCATGCCGCGGAGACGCATAAAACCCTAGTCCTGCTTTGATGTATATTGGAGTGTTCTTGTGTTCTTGAACTAGTTGCGGTGTCTCTCTAGTCAAAAAGAGCGGAATCCCCCTCCAGTACACCTCGGGCCTCCTTTTATATACAAAAGGGGTTGCCACAGTGGCATACAGGAGGTGGAAAGGTGTACAGTAGCTGAGTCTATCCTCGGGCATCGCCGGACAAACGCATTTAATTCGCTGCCGACGTGCCCTCTTGCTTTATTGGGGACGGCAAAGAAGCTCGTCCGAACTGTTGTCGCCTCGCCTGGCTCTAACACGCGTCCAAGATGATGAGGCGTTGGAACGCCACATTGGCTGGCTGTTGGGCTGGCGCGGTGGTGGAGCCTTCACGAAGATCTGCATGCCACCACGCAGGTGCTTGCTGAGTTGGTGTGGAGGTCGCGCGCTGCCACGCAGATGCCTGCCCAGCTGGTCGAGCTGGGAGCTGCATGGAAGCGGTGGTGGAGTCTTGGTAGGCGCGGGCCTGGCTGCGGCCCTACAGGTGTCTTCGGCAAGGGCCTTGACGGGGGCCCGGCAAGGGTCTTGCCGCGGCACCGTGGTCGTCCTCGGCAAGGATCTTGCCGGGGGTCTTGTCGACTTCTTTGGCAGGGACCTTGCTAAGGATCGCCGTGTTCTGGTTCTCGCCTGATCTTGTGTATTTATGATCTTCACAAAGATCACCATGCCACCACAGAGGTGCCTCCCGAGCCTTGGTTCCAATGTGGTTGATGGTGTTGGAACCCCTTGGGCTCAAGGGTGGCGCGCTCTGCTGGTGTCAGGCAAGTTGCCCCGGCAAGGATCTCGCCGGGGGTGCGGAAGCCGCCCCGGCAAGGATCTTGGCGGGGGAGCCCGCTTCGCTCTCTTGCCCTTTGTGTCTCTGGTCTTGGCGTTTGTTTTGGTTGTCTTGTGCTCTGGCTTCCCTCCTCTGCCCTGCTTAGTGCGGCCGTAGGCGCGGCTCTGACTACCCGTGCACAAGTAAAGGGGTGCAAAAGGGACAGCCCCTACTTTTGTACACCGATAGGAGCCCCCAGGCCTGGGCCACACATAAGCGTGACACGTTGTTGGGCTAGGCCCAGAACGGTGCGCGGGCAGGCGGGGAAGATCTTTTACTGCAGTAACTTTTCCGTCCGCTGTGCTTCCCCATGACCCGCGTTGAACGCGCGACGTGGGGGTCATGCGAGTGGCGGTTCCCACACGCGTGCGTCACATCGTGGTGGATGGTAAAGAGGCAGCCCGCGCCTTCCCCGTAAAAAGGAATAACCGCGGGCGCGCTGCTCATTTACCCTCTGTGCCTTCTCCAACCTCGGAACCGCCGTCCCCTCCTTCTTCCTCAAGCCCTTGCTCTCGCTTGTCGCCACCATGTTTTCACTTCCCTTCCCCCTTCACCTCTCGCAGCCGCCATGGCACCCAAAACCAGCAAAGGCAAAGGAGTGGCCAAGGACGCCGGGGGGACAGAACCGCCGGAGAGTGAGTCGGCGGTGCGGCGGACGGAGCTCACTTACTTCCCTTCGACGGTCGACGCGGTCCACCTCCGGGACAACTTCAAGCCCCTGTGGGGGTGCAAGACAAGGGGAGAGAAGACGGGGCATCTGACCACGCGCGTCATCCCCGCGGATTGCGCCAAGGCCGCCCCGAACCAGTACCCGTTCTTCGTCGACTACTTTTCTTGTGGCCTCTGCCCCCCTTTCTCTGAACCTATGGCTTCCACCTTCTGAATTTCACCCCAAATGTTGTGGCGTGCATGGCTCTTTTCGCCCACCTATGTGAGGGATTCGCCGGAGTGCTTCCCAGCACGGCGCTCTTCCGCCACTACTTTTATCCTCGGATCTAGAAGGGAGGCGCCATCTCCGGTTGTGTCACTTGGATCCCAAGGACCCCTGAGAAGGGGACATATCCGGAGGGCGCTCAAAAGGAGAGGTGGGAGGAGTGGCGGAGCCGGTGGTGCTGGATTGAGGAGGAGGACCCACAGGAATTTTGCCAAGTTCGCCAGGCGCCGCCAGTCCACAGAGATGATTGGGGAGATGTCGACGCCCAGGATGGGAAGCTGACGGTCGCCATCACCAGAATCCATCGCCTAGCCGTTGTCGGACTCACCCTGGAGATGATTGGGGCGGATTTCATCCACCGCCGCATCGCTCCACTGCACAACAAGGTGAGGCCGGCCTGGCTCTTCAGGAATGCGGTTGACATCATGCGGCTCCGCCCCGGCCTGAACCAAAACTTCACAGTGATGGGGCACGCTCACTTCTACCAGTGGCTTTTTCAGCTCAACGTGAACCGCGACGGCAGGGCCGAGAGGACTAGCAAGGCCATGAAGGCCGGCAAGGTCACCAAAGGGCCCTTGTTCGGGTTGCCGGTGGGGGTGGTCCCGCTAAGCAACAATTCTTGCCAAACCGACATCATCGCCATGATGCTGAACCTCAACACGCACGGCCTTGACCTGAATTGGGCCGAGCCAAAGGAGGATCAGCTGCAGGAGTTCTTCGACACCTTGGTGGAGAAATATGTCCGCGACGAGCCGCTGCTCATCCAGGACACCACTCAGGTGGAGTTGGACTACATCGTCGCCAGGGCGGCGGAGGCGGCGCTTGCCAAGGAGGCCGGCAGCACTGGCGGTGTGGAGGACGAGGCCGTGGCGGCCACAGAGGATAAGGAGCTCGCCCAGTGGGCGGAATCCGCTAAGGAGGCCAGCAGCGCCGGCACCGGGGCCCCTCTCATCAAAGATGATGTCGATGAGTCGTCCGAGGAGGAGGTCGAGGCTGTCGTCCCCCTGGCCACGGGGAAGAGACGTGTCCTGCGGCGGGCCAGCTCGGGCGAGCCAGTCAGGCCCGGCAGGGCCGGGCCACCGCAACAACCTCATGAGGCATCCATGTGCCAGACGAGGGCCGCGGCGGCGGGAAAGGCGGTGAAGGCTACGGTGGCGAAGAAGAAAGTGGCTGCCTCTTCTTCGTCCAAGCGTCCTCGGACCCCACCCGCTCCCCCCGCAGACAACAACACGGAGGTCATCTTTGACCTCAGGTCCCTCGGCCCGAGGAGGAAGAGAAAGGCAGCGGAAGAGGAGGCGGAGAATGAGTAAGTATCTGGTTTTTTACCATCTCCGTCCCCCGAGACCGTGCCGCTTTTCTTGACTTGTCTTCATCGTCGCAGGAACACGGAGACGATGGCCCAGAGGGTGGCGAAGAGGGTCAGGGCCTCGACGGGCGGCCAGCCCCCGGTGGGCACCTCGAGTACGCCGCTGGTGGTGGTGAGCAGCCCAGACAGCAGCCCCCGGCGTAGCCCCCAGCATGCGCTCATCACTCGCTCTCCGTTAACGTGTGCTAGGGCACGATCTCTTGGTGCTGACCTTGCCGTGGTTGCAGGAGGAGACCGGCAGCAAGAGGAGCCACTGAGGGCTAACCCCATCACACCGCCCCCATCAACCACGTCGTCCCGAGGGGCGTCCCCGTCAAAGCGCCAAGTACCGAGCCCATGCACACGGAGGAAGAGGAGGAGGCGAACCCGGGCACCGGCGGCTCCGTCCCGGCACCGAACATTGGCGGGGAGAGGGCCACTTCTTCTCAGCCCGGCACGGGTGAGTTGTTTGCCTCCTGTCCCTGTTGGTTTTCCTTCTTTCAAATTTTGATCTTGATTTCTCCTCATTCCCCTTCTCAGTGTCCAGATCCTTCCTGGGCAGACCGGGAGGACATGGACACCGTCATCGAGGAGGTCGCCAGGGACGCTGCGACCGAGGCTGACGAGATCGCCGCTGATGAGGCTGCCAAGGATGCTGCTGAGGACGCCGCGAGGGGCCAGCCAGGGAGACCGGTGAGGCCGCTACCGAGGAGGCCGGCAAGGGGCCTGCAGGGGAGGCCAGCAAGGCCGCTGCCGAGGAGGAGGTGGTCGACGACCATCCTTCCTCCTCCACCGCCTCCTGCTCGGGCAAGTATCTGAAGGTGAGTGACGACCTGTTCGTCCACCTCCGGTGGACGGCGAGCACCAGGGCGCCCACCGAGGGGGAGGTGTTTGAGGACGACGTGCTTGCCACCGCTGGGCTCAAGGTCATTGACGAACCGAGCGTCGGTGGTGGCGGTTCCCAGGAAGAGCGGCTCCTCTAGAGCATGAGTGCCAACTTCCACAAGCTTCAGGCGCTTCACCGTGCCCTCCTGGACAAGGCCAAGTCCAGGATGGCAGCGGTGGACAAGGCGGAGGCGGACCTCGAAGGGCGCGTCACCGAGACGCAGACTTGGTTCCGCCAGGCCGGTGAGGAATTTAAGGCCACCTAGGATCAGCTGGTCGAGCGCAAGCTGGAGCTTTTCATGAAGCAGGCCGATGTCGAGAATGCCCAGAAGGCGGTGAATCGACAGGCCGCCAAGGAGGAGGCCGCTCGGGGTCACCACCAGGCTGAGCTGAACTCCCAGGAGGAGTACCTCGCCGCTCGCGAGGAGAAACTCGCCGCGATGCTCCGCGGCAAGGACGAGAAGGTCAAGGAGCTTGTCGTGCAGTGCACCCGTGCTACCTCTTGAGCACTGCGTTGGTTTTCCCTTGAAGAGGAAAGGGTGATGCAGTAAAGCAGCGTAAGTATTTCCCTCAGTTTTTGAGAACCAAGGTATCAATCCAGTAGGAGGCCACGCGCAAGTCCCTCCCACCTACACAAACAAATAAATCCTTGCAACCAACGTGATAAGGGGTTGTCAATCCCTACACGGTTACTTATGAGAGTGAGATCTGATAGATATGATAAGATAATATTTTTGGTATTTTTATGATAAAGATGCAAAGTAAAATAGAAAGCAATAAAAATAACTAAGTATTGGAAGACTGATATAATGGAAAATAGACCCGGGGGCCATAGGTTTCACTAGTGGCTTCTCTCGAGAGCATAAGTATTCGCGGTGGGTAAACAAATTACTGTTGAGCAATTGACAGAATTGAGCATAGTTATGAGAATATCTAGGTATGATCATGTATATAGGCATCACGTCCGAGACAAGTAGACCGACTCATGCCTCCATCTACTACTATTACTCCACACATCGACCGCTATCTAGCATGCATCTAGAGTATTAAGTTCAAGAGAACAGAGTAACGCTTTAAGCAAGATGATATGATGTAGAGGGATAAACTCATGCAATATGATATAAACCCCATCTTGTTATCCTCGATGGAAACAATACAATACGTGCCTTGCTGCCCCTACTATCACTGGGAAAGGACACCGCAAGATTGAACCCAAAGCTAAGCACTTCTCCCATTACAAGAAAGATCAATCTAGTAGGCCAACCCAAACTGATAATTCGAAGAGACTTTCAAAGATAACCAAGAATACATAAAAGAATTCAGAGAAGATTCAAATATTGTTCATAGATAAACTTGATCATAAACCCACAATTCATCAGTCTCAACAAACACACCGCAAAAGAAGATTACATCGAATAGATCTCCACAAGAGAGGGGGAGAACATTGTATTGAGATCCCAAAAGAGAGAAGAGGCCATCTAGCTAATAACTATGGACCTGACGGTCTGAAGTAAACTACTCACACTTCATCGGAGAGGCTACGGTGTTGATGTAGAAGCCCTCCGTGATCGATGACCCCTCCGGCGGAGCTCTGGAACAGGCCCCAAGATGGGATCTCGTGGATACAGAAAGTTACGGCAGTGGAATTAGGGTTTTGGCTCGTATCTGGTAGTTTGGGGGTACGTGGGTATATATAGGAGGAAGGGGTACGTCGGTGGAGCAACAGGGGTCCCACGAGGGTGGAGGGCGCGCCTGGGGGGTAGGCGCGCCCCCTACCTCGTGGCTTCCCTGTTGGTTGCTTGACGTAGGGTCCAAGTCTCCTGGATCATGTTCGTTCTGAAAATCACGTTCCCGAAGGTTTCATTCCGTTTGGACTCCGTTTGATGTTCTTTTCTTGCGAAACCCTAAAATAGGCAAAAAACAACAATTCTGGGCTGGGCCTTCGGTTAATAGGTTAGTCCCAAAAATAATATAAAAGTGTATAATAAAGCCCAATAATGTTCAAAACAGGATATAATATAGCATGGAACAATAAAAAATTATAGATACGTTGGAGATGTATCAAGCATCCCCCAGCTTAATTCCTGCTCGTCCTCGAGTAGGTAAATGATAAAAACAGAATTTTTGATGTGGAATGTTACTTGGCATAATTTCAATGTAATTCTCTTAATTGTGGTATGAATGTTTAGATCTGAAAGATTCAAGACAAAAGTTTAATTTTGACATAGAAATAATAATACTTCAAGCATACTAACTAAGCAATTATGTCTTCTCAAAATAACATGGCCAAAGAAAGTTATCCCTACAAAATCATATAGTCTGGCTATGCTCCATCTTCACCACACAAAGTATTTAAATCATGCACAGCCCCGATGACAAGCCAAGCAATTGTTTCATACTTTTAATGTTCTCAAACTTTTTCAATCTTCACGCAATACATGAGCGTGATCCATGGACATAGCACTATAGGTGGAATAGAATGGTGGTTGTGGAGAAGACAAAAGGAAGGAGAAGATGGTCTCATATCAACTAGGCGTATCAACGGGCTATGGAGATGCCCATCAATAGATATCAATGTGAGTGAGTAGGGATTGCCATGCAACGGATGCACTAGAGCTATAAGTATATGAAAGCTCAACAAAATGAATTAAGTGAGTGTGCATCCAACTTGCTTGCTCACGAAGACCTAGGGCAATTTAAGGAAGCCCATCATTGGAATATACAAGCCAAGTTCTATAATGAAAAATTCCCACTAGTATATGAAAGTGATAACATAGGAGACTCTCTATCATGAAGATCATGGTGCTACTTTGAAGCACAAGTGTGGTAAAAGGATAGTAGCATTGTCCCTTCTCTCTTTTTCTCTCATATTATTAATTTTTTATTTGGGAATTTCCCTTTTTTATGGCCTCTTTTTTTTCGCCCGGAGTCTCATCCCGACTTGTGGGGGAATCATAGTCTCCATCATCCTTTCATCACTTGGGACAATGCTCTAAAAATGATGATCATCACACTTTTATTTACTTACAACTCAATACTTAGAACAAAATATGACTCTATGTGAATGCCTCCGGCGGTGTACCAGGATATGCAATGAATCAAGAGTGACATGTATGAAAGAATTATGAATGGTGGCTTTGCCACAAATACAATGTCACCTACATGATCATGCAAAGCAATGTGACAATGATGGAGCGTGTCATAGTAAAGGGAACGGTGGAAATTTGCATGGCAATATATCTCGGAATGGCTATGGAAATGCCATGATAGGTTGGTATGGTGGCTGTTTTGAGGAAGGTATATGGTGGGTGTATGATACCGGTGAAAGGTGCGCGGTATTAGAGAGGCTAGCAACGGTGGAAGGGTGAGAGTGCATATGATCCATTGACTCAGCATTAGTCATAAAGAACTCATATAATTATTGCAAAAATCTACAAGTTATCAAAGCAAAGTATTACGTGCATGCTCCTAGGGGGACAGATTGGTAGGAAAAGACCATCGCTCGTCCCCGACCGCCACTCATAAGGAGGACAATCAATAAATACCTCATGCTCCGACTTCTTAACATAACGGTTCACCATACGTGCATGCTACGGGAATCACAAACTTCAACACAAGCATTTACCAAATTCACAACTACTCAACTAGCACGACTCTAATATCACCATCTCCATATCTCAAAACAATTATCAAGTTTCAAACTTCTCATAGTATTCAACACTCATAAGAAAATTTTATTATTAATCTTGAATGCCTAGAATAATTAAAGAAAATTACCACGCTGTTTTGTAGGAATATCAAAATAGTCTAAGTGAATCATGAGAGAACAATGGTTTCTTTAAAACAAATCTACCAATGTGCTCTAAAAATATAAGTGAAGCACTAGAGCAAAAACTATATAACTCAAAAGATATAAGTGAAGCACCTAGGGTATTCTAACAATCTCTGAATCATGAGTGTCTCTCTCAAAGAGGTGTGTGTGCAGAAAGGATGATTGTGGTAATCTAACAAATAAACACTCAAATAATACAAGACGCTCCAAGCAAAACACATATCATGTGGTAAATAAAAATATAGCTCCAAGTAAAGTTACCGATAGAAGTAGACGAAAGAGGGGATGCCTTCTGGGGCATCCCCAAGCTTTGGCTTTTAGGTGTCCTTAGATTATCTTGGGGGTTCCATGGGCATCCCCAAGCTTAGGCTCTTGCCACTCCTTGTTCCATAATCCATCAAATATTTACCCAAAACTTGAAAACTTCACAACACAAAACTTAAAGTAGAAAATCTCGTGAGCTCCGTTAGCGAAAGAAAACAAAACACCACTTCAAGGTACTGTAATGAACTCATTCTTTATTTATATTGGTGTTAAACCCACTGTATTCCAACTGCTCTATGGTTTATAAACTATTTTACTAGCCACAGATTCATCAAAATAAGCAAACAACACACAAAAAACAGAATTTGTCAAAACAGAACAGTCTGTAGTAATCTGTAGCTAACGCAAGATCTGGAACCCCAAAAATTCTAAAATAAATTTATGGACATGAGGAATTTATGTATTAATCATCTTCAAAATAAATTAACTAAATAGAACTTTCCAAATAAAGATGACATCAGTTCTCGTGAGCGCTAAAGTTTCTGTTTTTTGCAGCAAGATTAAAAAGACTTTCCCCAAGTCTTCCCAACGGTTCTACTTGGCACAAACACTAATTAAACACAAAAAACACAACCAAAACAGAGGCTAGATAAATTATTTATTACTAAACAGGAGCAAAAAGTAAGGAATAAAAATAAAATTGGGTTTCCTCCCAACAAGCTATATTGTTTAACGCCCCTAGCTAGGCATAAAAGCAAGGATAGATCTAGGTATTGCCATCTTTGGAAGGCAATCCATAAGTGGATCTCATAATAGATTCATAAGGTAATTTAATTTTCTTTCTAGGGAAGTGTTCCATGCCTTTCCTTAACAGAAATTGGAATCTAATATTCCCTTCCTTCATATCAATAATTGCACCAATCGTTCTAAGGAAAGGTCTACCAAGAATAATAGGACATGAAGGATTGCAATCTATGTCAAGAACAATAAAATCCATGGGCACATAATTCCTATTTGCAACAATAAGAACATCATTAATTTTTCCCATAGGTTTCTTAATAGTGGAATCCGCAAGGTGTAAGTTTAGAGAGCAATCATCAAAATCACGGAAACCTAGCAAATCACAGAAAGTCTTAGGAATCGTGGAAACACTAGCACCCAAATCACACAAAGCATAGCATTCATGTTCTTTAATTTTAATTTTAATAGTAGGTTCCCACTCAACATAAAGTTTTTTAGGAATAGAAATTTCCAACTCAAGTTTTTCTTCATAAGATTGCATCAAAGCATCAACGATATGTTTGGTAAAAGCTTTATTTTGGCTATAAGCATAAGGAGAATTTAGCACAGATTGCAACAAGGAAATACAATCTATCAAAGAGAAATTATCATAATTAAATTCCTTGAAATCCAAAATAGTGGGTTCATTAATATTTAAAGTTTTGACTTCTTCAATCCCACTTTCAACAATTTTAGCATCAAGATCTAGAGTCTCCGAATTTTTGGAACGCCTTCTACGTAAAGGTGGATCATATTCAGTCCCATCATTATCAAGATTCATATTGCAAAACAAAGATTTAATAGGGGACACATCAATAACTTTAAGATCTTCATCTTTATTATCATGGAAACTAGAAGAACATGCTTTTATAAAGCAATCTTTCTTAGCACGCATCCTAGCGGTTCTTTCTTTGCACTCGTCAATGGAAATTCTCATGTCTTTGAGAGACTAATTTATATCATGCTTAGGAGGAATAGATCTAAGTTTCAAAGGATCAACATCATGAGAAATTATTTTTTAACGTTCCTAGCCAACTCAACAATATTAAGTAATTTTTCTTCAATCAAAGCATTGAAATTCTTTTGCGAAGTAATAAATTCTTTAATATTAGATTCAAAATCAGAGGGCATATTATTATAATTTCCATAAGAATAGTTGTAGGAATTACCATAATTATTAGAGGAATTACTAGGATACAACCTAGGATTAAAGTTTCCTCTATACGCGTTGTTACCAAAATTATTCCTAGCAACAAAATTCACATCCATAGATTCATTATTATTCTCAATCAAAGTAGACAAAGGCATATAATTAGGATCAGAATAAACACTTTTATTAGCAAATAGTTTCATAAGTTCATCCATCTTTCCACTCAAAACATTGATTTCTTCTATCGCATGCACTTTCTTATTAGTAGATCTTTCAGTGTGCCATTGAGAATAATTAAGCATAATATTATCTAGGAGTTTAGTAGCTTCTCCTAAAGTGATTTCCATAAAAGTACCTCCCGCAGTCGAATCTAAAAGATTTCTAGAAGCAAAATTTAGTCCGGCATAAATTTTTTGTATAATCATCCACAAATTCAAACCATGTGTAGGGCAATTACGTATCATTAATTTCATCCTCTCCCAAGCTTGTGCAACATGTTCATGATCAAGTTGCTTAAAATTCATGATATCGTTTCTAAGAGAGATGATTTTAGTGGGAGGAAAATATTTAGAGATAAAAGCACATTTGCACTTATTCCATGAATCAATACTATTTTTAGGCAAAGACGAAAACCAAGCTTTAGCACGATCTCTAAGAGAAAAAGGAAATAGCTTCAATTTAACAATATCATTGTCCACATCTTTCTTCTTTTGCATATCACATAAATCAACGAAGCTATTTAGATGGGTAGCAGCATATTCACTAGGAAGGCCAGAAAACGGATCTTTCATGACAACATTCAACAAGGCGGCATTAATTTCACAAGATTCAGCATCAGTAAGAGGAGCAATCGGAGTGCTAATAAAATCATTGTTGTTGGTATTAATGAAGTCACACAATTTGGTGTTATCTTGAGCCATCGTGACAAGCAAGCAATCCAACACACAAGCAAACAAGAGACGGGTAAAAAGAGGCAAATAGAGAAAGAGAGGGGGGATAGAGAGAGAGGGCGAATAAAATGACAAGGGTGAAGTGGGGGAGAGGAAAATGAGAGGCAAATGGCAAATAATGTAATGAGGGAGATAAGGATTTGTGATGGGTACTTGGTATGTTGACTTTTGCGTAGACTCCCCGGCAACGGCGCCAGAAATCCTTCTTGCTACCTCTTGAGCACTGCGTTGGTTTTCCCTTGAAGAGGAAAGGGTGATGCAGTAAAGCATCGTAAGTATTTCCCATAGATTTTGAGAACCAAGGAATCAATCCAGTAGGAGGCCACGCGCAAGTCCCTCGCACCTACACAAACAAATAAATCCTCGCAACCAATGCGATAAGGGGTTGTCAATCCCTACATAGTCATTTATGAGAGTGAGATCTGATAGATATGATAAGATAATATTTTTGGTATTTTTATGATAAAGATGCAAAGTAAAATAGAAAGCAATAAAAATAACTAAGTATTGGAAGATTGATATAATGGAAAATAGACCCGGGGGCCATAGGTTTCACTAGTGGCTTCTCTCGAGAGCATAAGTATTCACGGTGGGTAAACAAATTACTGTTGAGCAATTGACAGAATTGAGCATAGTTATGAGAATATCTAGGTATGATCAAGTGTATAGGCATCACGTTCGAGACAAGTAGACCGACTCTTGCCTGCATCTACTACTATTACTCCACACATCACCTGCTATCCAGCATGCATCTAGAGTATTAAGTTCAAGAGAACAGAGTAACGCTTTAAGCAAGATGACATGAAGTAGAAGGATAAACTCATGCAATATGATATAAACCCCATCTTGTTATCCTTGATGGAAACAATACAATACGTGCCTTGCTGCCCCTACTGTCACTGGGAAAGGACACCGCAAGATTCAACCCAAAGCTAAGCACTTCTCCCATTGCAAGAAAGATCAATCTAGTAGGCCAAACCAAACTGATAATTCAAAGAGACTTGCAAAGATAACCAATCATACATAAAAGGATTCAGAGAAGATTCAAATATTGTTCATAGATAAACTTGATCATAAACCCACAATTCATCGGTCTCAACAAACACACCGCAAAAGAAGATTACATCGAATAGTTCTCCACAAGAGAGGGGGAGAACATTGTATTGAGATCCAAAAAGAGAGAAGAAGCCATCTAGCTAATAACTATGGACCTGAAGGTTTGAAGTAAACTACTCACGCTTCATCGGAGAGGCTATGGTGTTGATGTAGAAGCCCTCCGTGATCGATGCCCCCTCCGGCGGAGCTCTGGAACAGGCCCCAAGATGGGATCTCGTGGATACAGAAAGTTACGACAGTGGAATTAGGGTTTTGACTTCGTATCTGGTAGTTTGGGGGTACGTAGGTATATATAGGAGGAAGGAGTACGTCGGTGGAGCAACAGGGGGCCACGAGGGTGGAGGGCGCGCTTGGGGGGGTAGGCGCGCCCCCCTACCTCGTGGCTTCCCTGTTGGTTGCTTGACATAGGGTTCAAGTCTCCTGGATCATGTTCGTTCCGAAAATCACGTTCCCGAAGGTTTCATTCCGTTTGGACTCCGTTTGATATTCTTTTCTTGCGAAACCCTAAAATAGGCAAAAAAACAACAATTTTGGGTTGGGCGTCCGGTTAATAGGTTAGTCCCAAAAATAATATAAAAGTGTATAATAAAGCCCAATAATGTTCAAAACAGGATATAATATAGCATGGAACAATCAAAAATTATAGATACGTTGGAGACGTATCAACCCGCCATCTGGACCAGAGGCACGAGGAGGCCCTCAATGCTTAGGCCTAGGCCCATGCCAGCAAGGTGAACGAGCTGGAGGTGGAGCGGGACGGGCTGAAGAAGCAGATCCAGGAGCTGATGGCGGAGAGGGACGCGGCCAAGGGCGCTTTGGCTCATGCATAAGCCGCGGTCCTCGCGCAGGCCGAGCTACTCTCCATGGACAACGAGTCCATCAAGGACCTGAAGCTGAAGCTGGAGGGCCTTTAGGGGACGCTCTCGGAGGTCAGGGCCCGGGAGGAGACCCTGACCAAGAATCTGAAGGAGGAGAGGCAGCTGCGGAAGAATGACGCCGTGAGCCACGCGGATTTCGTGGCGGGCGAGAAGCTCTGGATCAGCCGCCTCGCCGAGGTCACCGGCAGGATCACCATGCAGCTGGCTACCATGGGGGTGCCAAATGTGAGGTATGTCCCGCAGCCAAACGTGGGTCCTAACGCCAGGCTGACTCTGTTCTTCGAGGGTGTTCTCGGGGCCTTGGAGCGGTTCCACTCCAACATGGCAGCCTCTCTGGCCGAGGAGTCCCGGAGGCTTTGCCGGGGTGTCATGACCAAGGTCCTCACCAAGGTGGCGTACTGGAATCCCGAGCTCAACTTCGATGTTGCGCTGGAGAGCTTGCCGGAGGATGTGGACCTCGTGCCGCTCAAGGAGCGTATCGAGCCCATCATCAGCCGCATCGATGGAGTTCGGAGGATAGAAGGCCAGCACCGGGACTAGGCACCCCGTTTCTTATCGCTGTTGTAGGTTCACGACCAAGACAATTTTTATCTTTAGTTAGAACCGCAACAACAATTGATGTAATATAACTCTGCAGTGCTTTTGAAATGATGCATGTTATTTTCCAGTTTGATCTCCCTGTGTATGTCCACCCTACGTTAATCGGGTAGGCTTGCCGGCGCGTAAACCCAGGCCACGGTTGTCGGATTTCGGGTTCCAGCAAAACCCTTCAGGTTCGAACACTGGGGTGCGTGCGAAGATCTCTCCCTCACCGATCACGCCCTCTAACACTACGCGATCTCAAAGGCTAGCTCGACCAACTCGCAACACAAGAGACACAAGATTTATACTGGTTCAGGCCACCGTTGCGGTGTAATACCCTACTCCAGTGTGGTGTGGTGGATTGCCTCTTGGGCTGATGATGAACAGTACAAGGGGAAGAACAGCCTCCTCAGGTGAGGTGTTCTTGTGCTTGGTTAGTGTGTGGCTCAGGATGTGGTGGCTCGGATCTAAGATGAGGTTGATCCCCCCGTTCTGTGGTGGCTAATCCTATTTATAGAGGCCCTGGTCCCCTTCCCAAATATCGAGCGGGAAGGGAGCCAACAACGGCCAATTTGAAAGGGAACAACCAGTACAAGTTATCTTGACAAAAGCAGTCTTCGCCTGCCAAAGGCTCTAGTGCTGACGTCGTCTTGGGCTCCACGGTGACCTCTGTCCTGCCATCGTGCTGGTCTTGGTCTCATTGCACCGATATGGAAACCTTTGATTGACGCCTCGGTACTCTTCGTCTGTGTGTGCCTCCTTAGCACCAAAGAGGAAACAAGGACACTGTGAGTGCTGGCGCCCGCCTGGCGCCCGCTGGGTCTCGATCGTCATGGCTCACGTCATTGGAACCTCACGATGTTTGCCTGGCCTTGATCTCTCCGCCCCTCGCGAGCCAGCCTGGTGAGGCCGCTCCTGAGGAGGTCTTGTGTCGTCTGCCTCGCGAGGCTTGGCCCCTCGCGAGGGTCTTGAATGCTTGTTGGTGCAGATGGGCCGTACGGGCCCGCTTGCAGAGCCATGCCGTGGGCCATAGGCAGGCAAGTCTGGGGACCCCCGTTCCCAGAACGCCAATAGTAGCCCCTGGGCCCAAGGAGCGCTCGGGCTTGGCTTCGAGGCGAAGCCAAGGGGAAAGTGCGGAGCGCCGCAGGCCCCAATAGCCTACGGCCTTGGTCGACTCATGGCGGTTTATTGGACGTGGGCGCTTCTGCTTCCCCACACAGCCTCAACAACTGCCCGACTGTCAAAAGGGCTGGCGTAGACAGTGCTTGCCTTCACTGCTTCCTTTCGCCTTGCTCCAGATCCCCTTCTTGCCCCCTGCTTCCGAAATCTCCAGATCTACTCCCATA